>NW_024962272.1:7964380-8033006 GCF_019238085.1 Lagopus leucura
TTAAACTCCCAGTGCCCTACATGATGCTATGATGTGGAATACCGAAAACCAAAAATCACAAAACCATGACATGCTGCCAAAATCTCAGTATGGTCTTGGTAAATCCAAAGCATAAGGTAGCTACATTTGACATCTGGTTGACACTCACCAACATATTTGATCCTCCATTGAAATCTTCTCTGGATTATAAATGTTTTATGAGTCAGAGAAGTCCTGGAGTTACAAAGGTCAAAGCTGTGATCTTCACGCCGTGTAACCCAAAGCAACTACAGCTATGACTTCAGGCACCTTGTCCTTCACCACCAAACTCCTAGAATTCAGAGCTGGTCTCACAAGTATGAGCAAATAAGGAGAAATGCAAACCCAAATGCCCTTGTTATCTGGTGGTTTGAAGTCCATTCCTCTTCCATCAGCCTGAAGTTTAATTCAGTGTTTGCCTTGATGTTTCTAGAATTACTACTCTCTTTAGAATACTAAGAGTTCCATCAGAATCCACTTTCTTTTCTAAAAAAGTATTTTTAGCCTGTGTTCCAGCTGGTGCTTAAAAATTTAACTTGAATGTCCTTTAAATGTTCAAAATCCAAGAGGTAAATCAGAAGTACCATGACTAGGTTTGCTGGTCTTCAGGGAGAGGGATAAACTCAGAAGTTTTTTTGTGTTCAACATATGTTTTTAATATACCGGATTGGGCTGGGCTTGAGTTCACTAGCTCTTCCTTATTGGAAAGACTCATAAACATCCTCAGGGAAACAGCTCTCATACAAAGCTTTACAGAATGCATTCTATTTACACACAGCTCAATAGAAAGTATATTTTAAAAAAATTCAAATGATAGTATCATTTCTATTTCACAATGCAGTATTGTCTTTCTATCATCTTGCTTCTACTCTCTCACAAACATTATAGTCATTAAATACTATTTAAAGGGTAGCAGATAGCTAACAGGATACAGACAATTTTATCTTTGAGTCAACCTCAACTACTTCATCAGAAGTTGAAAAGAATAATGGATTTGTGTTTATGAAATGAGTTTAAAAAAAAAAAAGCACAGAGGAATTGCCTAATTGCCTGATACCAGTATGAGGAAGTATACTGAAGTCAATACTGTGCAAACTCATGTCTGTTTTCTAACTGTTACAATCTTTGTCCATATTTTCAACAGAAGGGTCAAGCTCAGGAAGATTAAACACATCTTCTGTGTTCTATCAGGTTTAGTGTTTAAGTAATTAATAGCTGTCGATGAACTCCTTCATAAAAACACATAAAATGACAAGCAAGTCAGGAAAACAAAAACAACAACAACAACAAAGCCCAAACAACTGGGATTATGTATTGAAGCTCAAGTATAAATCTGCCTTAAAAGAGTAATTTTCCAGTCTTCTTGCTAGCACTGATAGACTTTCTATATTCCTACAGAATTCAAAGCCAGAACCTTCCTACTGAACTCTATCAGCTAGACTGTTTGTTCTAACAAAGATTCTTCATCTTAGTATATCTAATACATTAGTGTCTGACAACTCGAGTATGTACCAGCAAAGGTCATAAACAAAATTAGAGAGCTTTTACTTGAAATCTCATCTAAAAAATACCTTTATCTGTTATTTTAATGTGTTTTCATTTTCCTATCAATATTGTTGTTCATTACTGCTTAAAATTACTGTATCTAGGCATAAGAAAATGAGCATCAGTAAAGATTAAATGAAGATTTTATTTAACAAAAATTAAGAAATGTTCTTTAAATAAGTCTTTGCTTGTCTTCCTATAGCTGATACTATACCTCCTGATAACAATTTTTACAAATTTCCACAGGAAAGCGCGTGCAAAGATGACATAATGAAGGTAAGTGTTTTCAGATTTACCCTTCTCAGGAAAGCTCAATATGATTTATCATGGACATTCTGAATTTCTCATTAATGTAACATTAAACACAATGGAAATTTAAGATTCTGTGTATGTAGATGAAGTTACTATTGGAGCAGTTAATCTGCTCTTATCTGCGCAACCAGAGCTTGATTTCAGGTCTACTTCAAAGGGCTTTTAAACTCATTTGAATTCACAGATTATGCTTGGAGATTCTTGTAAGAATACAAAATAACCTAAATAGATTAAAATTCTCTAATTTGGACTGGAGTCTTCCAAAGTCATAACCACTGACTTCAGTAAGACTTGTGTCTATTTCTGGAAAAGTGTAATTTTTGGTCCTTCTAGTTAGTAAAAACAAAACAAGAATCCGTAAAGTTCAAATCTGATCAGATTGAACGATCTGATTTTTTTTCTATTTACTAGCTAGTTATACTGGGACCTGTTTCTGTGCATGACTGCAGACGCTCAGATTCCATTGCCATGAGGAGCCAAGTCAGCTCTGGGTGTTGTCACTCAGGCCACCCGAAATGTCAATAATCTCATCATTAAGCTTTGTCATTACTGGTCTAGCCCAGTGGTCTTCAAAATATCAGGGACAGGGATGGATGCAAGTATGGTATAGGAACAGTGTATTCTGTTTAATTAAATTAATTTAACTAACTTAAATTCTGTTTAATTAAATTAATTTAATTAACTTAAATTAATAAATTAAGTTTAAATTTACACCACCTTTACCTCACCTCTTTTAAAAACTTTATTTTTGCATATTTTTATAATACATGTAATATTTCAGTACAGCAGAGCATTTACATAATTTATAAATTAATAGATACAGACATATTAGGGATGTAATCCCTCACAAATGTTTCTCCTACAGGGATGCATAATGCAAAATGCTTGGAGACCAGTGGCATCTCCATTGTACAGTATTGGTAAATAAAAGTATAGGGTGCAGCATAATTAAACACTTCAATCAGAATGAGCCACCCTCCCAACATATGATGAAATACAGGATCAGGAAAAAAGTAAATTAATTCCCCTTTGTCTCTATTTTTGCTTCTTCTTGCGTTTTCCTTCTACTTCTCTGTTTCTAAGTGTATTTGGCATTTTTCTGTCTTATACTTTCTCTAGTCAAAACTAGACCGGTGTAATTTTCAAAAATATTATATTTTATACAGTCAAAAACTCTTCGTTCTTAGTTCTTAGTTTTCCTCCCACCACCCCTGCTCCCTTCTTTTTTTGTTATTTTGTTTTGATTTGTTTAGTTCTGCCATAAGTACCTCTCTATTCCCGATATCTCCTTTTTTTCCTTTCTCATTCAAACATTTTGCCCTCCTTTACCTAACCAAGACCACCTTTCACTTTGTCTACAGACCCATCTTTGGGCCTTCCCGCTGTTTTCCTTTGTCTACTTCCTTCCATCCTGCAACTCTGACCTTTTTTCTTTTCCCCAGGAGGACCCTTACATTTTCCACATCCTCTCTTTCCTGTTATTTTCTTTCCCCATGACAAGAGGGAAGAGAAATGCTCTGCAGTAGAGATGTGCCTTTGTGATATTCTGTTTCCTCTAGCCTTCCGGCTACCCTTTCTCTTGGCAGCAAAACCGTATGTTGGAAAGCAGGAACAGCTGACCACGTGCTGCAACAAGTCCCTTCCTGCCTCAGTTCTGTGCACCACCAAAATGCAGCATGTGAGCCCTGGCACAGCCACAGCTGGTAACAGGTTGGGAGATTCGTAGGAGGATGCTTATGGAGCGCTGAGACCAGCAGAGGGACAAAAGAGGCAGACAGGGCACAAAAGGTGAGAAAAGGAAGCAGATAATAACCTGCACAGAAATGTCTGTGAGCTGCAGCTGAAGAAAAGACAACATAAGCTAAAAGACGCTTTCTATACTCAACAGGTGACAATTACATGCCAGAGCACTGTGTTTCAATTACAGCACTGCTACAGTGGGAACTTACAACAAGCAGGTTGGCAACACACGCCTTAGAGATCAAGTTACAGCTACTTCAAGTACAAGATTATTTATTTAGCTGCTTCTCCGCTGCTGTCATTTTCTAAAAGTCATTCCCTCATATTTTAACATGTGCCATGGCATAAGAAATCATTATCTACAAGAAGGTGTAAGCCAGAAAATACTGATGTAGATACTAAGTGATTTATCTTTTTATTTTCTTAAGTACTCCTAGGATTAAAAGTAAGGGTCACCGTAGGAATCTACTTACTTTTGTCAAAAAAAATCATATCAAAATGTTACAGTATTTATGAGCTAGCTTCACTAATAAATTAAAGATGGACACTTAAATTAATCTCTAAAATATATACTGACACTTGTTTTTTCTGCTTTTAAGCAGTGTGTTAAGAATCATGGTGCTTTTGAAGTTAACCACTTCCTTTTCTTACATACCCCTTCTCACATGTTTTTGTTCTGAATGATGGCACTGAAGAAACACTATCAGCATAAATGTCATCTCCTTTCCCTAACAGCCTTTAAAATAAATATATACCTTAATCAATATATATTAATACATACCTTAATTAATATATATATTAATAAAAGTATTGAACTATAATGCACAAGAGCTAAATTCTACAGTTTATAAACATCAGCTCTTCTATCTACAGCAATTTGAAAGCATGTGCCTATATGTCCAGCAATGCAGTTTCTCTGTTTAGTTCACCAGCTAATTCTTAAGCAGGATATAACAGAGGGTATCTGCAATCATTTGGACAATAAAAGGAAAATGGAGGGAAAGCTGCTGGCAGTAAGCTAGGCAAAATGATGACAGATTTGTTGTTTACCAAGTCCTGCAAAACAGAAATAAACAACGCTCACTGCAGCTTGTAGGAAATGGATTTGAACAGGAATTACTAATCTTACAGCAAACAGTGAAATTCTTGGATTCATTGCCACCACTGCCAGAATAGCATCAAGAAATTTTAAAAGGCCATAAGCAAATAATCAAACAGAAGATAAGCAAATATTAAAAGCAAATAAGTTTGGATTCACCCTTAAACATTTCTTGTTCAGTAACTTAAGAAGGTCTGCATGGTCTTCTAAATAGCATCTCTGACTCCATTGTTGGAGACAGAATTCTGGGACAGACAGACAACTGATTCAACTCACAGTGGCATTTCTTATATTTGTAGTGAATTTACTGCAAATAAGCATCTCTTGTGGATTAGCTGCTGCCTTGCTTGCATTTCTGATCCATATGTAGGTATGACAAAACTTAAGAAGGGTAAGATTATAGGGCATTGCAGAATAACTAACAAAACTGAAATTCATGCATTTGCTTAAAGTAAAGGTTTCACTATGCATATGCATGCTGAAGCTCTACATGCAGTCTGTATACTGTATGCAACTGCAATAAAACTGCAATAAAACAGCTTTACGGAAGTACAGCAGGGAGAATCAGCTCTCATAATTGTAACTGAAATTGCTTCTTTAATTAGGACTATGTACTGTGTAATGTGGAAAACCAAACCAAACCCCTATGAACTATAAAAGAGAAGCACAGAAGAGAAAACTGAGGTCATTTGCTATGAATAAGAATCAAATTCCTGGCTGTCATATGTACTCGTAACTGACTCTCTTGAAACTACACATACCCAATACCTGTCTCTAACTTAGATTCTTTTGTGAACTGACACCAGTATAGAGAAAGGTGAATATTTCCATTTATAATGGATGCTCCAAAATTAATTCCTCCTCCTTCATAATGCTGTCCCGTGATATCAGAGGCAGATGTTGGCTGTATGGCAGTAGAGGCTGAACCTTCCCACAAATGTCCCATTACATGTTGTTGCTGTGCAACAGATGGCAGCAGAGGGGCACTCTGACAGAAAGGCATTTGACACGGAAGTGCATATGAAGCAGAGGTGTGTCATTGCATTCTTCCATGCAGAAAACATGGCACCCACTGACATTAATTGACAACTGCTGAACATTTATGGAGCCCAAACAGTAAACATGAGCACAGTGAGGCAGAGGGTGGTGCATTTCTGCCGTGGTGACAGAGGGTCACTTCCACTGCTGCAGACTGTTACAAGTACAGCATGAAGGCTCTTGTTCATCACTGGCAAAAATGTGTAGTTCATGGTGGTGACCATGTTGAAAAATAGTGGTTTGAAGCTGAGAAGTTACTCTACCAAATAACGTTGCTTGTGCTCTTTACATCTGTTGTAGCTTCCATGGAAATAAATAGGACACAGTACTTTTGAAGTCAACTACATATTTCATACAATACTTAAACACACTGGACCTCATAGTATATACACGCACTATACTTCAAAGTCATTTCTAATTACCTACTATTCTAACTGTTTAGCAGAGCCCTACAGACAAGGTGCCAGTTTAAATAGAAGTACTACTAAAGGTACACGTTCTCACAAACCTCATAGAAAAAGAGAAAACTCAGCTGTTGATTAAAAACTAAGCAATAATCATGAACAAGTCAATACTTCACATATGAATACACTGGTACAGCTACATACTACAGCAAAAAGGGGGAAAAAAAGGAATTTACTTGATTCTTATTTTCGGAAAAAAAGAGGAATTTACTTGATTTTTATTTTATTGTCTTAAATAAGCAAGAAACATTTGGAAATGAAGCACTGTAGAAATCACTGTCATTAGTATGACAATATCAACCACAAAACCTCTTCTTAGGCTGCAAAACCATTTTGAGGCTTTCTATTATTTTGAAATAGATTATTGTGTTAAGTTACCTTGCTAACACCTCAAGGGAAAACCTAGTAGCGATACTTTCTGAGATCAGCTCCTTTCTTTCTGGCAAAGAAATCCATTTTTATATTGATTCTTACTCTCCTCTGTTTTTAAAGCATTTCCTTTGGCAATTTATCTGAAATGAGCTAGAATTCTATTCCCTTCCATAGAAAGAAAGAGCAAGAGATGTCACCTGAAAAAATGAAGAGGAAAATGTATTATCATCATCATACAATATTATTTCTTCACAGGGAAACACTGTTTCTTTACAAATGATATTCTTTCAATACTATATCAACTCAGTAAGTTTGCACGCTAACTTTTGAAGACTAGAGTGTCAAATGTTACCCAGACTATTTAAGAAAAGCAAGCCTGAGTCAGTTACTAGCTCATAAAAAGCTTTTTTCACCCCTCCAGTGAGAACACAACTACTCACCATTTGATAGAAAGTATTCAAGTGAATTAGAACAAATGTTATTATGTAATCTGAACGACTAACTTGATTTTAAAAAATCGAACTACCCCTATTTGAGCCTTTCAACTGCTTACTTCACACAAAAGTCCCATGATAACAGTTGTGACAGCAATACCAAAAAGAAGATTCAAGGCATCTTTCAAGCACTTTTCTCTTTTTAGGATTACATGTATATTTAACATTCATCTTTTCAAATATCCTTCAGTAGTAAGGCAGCAATGCAAGTTCTGACACTGTCTTTGGTATAGTGTCAGGCTTTAGAATCAGTTTCCTTAACAGCCTATCAACTACTAATTGTCTCAAGTTTTTGGTTTTTCTGTAGCAGCCTGTTGCTTTCCTGCTGCCAAAAATTGAAACATCAGATGTGGAA
This sequence comes from Lagopus leucura, assembly GCF_019238085.1. Taxonomy (NCBI): domain Eukaryota; kingdom Metazoa; phylum Chordata; class Aves; order Galliformes; family Phasianidae; genus Lagopus; species Lagopus leucura. The sequence continues at coordinate 7,971,818 of NW_024962272.1, forward strand.
GACAGTAAAGATAATTCTTGTAATTCAAATCTCCATTTATGAGGTGGTGTATGATGATGAGGCACAAGTGTATGTAGTGTCAACTACATAAAGATTTGCAAATCATACTTTACAAAGCCACAGCACAAGTGATATTGCAACAGATCTCTTGAGATTAGCTAGTCTGACCCGCATGCTCAGAGTGAGATCAGTTGCAGCAGTTTGCTGAGAGCTGGCTTCAGCCAAGTACTCCTAAATATAGGAACTCCACAAGCTCCTTAGGTAATCAGTTCCAGTGTTTGACAAACCTCACCATGAAAAGCTTAAAGTAAAAAAGGTAAAGGTTGATTTCCCTGTTTTGTGGTTTTTTTGGTTGTCCTCTCAGTTGTCACTACTCCCATGCATCAGGTATTTATACACATGGAAAAGAGCCTCCTGAGCTTTTTCTCTCCAGGCTGAGCAGGTCAAGCTGTCAGGCTCTCCTGTTGTGTGGGATGGTCCACTTGTACCCTTGATGCAAACGTATGATGAGTACATTCATAGCTACCTGACATTGCCCAAAACTGAGTTGAATGCTCAAGTTGTCTCAGCAGCACTAAGTGGCAGGAAGAGGTCACCTCTGGAAATTGCTGGCAAGTCTCTACTAATGAAGCCCAGGATGCTGTTCTATGCTGCCAGATCATGGTCAGCTTGTCCTCCTCCTCTCAGGTCCTTCTCTACAGACCTACTTTTAAGATTGGTCTTCTACTTATGCAGGATATTTTCCTTCTGTTGTTCTTAAACATTATTTTCCTTTCTTTTCCCCCTGCTCCCACTAGTAATGGGACTAAGACACTGGACCATACATCAAGAAACTGTCTACAGGACCTGAAGCAGCCAGTAGTGAGAAACTGAGTAGCTAGCCCTGTGGCACATTGGTATCCAATTAAAAGCACAAAAGTGAACATGAACAATTTTCTACTAAAAAAAATTCACAAGTAAAAGTAATACAAATTTGAAATTCACCAATAAGAGTGAACATGCACTAGATCACTTCTCTGACACATGAAGACACCAAACAGAGGGAGGTAATTTTTTTTTTTTTTTTTTTTTGAAGTCTGTAATTGGGAACAGGAATGCATAGGCTTTTATGTCAATGCTTATACTCCCCCAGGAGACCACATCCTTAGAGAATAGTCACAGTTTGCATAAATGAAGTTGTTTTTAAAGTTGATTAGTCAAGTTTCCAGAACTGAAAAGAACTTACTGTCTAATGTCTGGCTGAAAGAGAAGACAGACCATGTGGGACATAAAATGCGCTTTTATTTTTCTGTAAAATATAGACATTGTCTTATTAATGAATGCTGAATCAACTCTTATGTATCATGAGACAACTGCATGTATAATAGAACAGCAGCCCATTGTTAATCTCAAAGTGAGAATTTAAACTCAAGACAAACCACCATATCAAATGTTTTCTTTCAAGCTGCAGTAGCTCAGAGTTGCCTTATACCAATCATTTCTTGCCACAGCATAACTCCCAATACAATATTGGCTGTGCATAAAAGCTATTTTAATGCCTTCAGTAAATAATCTGAAAAAATTTGGTGTAAAATATAAATCAGAACAAACTAGCAATAATTAACTGCACATAAGTGGTCCTAAAGACACCAGAACCTTTACTCACCAGTGCAATCTGGCACAGCTGCATCTACTGAAGACAAAACACTGCTGCTGTTTTGTTCTGCCTCAACAAAACACAGAGACACGAGCAGCAAAGTGGCTACACCACCTACTTTGTCCATTCAGTTACAGGGTGCTATAATATTTACCAGCACAGTCAGATATTTCTTGTGATCACATTTGGTTATTTGCCCGCAATTTGCACTACTAGCAGCCAATCTGTATGACTATTTACACTTCTACATTCTTTACAGGTTTCTGAAAAAGGCTCTGAAAACAGACTTAATTCCTTAAAAATGAATGTACTCAAGGGAAATATTTCCATCAAAATCAGAGTGGTTGAAAGCCAGTAAGAAACTGAAATCAAACTGTGTAAGTTGTACGTAAATCAGGTGAATTGCATCAGATCTATTTAAGCACATTTCTAACTTAATCTTGGACCAGGATGGAAATCAACAACCAATATTACTGTGTGACTACCAGTCTGAAATCCAGAACATTTTAAATCATGCTTGATCAGAAAGGTACCAAGTTGTTTTAGCATGAGCTTAAATATCTTTAACAACAACCAGAGAACGTAAGAGAAATTCACAACTGATTTCAAAGTGAACCTTGAATTCCACAAAGAAGAATGTTAACAATGAAGTTATAATGAAAACTAAGTTGAACAACTGGGAGCAGTAAGAATTAAGGAGACATGGAGGTGGGAAGGTGGTCAAAGCAGTAGTTTCTCATAAACATAAGATGTGCCAATAAAATTAGCTGTAGGTTACTACTCTAATTTTCCATTTTTCCTTTTCTGGCTTTTCAAAAAAAAAAAAAAAAAAAAAACATGAAGAACAACAAGTACTTGGAATATTGTTTACTGTTAAATCAACACATCTGAAAAATTTCACAATGTGATGCTACATTTAATTATACAATAGTCTGAGTCACAAAACAAGCAGAACAATTAAACTACATAAGGCCTTGAAATTAGAAGCACAGTGCGTATTTTCAGATTACCCATTTTACAAATAGGCTACATAGTTATTTTTTTCATATTTTTTATTCAAGCAAAATGCATTCAAGGAAAGGCAACTTACAAAGTTTATTTTAGTATGACTTAACAAGAAAATGTCAACATTCTTGCCCCTCCTCCCACTCTTGTCTAGGAGAGAGCAATAAGTAAAATTTCCATACAATACTAAAAACCAAGGAACTTTTACACTAAACATCCAAAAGTAAGTCTGAACAAACTGCAACTTTCAAATTTTATTACAAAGTTAAATAAACTTCCAGGTTCTTCCTACTGAAACACTGCATCTCTATACAATCAGTGTTTGAAACTACATTGTCCACAAAGCTTTCTAGGTTTTAAATGTTCAATTTGTTTCAAAATAGTACTTAGTGGCCTCAGTAGCAATCATGTAATGATCTTTAAGTTGTAACAATGACAATTTTGACATTATTTTGGCAAGATTAGGGCAGCTAAGAAGATGCACGAGTAAATTTGTCCCTTTCAAGTTATAAAACAGCACAAGGACAAAACAGAACAACTGAAGTAAAACTAAGCACAGAAGATATAAAAAGATATGGAAAGACCTAATTTGATCCCCTCCCTCTATAACAGGGCACAGGTCATTTCCAGTGATGCTTCATTCTTACTACATACATGAATAATTGCTCAAATTGCATGGCTATTGCATTTTTACAGGACAACTGCTTAAAAGTCTGGTTTTAAATTTACATCTGAGAAACAGAGTAAGTCACAGTACATTTTGAGCTGTTTAAAAAATATTTATAAACTTGCTTTTAATATGCTAGAGCATTTGGCAACACTTTTACAGCATTTGATTTTATATAATTAAAATTTCATACAGTACTTGTGTTTTTTTTTTTTAAATCTGTAAAGAAAAATCTCACAGAGTAATATGAATTGCCAACCTTGACTGATGATGCAATTCCAGTTAACAATACTGGCATCAAAACCTTCACTAATTATGTTGACAAATCATTACCTGTACATCTAATGAAGGCAACCAACCTGATTTGAAAACACAACCTTCAGGTTTTATGTTATGTACTTGTCAGGGTATGCAGTTCTGCAGTGAAATGAAGAAGCACGTGAATATACAAAGGCAATTACAAATTCACCAGTTCCTGCGACACAAACCGTTTTAATCTTTCAAGATATTGTCCATAGAGCTCCACATCATTATGGCCTGCTCCTTCTACCCACAGTGGCTCTACAGGTCTCTGGCAACGTTCAAATAAGGCTAGGCCATGTGAAAAGTCAATTACTTCATCTTCAGTCCCATGGATAATTAACACAGGAGATGTTATCTTAGAAATTTTGTCAATGCTGTAAGAAAAAGATTGTTTCTATGAGTGCAGTCAGTTTTATTATAACTTCTTTGAAGGACCAGAGACTCTTGAATTCACTTTTTAGTTACATACTCTAGTTTTAACTACTTAATTTTGGAACTGTTTAAATAAAAAAAATAGATCTTATCAACACTCTGGAAACCATTGTAGCAGCACATTTGAGCTAAACAGAAAGGACAAACACTCCCAGAAACTAGTAGGATTGAATAACTCAGCAATTCAAAAGTGATATTCATTACTATGTTCATTAAAAACATGAAGCTTAAAAAATATTTATTGAAATATATCCTGAATCAGTTATAGAACAGATGAAATTACTACTTCAGATATTTTCAATTAAAAAAACACATGCTTTTCAGAACTAAAGTAGTTTTGGCTCTTTATGTTAAAGTTCTTAGATCTTTGAGCCAAGTGTACCAGTTCATCTGAAATACATGACAGGAGTTTACTATGCCCCATTTTTCCCAGTCTTTAATACTTATTGAAAAACATGCAGAAGGCTTCCTTTGCAGTTACTCAGATTAGCAACTTACTAGAAGAGAACTGCTTATCGTTGTTAGAGGTATTATGGGTTACACAGAGGAAAACTAATCACTCTTCAGATATCCACGGAAACAATTAGAGATGTGAAAAACCTTAAAGATTTAAGTAGTTCTACAAACTCCTTCAAATAAAGTGTTTCTTGTTATCTACTCCAGTTATCCTTTAAGCCTTTAAAGAACATTCTGAGAATTTATCATATTACCATTTCCCTAATACAAAGTCTGTGTAATTGGAAAAAAATACATGCAAAAAAATCCCACAACTTACTTTGGGAATGCATCAAAGCAATAGGTCTTCTTTGTATCAGGAAAAGCTACTCGCATTCCTGAGGTCAGTGGAGAATGTAGGATTACAGCAGCACTTTCATACCTAGCAGCAAGATCCACAGATGGTACTGTTCCTATACTTTGGCCATATATGATCACATTTTCAGGGCGGATTCCGTACCTAGAAGATCAAATAAGTTAATAAAAAGGCATGTAAAGGGAAATAAACAATTTGTAAAAAGGCAAACAAACCATTTCCATACACTAATCTTTCCTGAGGAAGATAAAACTGAAGCTAGAACAAGAAAGCATATTTTAAGATCATTGCTGAGGTAAAAGGAAGAGTTAGTCTGTATTTGCAGCACATTTCTTGCCTTAAGAAAGAATGATGCTTTAGATTTTGAAGCATAGACTTCAGAATGTTGTTGCAACTTGTGAACTAGTTGAGTATCTTCATTGGTAACACCTGTGGAGCTACAATAGGAATTAGAGCCTCATTAAGTTTATATTTATCATTACTTAGAGGATAGTCAAGCATGCAAAAAATGTTGTCAGTTTTACTCATCTGTTACCTGGTAAAAACTGCAGGATGGTGACATCCTTCAACTTCATGAAACACAAGGCATGCCCTTACAACAGACAATTTTGGACAATGTCCAAAATACTACATGTTCTCTGTAATAGTGAGATGCTTCTTTCTGATTGGTCTGGTATTTGAAACACAGGTTAGAAAAAAATATTTCAGCTAATACCATTAACATATCCCAGTAAGCAGTACAAAGCTCAGGTCAATTTCCTCTCCCTCTAAGGGAGAAAAAAAAAAGTCTTTTTTTCCTGTAACTGAGGTAGACAAAAGTTGTGAAACATCTAGCTGCACCTATTCAGATCAAATCTAATGTGTTTTTCTGCAGTAATGTGGATGCAAGTATGATCTGATTGCCAAGCAACACAACAGTACTGGAAAAATCTGAGCAAAATGTTACACTGGCAAGAATAGCACCCACAGCAGAAAATAAGTACTGACACACTGCAAAATACCAGCAAAGCATTTTTACAGCAGATTGGATCTACAGAAGTGTCTATATGGAAACCTGTAGTTTATGTAGGAGAAGAAGTACTTTAAATAGAGATACTGCACTGCATTCAAAAGCAAAATATAAGTCATTCTAATTTATTATCAGAAGTTTGTTAGCTCTCTAATTTATGCTAGGCTAGCCTAACAGTGCTATGGAATAGCATATTGTAATTCTAATGTTTGATAAGATTCCTAGGGGAATTGACAACTGTTTTCATTTAAAGTTAAGGAAGGTTCAGCCATTACCTTCTCTACAATAAACAAATGCATCTTCTTTGCAAAAGATGAGAGATCTGTACCAGCTAAGATCACCCATGCTCAGAGTTCTCAGGTTGATTAGCATAACTCCATAAAATACAAAAATTGAGATAACAAGAAATTGTTCAAGATTCCGTAAAATATGAATGGATGTCTGTAGAACAAGTACTTCTCAAGAATTTACAAGACATTCAGCACACACATGCATAGATACCATGAAAACTTAATGTTTCCTAGAAAGAGTTTCTAAAATACAACAAAATTAAGAATTCTAAAATACCAAGACTTAATCATCAGTTTTATGTTACTGGCAAGCTCTCTATTTCAAAACAGTTCTCAGAGCACAGCAAAAAGACCCAAACACCTAGCATTCCTATTAAGAAGACTTTCTCAGAATTCCAACATACTACAGAACAATGAATTAATGCTTTGAAATGTAAAAAAAGATGCAAAGTCTTAACTATTTCTTTATCTATACTGAAACACTTGAAAACAGAATAAGTCTCCTAAAACAGCACATTTTTGCATTCTGGAAATACAATGTCCTTCTATCCCATTTACAAATCAGAACAAAGTCACACTAAATAAGTGACACACTGTGTTATTAGTGTGACATCAAACTTGTGCAGTAAATTATCACAGAACACCACCTTGCAAACCCATCACACATTTTCACCAGTATTAGACACTACAAGGTGAAGACTACTGCACAAAGCTTTAAAGCAAAAAATGAACATTTTTCATTGTATGTTCTCCATTGCCTTTATTCTTCTTCGGATCCAAATATCAGCTACAAAAAGTAATCCAGGAATAGTGCTTACTATATTTGGATTAAAGTAAACCTTTTCTGCACCACAGCCCGACTGCCTTCACAGCACCACTCAAACAGCTTTTACAGTCTGGAAACAAAAATAGTTAAACCTATAACAGCAGCTGCAGTTTAAAGCAGCTAGATTTTCAAATATTCTGGTACGAAAAACTAGCAAAAAGCCCCTTGAAATCCAAATAACAGTATCAGTAGTATCTGTTTCTGTATTTTCCCCCTTCCCCTCTCCACTCTTTCCTCACCTCCCACTCCTCAAAAAAGAAGTTGAAAGAAAAAGAGGAGTCCAAACATCCTTCAGTTCCTCTCTCCAAAGTATCACCTCCTAGCTTAAAGCTAAAAAGTTCTGCGAGATGAAGGCTGCTAATAAATTCCTTCTCCATAGAATTAATTGACTCTTCCTTTTGGCAGTCCTATACTGGTAAATTCCAATAAATTTCATAGAAAGTTATTGAATGTCCAGGTTCTAATCTGGGAGAACAGTTAATAAGTTAATAACTTCATAATTCAATGATTCTTTTATTGCTATGAATTATTAACTAAAAATTTCCTCTTCCTCCAGAATGAAAAGTATGAAATCAACAGCAAATGTAACAGTGATACAGTCCCTTAAGAATTGCAGGCCATCCTGAGGAAGGGGAAGTTATGGAGCTATATGCTGAAAGCACCTATTCAGGAGACAAGAGCTCAGACACTTGCCATGAAAACTGCTGGCATTTTTGAAAACACATTACATTGATCACAGTAGTAACGCATGCTACTGCCTATTAAGGAAGTTGTAGATAACTTCATTTAGACAATTTTTTTGTTGGTGGTGATAATTGTGAGGGCTTTTTGGTCACAATCACCATAATGGACTTCAAAAAAAATATATGAAAGCAGCAAAGAGATGCACGTTCTCAGAGAAAGCAGCCTTGCAGTGACAAGTTACTCAGGACTGAATTTAGCATAAAATCTAGACATTTTCCACAGCACAAAGGCTGCCAAAACATTGTTTTCCCAGAGCAACTGAGATTTCAATTCCTTTCAACATCTGATTTATCCTTTAAGTTTACGTACCCAAGGGCCACCTTCCAAAACACATGGAACTTGATGAGTGGTACTTTCACAAAAGTAGATTTAACCCTGCTCACAAGTTTGCTAACATTCACACGCATCACATTAAAGGAATAGGTTAATGTCACTACTAAACTATGCGATATTGTCAAAGAGAACAGTACTTTCCTACTTTGATTTTCAGCATGTTGCCCTCATAGGTCTCCTCTAACTAGCTTAGGATAGAGTACTAATCCCTTCTGGGAGTAGAGCAGCTGCTTTTCTGCTCATTTGTGCAGGCTGTCTTCATAGACAAGTAATGACTTGACAGAGGAGGAAACAAGGAAAGAGCAAACCAGTATACCACTAACTGTATCATCACACCACTTCCTAGTACTAGCAACCCAACCTAACATATGGTTTTATTAGTCACCCTTATCTACTCTTCTGCAAGCCTACAAATGATGGTCCCTTGTAATAGAGGCAACCCTGATCTCTCCTTCCTAATCTTCTCACCTTCTGGTAAGAAAAGAACTCATGTTCTAAGCAGCACAAAATATTCTTCTCCCTCCTGTGTGACAACCTTGGCAAAGTGCTGTAGCAAGAACTCCTTTACTGTTTCCTTTATATTTGTCTCTGTAAATAAGACCTTTTCTACACTTATCTTAGTGACAGTCTCTTATTTTTCTACTCTTTTTATTTAACATACACATTACTATGATATAGAAATCTTGCAGTTTGCAAGGTTAAAGTTACCTTTAACAACTAAAAAATAAGCAGAAGTTACTATGGTGTGCAATGTGGGCCCCTGGAATATCTGCCATTTTGCCCTTGACACACCCAAGGGAGACAGAAAGCAGTTTATCTTATTATCTCCAAAGTACTGCCATTGATCTTGAAGACTTGCTCCCTTTACAAGACAAAGCATTGGACAACCAACCTTAATAGGGTGCATTTTCAGTAATATCTCATAGGTTCCTACTAACAAAGACGTGCAGTAGATGTTCTAGAGAGGCTACTGTTTGTTAGATCAGTACAACACTGACAACAACTGACAGCACTGCTTGGGGTAGATGAAATAAGGAGAACATCCTAAGGGAGTTTCAGAACCTTTTGTCATTATGTACATAACACATGAAATTACAGGTGCAAATTGCAGAACATGAAGGACACAACATCCCTAACTATCAACATTCCAGGCTACGAATTAAATTCATGAGATTAAAACTTGCTCAACTCAGAGGCACCTTTCCTTTCTGTGTATGCAACAAATAACGTTGCCAGAAAGGTTGAAAGAAGCAAGTTTTAAGAGAGGTAAGGCAAGTGCATTGATGATGCATGTAGTAATCAACAAGACATATTTCCTTTATCTCTTTCAAGATAGACTGGCCTTTTATAGACCTTATCAGTAGAATGAATGTATGAGTAGCATTGAAAGATTATTACCACAGTAAATAAGGACATTTTGCTTATCAGTTTAAAAGTGCAATCTGTCTAAAAATATTGTAAGTTTAGGCACACAAAGAAATAGCCCTTCTCCTAATGTGCACCAAAAGTAGTATGAGAGAATGATACTTCTGAATGAAAAGTGTAATATGTCAATTTTCAAAAGAATACTTTCAGCCATCATCAGAATAGATTTGAATTAAGTTTGAGTTGTGGCTATTCTATCCATTTTGACACATCAGTATGACAGTGAGATCCTTCAGCTTTTAAAATACTGTTTGATCCATGGTAGGAAACAGTGGCAAGGTAGCTTGACTTCTTAAAGATAAATCTCATTATGAATCAACCTTGGCATGTCTTGAGGTTTCTGAATGAGCACCACTTGCCTTGCATTTGCCTGGGGCTGGTTAAACCTTTCCACCCTTTCTAGTGTGTCATCAAAGGCATTCAGAGACCAGAGCAGCAGAAGATGGGCGTATCCCAAAATGACTGCTTGCATTTCAACACTTTGTAGCTATGACAGTCAGAAAAAGAATGTTCTCACTTGTGGCTTTTATACAGTGCCATGAAGATGAATATGCAATACTGTGCATCTTTCCTAAACACCATGGCAGTGAATCACCTTGCCATCTCTCACAGTCAGCATCCACAAGAACAGCTACTGTGTCCAACCGAAATATTAAAAGCAGACAGATTCTGAGTTGTTCTTGTTCTTTATTTTCACTTCTCCTCCTCTGCTCCACTGGCAAATAGTTCTCCGCACTCATCTACATGCATGATAATATTCACGTATCTTTGGAAGAACCTCTTTTGAGAAAATGGTGTTGTACTAATCTTAATTTCACCCTGAATATTACTTCAAAGAGTATTTCTACTCCCCGCAGGAAAGCACTGCCCATCAGGAAAGTTCTTCCAATAAATAACTAATGTCTTTAACACAAGCAGCAGTTCTGACTGTAGAATGATGTCCACATGAGAATTTCAGTTACCCCAGATACTTCTGTTTCCTTTCCAGAGCTTCATTATCAGTAAGTCAAGACTCAACAAGATCAAGCCAACCTCTCCATCTCCCACATATTTCAATGCTGGATTCTGTGATCCCATTTCTCAGAAAAGAGAAGGGAGGAAGCTGAATGACTGTGATAAACCTTCAACAGATGTAACTTCTCTATTTCTTTCTTTGTCCAATCACATAAAGAATGAGGCATGGTTTGTAGGCCTACATTTGCAAGACATAGACTTTTCCTATCAAAAGGAACTTCAAGGAAGTTACATTTACCCTACAAAGAACCCACAGAACTAAATTTGCTTTTACAGAACACTGATTTTATAAAGCATTAAAGACAATGCCAGTGTAACACTGACAGAACAGGCTACACCAGAAAAATGAATCAGCACTGCAGCAAATGCTTAAGATTGCATTCTGATCCTGATATTAACTAGTAAAGAGCAGCTGAGCACTGCTTCAGGGCTCAAGAGAACACTGGCAACCATACTGTATGAACTAGTACATCTAGAATCATGTACTGAACTTCACTGTATTCCACTCAGCATTCAAACACAAAAGCAAAACTAGGACTACCAGCTGGAAAGCTGTTGAAAGTAGAAAGTGAAAGCTAGTAATAATAATCACCTTTTAGTCAATGAAATAAGTTCATACTTAGATATAAAACCTAGCTCTAGATACTTAAATATTTCTACACAAAGTTTTGACATAAAACATCTCACAGGAGCAAATAGGCTCAAGGCAGAATCATTCCTGAGTAGAAGAAGGAAAGTAAAAGGGAAGGAATACGCATTTAGAGTCATATACCCCTCTCCTTCCCTACAATGGCTGTCCAGCTCATTGCAGCCTTTCAGTACCTAAAGGGAGCCTACAAACAGGAGGGGAAATCAACTCTTTGAAAGGGTAGATAACAGCAGGACAAGAGGAAATGGTTTTAAGTTGAGGGAGGGAAAAATGAGGTCAGATGTTAGGGGGAAGTTCTTTACAGAGAGACTGGTGAGGTACTGGAGCAGGCTGCCCAGAGAGGCTGTGGATGCCCCGTCCCTGGAGGTGTCCAAGGCCAGGTTGGATGGGGCCCTGGGCAGCCTGGTCTAGTATTAAATGGGGAGGTTGGTGGCCCTGCATGTGGCAGGGGGTTGGAGATTTATGATTCTTGAGGTCCCTTCCAGCCCTGGCCATTCTGTGATATATTCAGATGGGATATTGTTACAAGCTATAACCTTATTTGAGTAGGAAAGCTATTGTTCAAGAATGGAGGGGAGAACTCAAATTGCCATTGTATTTCCTTCTGAGTTTTCCACACAGAAACTATTCAAAGATGATGTGGTGAGAGCAGGGGAGGAGACAGTTACCAACTAGCTTAACCCTAATTTCTGTAGTTTGAGTATTCACAAGAGTTTTGCTTTAAATTTGACAACTCATGGCAAGAAAATGCTGTCAAGATGAAGAAGTGGGCTTTATTTGGTAGCTGTATCACAGCATGTGTCTATAGTATTTACCTTACTGTTTCACCATCTGTAAAGTAAAAGCTTAGAACACAGGCTCTGGAAACACATCTTCCCAGCTTGGGATTTTATTTTACCTTGTCCAGTTTTAATCTGTGCTAACAACAGCAATTCAGATTCCTGGGCTTTGTTCCTACCATAAGGTAGTTATGTAGATTAATTACCTCCTCTCTCAGACACTGTACTTTGCTAAAATAGCTTTCTTTATAAAACAAAAAGCTTTCTACCTTCCGGAAACGCTGTAGCTACTAGTCTGAATTTTGAAACAATGGAAGTCTGAACACTCAAAGACCATTAAATCTGAAAAATAAACTTCTGTTTTCTCTTACCCATTATACCAGTAGGTCTGTGACTGGGGAATCTACTATAGATTTTTCTTCTCCTCTAATATTGTCAACAAAGGGGATCCTTAATTAGGACAGTAAGGGCTATATTTGAAACATTCAAATAACATCAGGTGACACCTTACTAAACTTCATCCCATTTCAGTTTCTCAAGTATATCAGTGCTAAATACTGATACTGCTCAATACTAACAATACCTTTGTTACAAGATATCACCAGTCTGCTTTGATATGAGTAAATTAATCACAAAAAAAAAGCATTTCTGTTTCATTTACCAATGCAGTATAAGCACAGCGATTTAGAAAGCATACTGTAATGTCTTACCTTGTCCTAAGAGCCACCCAAGCAGCATCAATGTCAGCATACAGATTCTTTTCTGTTGGCTTGCCAGAGCTTGCACCATATCCAGAATAATCATATGAGAATATGTTGCAATTAATCCGTGAACCCAGTCCTATGTAAAAGCTGCTCATCTGACCTAGGTCAACAGCGTTTCCATGCGAGAAGAGCAAAGTATATTTGGCGTTAGGTGAGCAACGCACAAACATACAGGCAATCCTGTTACCTTTACTTGTTCTAGTCATGAAGCACTCAATAGCATCTTTTTCTCTTGATGAATACTGCCAGTCTGCTCTCTCTGAGAGATGCAAAGTCCAGCGGCTACCACTTTCGTCACACATCAGAGTGTATGTGGGATCAGGAGGTAAGAATGCCAGTTTGGAAGCAATTTTCCCTGGGCATGGTGGACAACAAAACAGGCAACACAGTTCACTGAAGGAAAGATTATTCATCTTCTAGTCTGAAACGGGAAGAGAGAATGGTATCAGTTTCTAGTTATATTGTGACTTGAAAAGAAAAAACCTCACTGAAGTTGTAAGTTCAACCTTCTTAGAAAATAACATTGAAATTTAGTGGAATTATTTAAACAAAACAAAAGCTTAAGTATATGTGTAAATTTCTATACAGCACTTTTTTGTTATTAGTAGCATCTTCAGAATTACCATATTATTACAGAAGAGTGGTAACTCTTAAGCATTGCCAGACACTAGAACTGCTTAGGCCAAGAACAAGCATGAGTTTTAGTTTCTTTTGAGGCTACTCGCCTCAGAGTAACAGAAGCACTCACTCCCTTGACAAACTGGCATTATAAAAAAGCAATTAAAGCACACTGCGGTATTTGCAGGATATCAAGATCACTCAGATTCATTCCTACAGCCACAAACTGATACTATTCTTCCCATATAATGACAATACATTCTCAGTTTGAGTCACGAAGTATTGCAAACAGTTATCATCAGTACAAGAGTTGCACAAAGGTCAAAAAGAGACTCTTCTACTGCCTAGCAAGCACTTCAGACCTTCACCCCTCTAAAATCCGGCTGTAAAACTATTCTTAGCTCTGCATTCTGTTTGACAACATTTCCAACTCCCTTAAAGTGGTTATCAACTAAGTTCCTCATTTTGCACATCAGAATTGGGGTTATGTTACCAATCTTAAAGAAATTACTTTTTATTCCATGTTTTAACAAAAACACACCAGACATACTGTAACACAAATAACTGACAAAGCAAAATAACCTATACTATGAATTCAAAGCACTTAATAGGGAGGGGAGCGGGAGTTTGAAAAAGAGCAAAATAGACACAGACCTAAAGCAAGCTAGTTAACAACATTGCTGCCGTGATGAAGAGACACTGAGCCCTCCTAATTTACAAGGCCGAGAAGGAAGAGGAAAAGAAATCTTTATTGTGACAGTACTTTTCCCTTGAAGGTTGGAGAACGACAATCTGCCAAGAACCGTGAAGTACATCAGCACACCTAGCATAAGTATTTACTTTCCTGTTGTGAACACATCTGATGTTTTATCTCAAAGAACTTTTCCACCCCAGCTCTACTACAGGTCTCATGCTCGGTTCCTATTGGTCATGCAAACGGAAACTCTCCTACAATTTCATGTATCAGCTTTGACAGCTAGAGTCAAGCTTAAAAACAGGAATAACAACAACAGAAAGCCAACTTCTGATGTCACATTCCCTTGTGGTTTCAGGCAACAATTCCCTTGTGTCAGTCAACAGTAAAGTCTTACTGTAACTGTGATACCTGGCAACATCAAAATACATTTCAGTCTGTTCTTTAACTTGTATACACTTCACTTTGGAAAAGTTTTATAGGGCACTGCCATAAGAACTTCTGAATGCAGATGACTGAACAGTTAGCCTTATTTTGACTGTATGGATGGTCTCTTCCCTTAGTGGAATGTGTGACACTCATATAGAACTACACAATCATAGAACATATTTGTTGAGAACTAAATCACAGCAAGTCTAATAAACAAGATGTGTGTTTCTGAAATATTACTGCCTCTTGTGAAGCATAAAACAATGGCTTGGTTGTTCTTTTTTTTGTCAGGTGTTTTCACCCCAAGTCTCTAGTTTTCTTCAAAAGAAAGGGAAATCACAGAGTTGTCAACATAACCAGTTACAGGAGAATGGGGCCCATCAGCTGCCATGAAAAGGTAAGTTATCTCTTAATGAACAGATCTGGAGTATACAACCTACCAGTTAAGGAAATAGACTCATGTATTAATGCAATAAGCAAATTAGTCACTTAACTTGTAATTGCTCATCTGCTCTCTTTCAAGTGACATTATTGGACATTACTTTCAACATGCAAATAAAGACAAGTGGGAAAGACCTACCGAAGATGTCCAGAGACTTTTAAAAGGCTTTGAACATCTTATGCACAAGAACAGGTAAACATTTATTTCCTGCTTTATGTCTCTCATGGCTGTGAGCACCAAAGGAGCCATTTTCTTCACTTTAATCAGAAAGCTCATATTCGCAGACTTTGAACAACAGTGTTGTTGTAATACTTCAAGAGGCTTTTTTAGTTCTGCAAACATCACCAATGACTCAGTATTCAATCACACCTCTACTTCTATAGAAACTATTACATTGAGTATTTTTTTCCCACTTTTCCAGAAAATTTGAATGCCAAAGCTAGATAATACAGTGTACTTTATGATGGAGGGAAGCATTTTCATTTCATTGAAAAAAATGTAGCAGTACCTTCAAAACTAAGGTACAAACAGCCTCTTGTGTCCAAGAATAGATGACTGCATTCTATTCCAACATAAAGTAATAACTGCAAAACTTCTTACTTCCTTTATAAACCACACGTCAGAAAGAACTGAAGCCAGGAGTTTACATTGTTTATAACCATAAACAGCCCTGCAACACTACAAATAAGATTTCACACAAAGTATTTGCTATCTGTTGTAATTTTAACTGGTCTGTGGAATTCACATTACTGCAATAATTAGAGATAATCAGCTGAGGAGGTACAGGGCCCCCAACATAGCTTAAATGTGCTAAATATGGGTTGCTGCCACATATGACAAATGAAATATGTGGAAGAAAATGGATAAAGTATCATTTCTCTCCTTGTACCAGACTGTACTGTAGACTTCATGTAATGCCCATTTAATCTTTACTGAAACTTCAGTTTCTTATTCCTGAGCCATTCTCCACTTGAATCATGGCCAGCAACAACCTTTGCTTTAAAGAAAAGAGTCACTGCTACCTTTTCTTGGAAAAACTGAAGAAAAAAATTAGATCCCTAGCATCACTAACTGAACAAATGTGTCATAGAACACCTACTGGTCCTTCTCAGGAGGATACTGCCAACTACATGTAAACAATGTTTTCATTATACTGGAACTAGTTTGTCATTCATTGTATTCACATGAGTGCGTTCTTTACCTCTGGATCTGGAATGGAACCAGGATGTGAGAATCCCCATGGTGCACAGTGTTGTTCTGATATCACTGTTTAAAAGTACAATTGAATCAGCATTTCAGCCTAGTAGATATGCATGTGATGTCATAACTTCAATTAGAACAGACATTATCATTCCTCAGAAGGTATACAGGTAAGATACTTCAGTGAAGTGATTAAAGTTTGTTTCCTTTAAATGTTAGGAAGACATTCAACATGATTTCTTAATGACTTCCCAACACAGGAATTAAGATAAGACTTAAAAAAAATTTAAGTCAGTCTTCATTTACTGCCAAGTCTTCACAAAAGCAGTTCAAATTTCCCATCTGGACATCAAGAGTACTACTGAAACCTCTGGGCTTCTAATAAGCCTACTTTATAATTTATGGAACTCTAAATACCATAGGTGATACTGTTTGAAAAAATACCAAACCAATAACAAAAAGGCTTGAGTATACTTCACATGAATCCTATCACTAAAACCAGGATAAAATCAACTCCCACCAGAAATTACCACAAGGATAGGTTAATAATGTTAGTAATGAGATTAACATAAGCAGAGAAAACCCAGGTCACAACCTAACAGCTTTTGAGTATGCATGATGAAAATTTATCCTCATAACACTAGAATCTCCAGATACAAAGATAACACATTTCAACAACATAACAGTAAAGATGACAGCGCTGCCCTGTAAACATAGTTCCTAATGCTGGTAAAGTTATTAACAACAGAAAGAATGTAGAAAGAGAAATGTAAACATCCTTTAGAAATATAAAGAACACTGTGTTTTCATGCAGATATAATAGAAAAATTGTGGAAGGAACTGTAATGCATGATTTTTACTACAGCTCCAAGAAAAGTGAAGAAACAAAACAGACTCAAGTGACAAGACTGCTCTTTGTAGAAGAGCCTTTAAAAGAAAGAGGAGACCATTTTATGAAATTTATCTCTCTCATGAATAATAACAATAATTAAAAAGTAGCATACAAGAAGGAAAATTTAAAACTGCCTACAGGCAGTAGTTAAATTCAGCAATTAACCTTATGATCAAGGCTGACAGAAGAGGGGAAAAAAATCCACCTAATCTGAAAGTACACCTTAAATATTTATATTGCTATTCCTAGGATAATGCAGACATAGTTCTTTCATATAAGCAATTATTCTTGTGCTTGTTCCTCTGTAAATCAGATTGGCTTATATTATTCACATCTTGAAGTACTTTACTACATATTAGCATCTTAGCCTCAAAAACCCTGCCCATGCAAATACTTATCTAGAAATCTTACATTTAAAATTCTACAGATTTAATGCAAATATGTGTTTAAACTAAATTACTTACATCATAAGAACAATTCAAAAGAATAAAGTCAAATTCATAAGCACTACTGCCAGCTTGTAAACCTTATTGTTGCCCTAACTTTGCAACAAGCAAGACATTCACATTGTGGTGTGCTGTTTTTTATGAATAATCATTTTTTCATTATGCAGTCCTGAAATAATGTACTCGAATGCCTATTCCTTTTACTGAAGGCAAGGCAATGAAAACTGTAGTTCAAACCGTTACTGAAACTCTGTTAACACCTGTGTACATTGCTACAGAAAGAAGGGCTTGAATACAAGTTTAACATGTATCAGTTCAACACATAAAGGAACAAAACGTTAAGTAAACCGGTGTACAAGTAAGCTACATTAGGTTAGCCATCCTACCCAGTGCTATTAAGAATGAACGTCCAGAAAATAACACTGAGGAAGTTTATTCAGTAACGAAAAACGACCCAAGATAATATTATTAATCCTCCAAGCTCTTCTCAAACAAAAACATACAAACAAACAAACAACAAAAAAAAACAACCTATCAACGCAATTACATTCGAGAAAAAAAAAAAATAAACAAGCAACAGTAACAGCCACACCGTACAGAGGCATGATGAGAATAGAACTTGAGTTCGGAACACACTGGTTACAAACAAACAAACCGTGTGTTTTCGAGTGGCTGCCTCCGGGCTGAAGGCGTAAGCGATCACCGCTCGAGAGCAAGGCTAAGGCCAGCTTCGCCCTCGCCGGCAGGGGCAGGAGCCGAGAAAACGCAGTAAGTCAGCCTCACCGCAACACCCGATCTCCCCAGACGGCTCCCAGCAGCTCGCAATGCTGACAGAGGCGCTAAGAGCGCGGGGCCTGAGGACGCACAGCTCGGGAGCGGCCAGCGGGCAGCAGCTGCTCCATCCTCGAACAAAGGCGCCCCCAGCGTGAGCGGGGCAGCAGCCGTCCCGCAGCACCCCGCGGGCGGAGCAACGGGAGAAGGCGCCGCCCGCCCCTACCCCTCGCCGCAGCCACCCGGAACGTCTCACCTGCCCGGCAGCCCTTCCCTCTCCCTCCCTGCCCCCGCTGCAGCCGCCCCCAGCTCGGCTCAGCTCGGCCCGCCGTCCCCAGCGCCTACCTGCGCGGGGCTCCCGGCTCCCCTTCGCTGGGCAGCGGTGACCCCGCGCGCTCCCGACCACCGCCGTCCGAGCGCCGGGCGCGGCGACGTCGGTTGTGCTGAGTAACGGCTTGGCGGCGGCTGCCGGCTCAGCGGTGCCTGCTGCCTCCCGCGTAGCACTCGGAAGGAGACGCGCGGCCGGCGGAAGCCTCTCGCCGAACAGCTTAGGGAAGCGGCGCCGACTTCGCCCCGCCGAGCGACTGCATCTGACCCAGCGGCTGCCGCGGCGGCCAAAGGGGCAGTAGGGCGGAGCCGGCCGCGCGGTGACCAACGGCCGCCGAGCGCCAATCGGAGCACGGCCCGCAACGCGGCTCCGACCGCAGGGGATCCGCCTTAGAACGGGCGGGCGGGACGTGGCGAGCGGACGGCGAATCGCCGCTTGGGAGCGAGCTTAACGGATGGCTGCTTCCGCCAATGGCAGATGGAGGGTCGGGGGAGGAGCGGTTCCGGGGCACGCGCGGCCTGCAGCGGCGGTTGCCGGGGGAATGAGCTCCGAGAAGGGGAACGTAGCGCGCAGGCGGCCCCAGCGCCACCAGAACGCGCGCGCCTTCAGGAACGACAAGTACGACACCAGCGCGCGGCTGAAGGTAGGCGCAGGGCTGGGCCTAGGCGGGGGTCGGAGCTGGCCTTGGGCCCGCCGCCGGGAAGTGTGAGGGCTGAAGGGAGGCCCAGGAGGCACTCGGGGTCAGAGGCGGGGCGGGGCGGACGGGGCGGCATGAGCCGAGGCCTCGTGCGGTGATTGGAACCTACAGTGAGAAATGTTCGTCGAGTCACTTCCACGTAAGAAAGGAAAGCTGAAATAAAGTGTTCACCTCTGCGCTGTGAGTGCAGAGTTGTCTGCGGGGTTGGCAGCCCGACTTCTGGAAATGTGCTCGCATTGAAGATCTCTATTGTATCGCCTTATTTCTGACATCTCAGCGTAGTCAAAATTAATTTTGAACGACTTCAGCTATCATGTCTACGCGACAAGTCACGCTTTTGAGACAACTGAGAAAGCACTCTTGTTTGCTTTAAGGCTTGAATAAACCCGGCGGTGTGCTTAGGGGTGGCTCCACACAGGTGCCTCCTGCTGCTTCATCAGGGCCTCTGCTGCACGCATGGCGGTGGTCTGATATTTCACACCATTGTTACAAAAGACCATTGTTGTCTTTTAATTAGTTTCCAAGAAAGGCAAAGGAAATGGTTCACAATATATTCCTGGAATACCTTCTATCTACATACAGTTGTAGCAACATAATAGTGCTGTGAGGATGAAGACCACTCAGTGTGCTGAGCAGTATCATCACTGCAGAGAGGTGCTTGGTTTTATGACAAAATGCCTTATGAAACTGAGAAATGTGAATAAAACAAAACACGAGATGAGCACTCTGGAGGAGGAATATGTAGCGCTGTTGTCATTCTGTCAGTGTCCCTTTAAGTAGGTTAGATTGTCAAAAAGAATTGAGAGGAGGGGAATAAACTGGTAAGTCAAAACAGTGGCACCAAAGGGTTGCGGTTTCTTTTTTCTTTTTTTCCCCAAGTGTTTGTAGGACTGGTTCTGCAAGTTGAACGGGCTGTTTTCCTGCTCCAAGCATCACCAGTATTATTAATTGTTTGAGTCACTTTGTTATCTCCGATTGTACAGATAAATGTGTTTTCCTGTATGTATCCATATGAAATATCCTAGAGAGCAGGTCAGTCAGAAAAGTCCTTAAAGAGAAAATGAGTTCAGATTTGTAACTGAAACTATCTCTTTAAAGTACATTTTTGTTTTTTTTTTTTTTTTCCTTTTTTTTTTTTTTTTTTTTTTTTTTTAGTATATTTGATATCTGAGAGAACTGGCTCCACAGTGCCATGAACTTATATAAATAAATATTTTTTAAAAAGCATCGTTTGAACACAGTCAAGATTCAGTTCAGGAACTGAATTCAATGTGGAACTGTGTCTTTCTTTTCCAAGGAAGTGCTTTCTTCCTCTTTGTACCTGCCAGTTCTTGGAGATTGCTGAATATAGGGAAGAAGCTGCTTCCTATTACAGGGTAGTGGGAAAGAAAGTTTGTTTTCTTGTGTTGTACTTTTGTATACAAATTCAAATTTTCGCCTTCTTTTAATAAAGAATATGCAGAGGCCATTATAATGATAACTTGGTTTGATTCTACCATTTAAGAAACTTGAAAAGAGATTTAACAAGATTTAGGTGGTGACTAATGTTATGCCACACATGCTGAATATTGGCAAGAGCTTTGCTTCTCTTGTCACTCCTATGTACTTGTGTGGTCCTGAGTGATCACACTGACTACAGACATCTAAGCTGTAATGAGACAAAGGAAGAAGGTGGCAGTTTGATCATGGCACAGAACTGGGACATTCCTCCTTTCCATGTCTTACTGGCTATCAGTTTAGAATGCTGAGTTGCTGAGTGGGTGGATCTCCAGTAAATCACTGCTATTTTAAGTTTGTGGCCTGTCTTTAGCTACTGTTGTACACAGTGCAGCTCAGTGCCATCTTCAGTCTGTAGAATTATTTTTAGCTTAAAATTCATATCTTTCTGCATGTGTGCACTGCATTAGCAATGCTGGATATCAAGTTCAGTAGCTTCAGGTTGTACTGTGGTTGAAGCTGAGGTAGTTATTTTCATGTCTATTTCTAGTCTTCTCTGTGAATAAGTGGCTGAAGAGGAAATTACTATAATAGTCATTACTTTTTGTTGCTATTTCTTGTTTGTTTTGTTTTGAAAGGGTTTTATACTTTCTATCTGAAATGAATTGGCATCCATTTTCTAATCTTAAAGACTAGTTATGATTACTTGTAGAACATGCTGAAAGGGCACTTGTGTTTCTCCTAATGACCAGGCCCTACTGCCTGCATTACTTTGGGATAGGCTAGATGAGCTGAAAACAGTGCATGTTACATCTGACCCATGTTTGGGTAGCTGCCTACGAAGTGCTGGGAAAGCCTGCATGCTGGGATGAATGAAGAAGGAAGGGCTGGACAGAATAAAACACACTGCTGTTAGTTATTGAAATTGGGAATTTTGTTTGTGGGTGATTGCTTTACCTAGTATATTCTGGAACAGCTGCTTGTGACTCTGAGCTGAGGAATATACATTATGTTATATAAACATAAATTCTTAATTATTATTATTACTTAAGACAGTGTGGAAATTGGAAATAAAGGTAATTCTAGAGATGAAAGAAAGCAGTGTTCAATAGGAACATTTAGAACTCCATTGTAATGAGATGGTAGGCCACAAAATGATTCATATTTATACCCAAATGACTGGTCTGTTTCTCGTCTCGGTTTCTTCCCCTCATTAATTACACTCCAGATGATAATCCAGATTTTCCAAAATTTCGGATGTTATTAACTTTGAACCTCAACTTTACCATTATGCTGATGCTAGCTACTTCTTCAGCTGGCTGTGTAGATAATTTGTTTTAGTTGAGGCACTGGTCAAGACTGTGAGAAGGCACTGGGAAGAGGCTTAATTGCGGAGTCAGTGAATGAGACTTAGAAGTTCAGAAGGGAAGATGTAGGTACACTGGTAGCCAAATGGAAGTGACAGATAACACTGCTGGAATTTGTCTTGCTGCAACATAGGGCAACTTGGCAGGATAAAGTCTGCTTTCTAGCTATTCCTTTTCTTCTGAGTTTGAAAGTGAATTCAGGCTTATCTTGCAGTCTTTCATGTAGGTAGAAGAGAAGTAAACTGAACATATATTTTGGACTGTGACAAGACTGCGCTGAAGGTAGACACAGTACGTATGCACATTGTAAGTTCTTCTAAATATGCACAGTCTCATACGTTCTGAGATATGTGGTTGTTCTTGGAGAATGAAGTTGTTAAGAACCTCTCCGCTGATGTGCAAAAAGGCTAAATGTCTTGGAGATCAAGAAGGCCATTTGGAATTGGGCTTAAAAGGAAGATTTCGATTTTGTGTGTTTTAAAGTCAGTATATGCTGTATGTGAGCAAGTGAAGTTTGCTGGGGAAACTGATTTCAGTCTGTGAGGCATGTACTATAGCAAATACAAGGATCACAGAATCACCCGGGTTGGAAGGGACCTCAAGGATCATGTAGTTCCAACCCCCCTGCCTAGCAGGGCCACCAAACATACACATTCAGATCAGGTTGCCCAGGACCCCGTCCAACCTGGCCTTAAACACGTCCAAGGACGGGGCATCCACAACCTCCCTGGGCAGCCCGTTCCAGGGCCTAACCACTCTCCTTGTAAAGAACTTCCCCCTAACATCCAACCTAAATCTTCCCTCCCTCAACTTGGATCCATTTCCCCTAGTCCTGCTGTTGTCAGCCCTTTTGAAGAGTTTACTCCCCTCCTGGGTGTAGGTTCCCTTCAGGCATTGATAGGCTGCAATGAGGTCACCCCGCAGCCTTCTCTTCTCCAGGCTGAACAAGCCCAACTCCCTCAGCCTGTCCTCATAGGGGAGGTGCTCCAGCCCCCTGATCATCTTAGTCGCCCTCCTCTGGTCCCTTTCCAAAATCTATGTCTTTCTTGTACTGAGGGCTCCACACCTGGACACAGTACTCCAGATGGGGCCTCACAAGAGCCGAGTAGAGAGGGACAATCACCTCCCTGTCCCTGCTGACCACGCCTCTCGTGATGGAGCCCAGGATACCATTTGCCTTTTGAGCTGCCAGAGCGCACTGCTGGCTCATCTGTCTGTTAGTTTGCACTGTTCTGTTCTAATTACTTTGTAGTTGTACACTGGAGATTTTGTGGAGTCTTGTTTTTCTGAGAACGCAGTCACTCAGAAATGTTGCATTCAGCTTTGTTGATCCAATCAGTATCTGCTGTTTCTTCTGAGAAGAAAGATTTTGGATAGCATTGATGCCGTGTTGATTTATAGTAGAATAAGCCACCAATGTGTTGTAGAAGTCTGCTGGTCAGTGCAGTGAATCAAAACACACGTGCATGCACACATAATTAGAAACTTCCAGACAGACAGTGAGGCATCTTTGAAACCCCATTATTACATCTTCCTTGTGACTGCTTCTTTAATGCTAAGCTTAAGCTAGGAGTCATTTTGTGAGCCAGGTTAGTAGGTGTAGGCACATGTGTTTACTTTAATACTTTCTGAACTGCTTTTGGCAGATTGTTAAATGTTTTAATGTTGGGTTAGTTGAGCATACAGAGGATGCTGTTTTATTGATGCAGTTGACCTGACTGTGTATATTATATGCACATGGAATGTTTTGTGACTGTATACTTCAGACTTGTTTATATATGCCAGCGTTGCATAATTGCTGTGTCTTTGGAGAACGTACAGAAGTACTGCAAGCATTGAATGAGCTATCCTGATATTGGAGGAAGTATGGTAAAGGGGAAGAGGAAAGAACTAGTATGTAAAATAGGGAAATGAAAGTAAAAAATGGCTGTGACAGAAACAGAATCTAATCTGAGTAGTTTTCACACCTAGAAAAAACATTTCAGACCAGAAGCGTTAAGCATTACCATGTTGTTGTGTGTGAGAAAGCCGAGTGAAAGCTGTTTAAAAAAAAAAAATTTGAATGGAAAAGATGTTTGAAATCCTATTTCAGGTCTTTGTGTATGTAGTTGGGTTTTTTATACTGTTAGATGAAAGCAAGCTATTAAATGGTTGAAAAGAAAGAAGTCTGAATATGTGAAATGTATCAGATACATACAAGAGTGAATATTAATGGGAAAAACAAGCAACAGAGAAATTTATTTTACTATTAATTTCCATGTTATGGCTGAGATACAAGGGAAGTTTCTCTTCATGTTTGTGAGGGGAACTTAATCTTACATGTTTCTCAATCAAAAAATAATAAAAAATGATCCAAATGTTTAATTTTGCACAATTTTATTGGCTTCATCAAGTCTGTTTTGCTCATGAAAAGCAGCTTGTATTAGTAAGATTTAAAAATCAGGTACTATTTATGAGCAAGATAAACTTAGAAGACAAGCACAAATCAAGATTTAACTGAGTAAATCTGCGGCTTAATGTGCTTTACATCAATCCATCATTCTGTTTTGATTTTCTAATTCCCTGGCTAGTGGAAGGATGTTAGAATTGGTTTCCCTTTCAGATATGCTGAGCCAATGATTAACCATCTCACCCCAATACTGCAGTGCCAAAATTGAGTAAAAAATAAAGGACATGGCTGAAGAGGAGGAAGGTACTGTGCTGTATGTGTGCCTGTTAGAAGGATGAAGTTGAAACTTAAAATCTGTTGTCTTTCTTCCAGTTGCCAATTTCTGAGCAGATTCCTCATTTTTCTTTGAATTCCAAATTGTTAAATTTGTAGTCCTACAGATGGCTGTTGATAAGTCCAGGTGCCTAGGATCAGGACTGAAGTACAGTAGCTACAGCCAAATTTGGTGTCTTTTTCGGGTACCAGTAATACCACAGCATTTACGGCATGCTTCTTCCAAGAGTGTTTTGTTTCTATTACGATTGAGCATTTAGTACTTTAATAAAGTGTTAAATTTCCTATTCAATAAGGTTTTAAATCTTCTTAGATTCTTGAGAACATTCTTTGTTACTTATGTTAGAGTCCTCTTATTGTTTATCAGCTACATGTCTGTTGGAGAACTGTTAGTAATATGACTGAAAGTAATTTCAAAAGCAATTTCAAAATTAAAGAGGTAGGAAAGTTTGGGAACGGTGATTCATTTTGTTACCGATCTTAGGAATTATCTCAATTTTGAGTTTCTTCTATTTTATCTTTAGTCTCATTTTTGCACTTTGTTTTAATTTCTTATCTGAGAAAGGAACAGAACAGAAGTGGTACATTTGATATTGGTGGAAGGAGCAGGAGCATCCCTGCATACTTCCTGTAACTGTATCTCTGTACTGGCAGATAAGCACTCCATTGTTTGGAATGAAATTGCCCTCTTAGCTCTCCTGACTTGCTGCATTTACTTATCATTTCTACTGTGACTTGAAAATCTGTCTCTGCAGAAGCCACCTTCATTCTTACAGCACAGTCCTCTGTACTTCAATTATATCTTTCTTCATTTCCCCTAGGGAATCTACAGTTTCATTGCCTCTCCCACTGAAGCTTTGTTTGGTCAGGGTGATGGGCATCTCTTCAAAATGTGATTATCTTTTAACGACTCAGTGTGATATGTAAGAATTAAATTTGGTAACGTTGAATTTCTTTCTCTTCGTGACTTTTGTGTCCAAGCTCTTGGTGTTTTGGTCAATGTACTTAATTTGTAGCTTTGTCCTGAATGTTTGGAGTATGACTGATTGAACCAGGAATGTGGAATAGTTGAAACTTGACTGTAAAAACAGTCTAAATATACAGACCTGCTCTGTACCTGGCAGGGGTTGACTGACTTTATGTAGATAATGTGCTTGTTACTATGAAATGGAATTACTTTACTTTTTGAGCTTCTCATATATTACTCATAATACATGAGAGAGTTTCTGTGGGGAAACAGTGAATTAGAGTATTGGAGGGAGGACTCCAGAATGAGTTCAGATAAGACTCTGGAACTTGTTCGAAACAAAGCTGGCATATATGCTATGTGGCAAGTCCTTGGTCTTGCTGTAAGAGGCATTTCCAAGCATTCTGAGTGCTGTCTTATGAGCAATGTGAAAAGACATCTTTGCAACTCAGCATGATCTGCCTTTTTGTTTTATAAAAAATAAAATGAAAAATTAATGACTGGAAGATTAGCCTTGAGAAAAGAAGACTGAGAGGGGACCTGATCCAGGTCTATAAATATCTAAGGTGTGGGGGGCAGAATGGTGAGGCCGGACTCTTTTCAGTGGTGAATGGAGAAGGACAAGGGGAAACGGCTGGAAACTGCAGCATAGGAAGTTCCGCACAAACATGCGCAAGAACTTCTTTACAGTGAGGTGACGGAGCACTGGAACAGGCTGCCCAGGGGGTTGTGGAGTCTCCTTCTCTGGAGATGTTCCAGACCTGCCTGGATGCCTACCTGTGCGACCTGCTGTAGGGAACCTGCTTTGGCAGGGGGGTTGGACTCGATGATCTCTGGGGGTCCCTTCCGACCCCTACAATTCTGTGCTTCTGTGATTCTGTGATTATTATATATTCAGGAGCTGTATGAGATATGGGAGTGGAAGGGGGGGAAAGGGAGGAGAAGAAGCGCTATTAATAATAACTATATGCATTTCACTGTACCATAAGAATCATTCAGTAGCATCTGAAGTAAGATGTCTGTTCTACAGACTTTGAGTTTCCTTCAAATGAGAGGTGAAAGTAATGCCTGCCTTACTCTGCACTGTTTATGCCACGCACACCTTCAGTGTGGCCTCCTAAATTCCAGGTGTGTTACACATCACTGAGCCAATCCCTGTGTCGTGTAGGGACAGGGTTCTGTCCCCAGCACTGATAGTATGACACATTATTGGAAACTAGGTGTTTGTCAGCAAGGAAGCTAACTCTTGTTTTGAAAGAAGGTGTTAGCAACTTCTTCAGCAGTTATTTCAACTGTCTTCAGTGTGAACTGTTGCAGTGTTTTTAAGTTTATTGGGTTCTGCCTTGACAATACCAAAAGTAGTTGATTACAGTAAAGCATGCTTGTGAATACAAATGACCTTTGTGTCTGTCTTTCCTCCTGCATTACTAATTAATGCAAATTAGGATAGTGAGAGGGAGAACTGGGAAGTTGGGTCTTATTTGCACATTTTTAGAAGCTTATTAAGGCTATCCTGCTTGGAATCTTTATGCGAATTAAGCACTGGAAAGAAGGCATATCTTCAAATTGCATGCATTTTGAAAGTATGAGCACAATTAAGCTGACCTGTTTGATTGGCAACATTTTCACAGGTATCTACTGAGGACTTTTTATTGATTTTCTTCTCTCAGAAAGTTTTTGTGCTGTCTGAATAACTGTGTTTCCAGGCAAACTTCATTCCCAGTACATAGCAGGCATCAGAGCTTTTTTTATTATAGCATTTTACAAAATCTTTTTTTTTTTTTTCCCTTCTGAATGGGGGGAGTATGGTGTCTTTTATTTCTTTTTAATATGCTAAGTCAGTATTCAATTACTTGAAAGAAGTTTTCTGTCTTTTAACGTTCCAGACAAGAAGTGCCGCAGCTGAACAAGTGAAGCCGAGTGAAAATGAAAACATTACAAAGCAGATTCCATAGTAGTCTCACTCATGTGTAGTATTTCCTCTACCACATACCTTTTTAGGCATGGAGTAAGATATTGCGTGTTTAAAGCTAGACTTATTCTTCTAATTGAAACTTCCATCTAATTGAGGTAGACTTTTTTGGTGTAGTAAGAAGCTCAGTAAGGTCATAAAACTAAGAAATTATTTCAGTAGCTGCTGTATGCACAGGTGAACTTTTTAACTTATTTCTGAAATAGTATTATAAAGCCAGATACTGATTAATGTAGAATCTATCCCAAAGAACTTTTGGATATTTTAAGCAATAAATCAATAAATGTGGTTTTGGCCACCTTATAGTTTTTTAATATCATTTTGCATCTGTTTCAAAATACACAGACTTTTTATTATTTTTTATTTTCAGTGAAAATTTTGTTTTCATAGTTGTGCATGAGTAAAACTGTATAATAATTGTAATTACTGCTGATGTTTTTGTTTAGAGAAAGTATGAAAGTAAGTTGAGTGAACTAGTATTCATCACTTGGTCTTTAAGGCAAGTGTGGTTTGTTCCTGTTCACTATCTCTGAAGAACTTGCCTTGTGCAAACCGTACCAACCAGTTGATAGTTCATATTGCCAATCAAACTAAACACAAAAAGTTACAGAAGATCTTACAGTAAATTTGGTATTATCTTGAAAATTTATTGTAGTTTGAAAGACCATTTTGACTTTTTTTTAATTTTATCGTAGATGCTCAAGTGCAGAAATGTACTACATTTTCATAGGGGAAGTTTATGGTGAAAGAAACATGGAATGGTTTGCCAGCAAATATGCTAATTCCATTTTACTGTGGTCTAAGAAAGACTTGTGAGACTACTCATTTCAAGTGTGTACACAGGTTGCTCTGAAAGTAGTGCCTCCTATTTACTTTCATGAAAACTATGGAGATACGAAGAGGGCAAAAACATTATTTGGTAGAGCAAATTCTCAGCTACAAAACCACTGTTTGGTCTCCATAGATGTCCATCAAATGTTGATGGATGCTGGAGGGTGCATTTTTTTTCTGCATGGATGAATTGAGTTCCACACCTTCGCTTCATACACACTCCATGTCGGATGCCATTTTGTCGGACTGCCCCTCGACTGCCATCTGTCCCGTAGCAACAGAACGTAATGGAATATTGATGGGAGGGTTCAATCTCTACTGCCATATCACCAACATCTAACTCTGATACTGTTGTCCAACATCATAGAATAGGGGACACTGCTTTTGGAGAACACCTGTAGTATAGAAGTATCTTGAGCAATAATAAGCTAAATTTTAAGTCTTGTGAGGTATCTTTTCCAAATAAAGGCAGTGTTTTTCAGGGTTCATTTCTACTTCAGAGACGTAATAATAATAATGATAATAATAAAATAACAATATACCATAAATAACATAAGAACACAGTTCATATTATACCTACTACTTATATTAGTGTTGTAACTATGTTAGTAATACCAAAGACTACCTCAAAGTAGAGGTTGACCTCACCACTCTTTCTGCTGAAGAAAATAACAAGTGGTAAATGTATAAAATGATTAACATCAGATAATTTTCTAAATACAGTGTGAATCACATGATGCGTAAAAATGCTTTCTAAGCAAGATTATACTTATAAAGATAAGAAAGCTTCTCTGATTCTCATTATTATTTGTTTATTTAGAAAATAAATTCTAAACTTCATGACGGAGTGTGTCAGCATTGTAAAGGTATTTTGGAGTGGCGGGTAAAATTCAGCAAGTATAAACTACTATCAAAACCTAAAAAATGGTGAGTACAGATACTTTGTCTTAATCACTGGCAGTATTGTTTGTGAACTTTCTGGAGCATATTTTGTTTTTGGAAACTCGTAGATGCTACAAGTCTATACTACTTATATATCATGTTTTTCAGTCTGGAGTCTGCAGCAATAATCAAAATACTGTATTAATTTTCAATTTCTTTAATGCTTTTATCTTAAATATTAGAAAACGTAGCAAAGCAGCTGCTTCCTTCCTCACTGTTAAAATGTTTGAATATTCTTAATGATCATTTTGAACCTGTAAGTTTCCAAAAACATGTCAGTGTCCTCCCAAAAAAAAAGTTAGAAGTGAATCAGTTATGGTGTGATTTTCTCAGATCTTATAGCAAGTCAGAATTGCACATCTGTAGAGGTTCTTACATCAGTGTCTCCAGATGCAGCTAACATTCCAGCAATGAAACACTGAACTCAAGGAAACTATAGCTGGGATGTAGTGCATAAAATAATCAGCTTTGTCTCCCTAGCTCCTTCTGTATTTGTATGTTGTTCTCAGTTACATACTTCTGACATATATGCTTCTGAACCAGTTGGGGAAGTTATGTGAGAACATGGATAACTTCCTGAATGATTGCGTCTTAATTTTGGTTTTCTTGAGTCTGAAAGAGAAGGAATATCTGTTCATACTGTATCTGCTACTTACATGAAGTTTTACTTTTTAATATGAAGCCATACACAAAAAATATTTTGTTTTTAAACAGTGTCATCCTTTCATGTTCAAGAAAAAATCGTTCTACTTAATGTAGAAGTCTCTAGTTTCCAAAGTGGATGTTCTGGGTTATGCTTACCACTAAGTAGGGATTCAAAAACAAAAAATCTTTCACAGGTGACAAATAGATCATGCAGATGGGCATGGCATGGCAGTAAGGGTGTGGTGCACAGTTCACACAGGTAGGGAGCACAGCAAGAGCACAAGGGGGTCTGCTTTCTTCTGTCTATCTGGTTACAGTAGGGAGCAGCACTCTACTGAGAAACATGGTGACTACCCACCAAGCAGTTGGCCTGAGGTAGAAACCTAAATGAAGGAGGCACCACAACCTTTTCGGGCTGATGCGTGCACTTGGATGGACTTCCCTAGGAGTGACAGAGCTGCCCAGAACTTTGAGCCTGAGGGCAGAGTGGGGTGTCATGGTTGCAGGTGTGCCCAGCTTGATCAACTTTTTGAGCTGGTGGCCAGGTTGCATGAGGAAAACACCAGGCTGAGATGTATCCAGCAGTTGGAGAGACTGTGATGCTTGGTGTCATACAGTAACAGAAGCCAGACCAACAGCCCTGTCTTAAGTTTCAGCAAGGGAAAGAAGATAAGCAGACTTCTGGCCCTAAGGAGTCAGACGGCAAAAAAAATTTCAAAATGAGGGAAACTGGACCTTTGTCTCTACTCAGGACAGCAGGAGAAGCCTTTCTCTTGCCCCTGAAATATTCTCAAGCAACAGATGTGAGGCTCTGGGGATGGGAAGAGAAGAACGTCTGGACAGTGGCTGAGGACTGGAAAGGAGCAACCAAGTTAAGATGGTCCAACCAAAAATCTGAGTTAGAACCAGTGCAGTTAAAGAAAAGGCAAAGCATCTTTGTGATTAGGGATTTTGCCCTGAGAAGCACTGAGGCTCCCATTTGCTGCCCAGATAATCATTTAAGAAGTTTTCTGTCTGCCAGAAGCCTGCATCTGGGACATCCAGAAGAGGCTACCAGGTGTGAAAAAGCTGGAAGGCTACTGTCTGCTGTTGCTCTTTCAAGCTGGCTCACAGAAGGCTGCAACTAGGAAATTACAAAATGTTAAAAAGGACTTTTTGACCCTTGGGAAGATGATGAAGGGAGTGGAAGCATAGGTAGTATTCTTGTCATGGTTCTGTGATTTTTGGTTATTGGTGTTCCACATCATAACATCATGTAGTCCACTGGGAGTTGAAGTGTTAATGCTCCAGTTCTGGGTACCCAGAAGAGAAGAAGAACTAGATTCCCTAGAAGACTGTTCACTGTGCTGTTATCATTTCTGCTCAGGGGGAGCAGACATAAGGCCGTGGTAGGTCATCTGACCTCCTCTTCTAAGTCAGGCTCTCCTCCATGTTGCTCAAACAGACTGCACGTCTCACCTCAATGTTATGGTGAGGCCTATCCACCTTTCAGACACTCTCTCTCATTATATGTATTAGCTTCAATTCTAATTATATTGTATTATGGAGTATTGTCATGCATTCCGATACCATATTTAGTAAATTAGTTTGATTCTCCTCAGATGTTGCTGCTATTTTTATTTTGGGCTCCCTGTTTCCCTTTTCTGGAGGTATGGATTTGCAAAATCCCTCCACCTTCCTAGTCACAGAGCTGGGCCAAACCAGCCTGTAAACCATTGACAGTTCTCCTCAGTCCTCCTGGTTGGATACTAGGAACCAGGAAGAGAATGGACCAGTTTGTGAATGGACGCATGGGTGTCTTTTGATTGTATGATTTAGGTTGCACCTTTGTATAAACTGGACATGTTTATGTTGGTTGGGATATAACTAAGCAGGATGGCAAAGAACATACCTTGGCAGCTAGCTGGCAGGACCGATCATCAGAGCATAAAACTAAATTTGTTGGAGGAAGGAGATGTGCTACTGAGTGACAGAGAAGAGCTGGAAACACTGTCACTTTAGGAAGCAGAAGGGGAAAACCTCAGATTTATCCCGGTGGAACTTAGGACATATGGGAGGGTAACATGGTCAATAGGCCAGCTGAAGTGACTCTACACCAGTACACACAGCATGGTGTATGGAGATGGAAACTTGGTAATTAGAAAACTCTGACCTAATTGCTATCTTAGAAACATGATGGGACCAATCATACAACCAAAATACTGTGATTGAGGGCTACAGTCTTTTTAGAAGGGATAGGCAAGGCAGGAGGGGCAATAGAGTTTCTCTCTGTGTTAAGAAGAGGGTAGATTGCAAACAGCTGACTGAGAAACAGCCATGACCAGGTTAAGAGCTTGTGGATTAAAATCAGGGACGAAACCAACAAAGGACATCTGATTGTCAGGGTTAACTGCAGGCTGCCTTATTAAGAGGAACCTGTTGACGAGCCCTTCTTGCTTCAGCTACAGGAGGCATTGTGCTTGCAGCATCTTATCCTGATAGGGGGATTTCAGCCACCTGGAAATTTGCTGGGAAAACAACATGGCGTGATACAAGTAATCCTGGAGTCTACTGAGGATAAATTTCTGATCCAGATATTGGACAGACCAACTAGAAGTGAAGTGTTACTGGCTGATAAACCTTACTTCTTTGCCTGGAAAGATCATGGAACAGGTACTCCTGGAAGATATATTAAGGAACATCAGGGACGAGCTGGCAATCCCATACAGCCAGCATGGTTTCACCAAGGACATATCATGCCTGACCAGTCTGATCACCTTCTGTGATGATGGAGTGACAGCATCTGTGAGCCAAAGAAGGGCAACTGGTATCATCTGCCTGGACTTGTGACAGGCCTTTGATATGGTCCAACCACATCCTTATCTCCGAATTGGAGAGAGATAGATTTCAAGGGTGGACTGTTTGGTGGGTAAGTAATTGGTTGTGTGGTCACAGCCAGAGGGTTGTGGTCAATGGCTCTGTGTCCAGGTGGGGGCTGTTCACAAATGGTGTTGTCCAGGAGTCTGCCTTGGGACTGGTATTCTTTAACATCCTTATCAATGGCATAGATGGTGGGAGTGAGTGCACCCTCAGCAAGTTCTCTGAAGACATCAAGCTGAATGTAGTTGATATGGCAGAAGGAAGGGATGTCATCTAGATGGATCTTGACAGGCTTGATTGTTTTGTCTTCTCTCTATCCACCTCCAAAAGTAAGAAAAAAAAAAAAGCATACAAAAAGATTTGTAAATCAGGGAAGCATGAGGAATAGAAAAAGTGGCTTTGCAGGACAGCTGCTTCTGACTAAGTATGTTGTCATAGTTTTGAACAAGAAAATTAGACTTCATATCATTCTTAACTCTGTAATTCTGCAGATTTTTTTGTTGTTCCCACATCCATTGGATACTATGCTGGCTGAATGGGCCAGTGTTCTGAAAGACCTAGGCTATTAAGAATTTCAATTGGTTAAGCTTCAAAATGAAATAAATACATACTTTAAAAACATGACTTTCAAGCTAAGAAACTGAAATATTTACATCACAGAGTATGGAAATCAAGGACTTATGCATATACATTTATTTATATTTTTTTAACCTCTTTTTAAATTACGATTTTTAGTAGAACTACAGCTTAGCCTTTAATTTCATTTTGGGTATTTAAGTATTAAAAATTAAAGTATTAAAGACAAACTGGCTTGCATTAATAGTGTACAGTGAGACACAACTGAGAAGAGCTGTAGAGATGCTAGAGTCTTACAAGACATTGATATATACTTGATGTTTGTCTTTAGCCTGTTAGTCTACAAATTGAGTGTTTAGAACTGTATGCTACATACTAAAGCTTTCCTGATGGACTTTGAGTGCCTGAAGAACCAAGCAAGGATGACTTATTTTAAGACAGCTGCCTAGTGTGGGTTATTTAATTCCAGGTTCTGTTCAACAAAAATACAAGGCATTAAAAGTGTCAGCTGAACATTAAGCCATAGCATTTCAGAAATTATTTGATGAACAGAGTTCTACCATACTTGAAAACAGTAACCAAAAACCTCTAGAAATTTAGGATGGTTTTGTTTAGGATAAAGTTCCTTGCAGGCATGGATTTGTAGAA
The DNA here is from genome assembly GCF_019238085.1 of Lagopus leucura. Taxonomy (NCBI): domain Eukaryota; kingdom Metazoa; phylum Chordata; class Aves; order Galliformes; family Phasianidae; genus Lagopus; species Lagopus leucura. Next base: position 8,005,988 of record NW_024962272.1, read on the forward strand.
AGCAAAGTCCAGCAGTGGTTTTGTTTATATTCTGAGAAGTTCAAGAAAAAGACATTGCATTGTTTTGATTGAAACCTTTTAATCTGTAAAAATCTATGCACCTTCTTATACTGTGTTTTTATTTTCTTTTATTGGTAAGCCAGATGTATAATTTATGCAGCTTTTAAAGCAAAATAACCTATTGAAATGAATTGAAAGGTTTGTTTTGTCACTTTAATGTGAGATTTTTTTTTAATTTAATATTTTTTCTTCAGTTTTAGTTTTAATATTAAAGAATGAGACTGGACTATAGAAATTCTTTTGAAGGCTCTCTGTGTTGTGTGTGTTGTCTTTCAACACAGAATATTTAATAAGTGCTTGTCAAAGAAACAAGTAATTATGTTTTCTTTCTCTTCACAGTGTGAAGTGCCTCCAGAAAGCTGTGAAAGATCCTTACCACATTATTTGTCGACCATGTGCTAGTAAACTAGAAGTTTGTGCCAAATGTGGAAAGGAAAAAGAAATTGTAATTCCGTAAGTAGCTCATAAATTATATAGTTTCCGTACTGCGCTTCTTTTTTCCCTTTTTAATAAGGCTTGTTTGGAAACTATACAAGACACTGTTACACTTCATGCCATATTCTGAATAATCCTGACAGAAATCAGTAGAAGTCATCAGCTTCATTTTCTTCTGCTGAAACCAAGGTGGAATGCTTATTGATGTTAGTGAGGCTGGGCCAAATAAGTCTTACTCAAATAAGACACTTTATTATAATACCAAAGAGAAGATTGTATTTCTACCTTAGGAACAAAGTACTTTGAAAATTTACTGTTTGCATTTTGTGTGTCATTTGATGATTCAGTTACCAGGAACAGAAATAAAGATGGGCTGATACTGAGCACAGTTACTGCAGTGTTTTTAGCAGGCTTTCCTCTTTTTTTAATTCTTTTAGTAAATAAGTCACTTTTATTGAGCATTCTATATTAATTTACAATTATGACTGCTCATCAGCAGTTAACTAGTTAGTCAGACTGTTTATATACAATCATACGTGTATACACTGTGCCTGGGAAACTCATAGAGCAGATTCTCCTGGAAGATATATTAAGGCACATCAGGGACAAGCTGGCAATCCCAGATGGCCAGCATGGCTTCACCAAGGACATATCATGCCTGACCAGTCTGATCACCTTCTGTGATGATGGAGTGACAGCATCTGTGGGCCAAAGAAGGGCAACTGGTATCATCTGCCTGGACTTGTGACAGGCCTTTGATATGGTCCAACCACATCCTTATCTCCGAATTGGAGAGAGATAGATTTCAAGGGTGGACTGTTTGGTGGGTAAGTAATTGGTTGTGTGGTCACAGCCAGAGGGTTGTGGTCAATGGCTCTGTGTCCAGGTGGGGGCTGTTCACAAATGGTGTTGTCCAGGAGTCTGCCTTGGGACTGGTATTCTTTAACATCCTTATCAATGGCATAGATGGTGGGAGTGAGTGCACCCTCAGCAAGTTCTCTGATGACACCAAGCTAAATGGTGTCATATGGTATTTTGAGGATAAGGAGAAGGCTGGGGTCTTCAATGCCTTCTTTACATCTTCCTTTAATAGGCAGATCAGTTATCCTCAGGGACTTTACGCCCTGATCTGGAAGTCTGGGATGCTATGCAGAATGCATCCCGGGTGATTCAGGTGCATACTCCCCCCCTCCTCCATCTGGGCTGTCACAAGTCCATGGTACTGGACAGGCTTCATCCTAGGTTGCTGACAAAGCTGGCGGGGGTGATTGCCGAGCTGCTCTTGGTCATCTACCAGTGCTCCTGGTTATCTGGAGAGGATTGGAGGCTTGCCGATCTCCAGTCTACAAGAAGGATCATAAGGAGGATCCAGGGAACTATAGGCCTGTCAACCTGACCTTGATACCAGGGAAAGTTATGGAGCAAATCATCTTGGGTGAGATCACACAGCATGTGCGAGGCATCCAAGGGATCAGGCCCGGCCAGCACGGGTTTATGAAAGGCAGGTTGTGCTTGACCAACCTCATCTCCTTCTATGACTGGGTGACCAGACTCGCAAACGAGGGGAAGGCTGTTGATATAGTCTCCCTAGACTTAAGCAAAGACTTTGACATAGTCTCTCACATAATTCTTCTGGGGAAACTGGCTGCCCAAGGCCTGGGCAGGTATGCCCTTCTTTGGGTAAGGAACTGGTTAGAGGGCCATGCCCAACAGGTAGTGGTGAATGGACTGAAGTCCAGCTGGCGACCCATTACAAGTGGTGTCCCCCAGGGGTCGGTACTGAGGCCCATCTTGTTTAATATCTTTATTGATGACCTAGATGAGGGGATTGAGTGCACCCTCAGTAAGTTTGCAGATGACACCAAGCTGTGAGGTGGTGTCATTCTGCCTGAGGGTAGGATCACAGATCCTTCCCTCCTTCAGAGTGATTCAGAGGGATTTAGGTCCTTCAGAGGGATTTAGGTAAGCTAGATCACTGGGCTGAGGTGGATGGGATGAGGTTCAACAAGGCCAAGTGCCAGGTCCTGCACTTTGGCCACAGTAACCCCATGCAGCGCTGTAGGCTTGGGGCTGAGTGGCTGGATGACTGTGAAGAGGAAAGGGACCTGGGAGTGTTGGTTGATGCTCAGCTGAACATGACCAATTGTGCCCAGGTGGCCAAGAGGGCCAACGGCATCCTGGCCTGCATTAGAAATAGTGTGGCCAGCAGGAGCAGGGAGGTGATCATCCCTCTGTAGTCAGCACTGGTGAGGCCGCACCTCGAGTATTGTGTTCAGTTTTGGACCCTTCGCTACAAAAAAGACATTGAGGCCCTGGAAAACTCAACTGGTGAGGGGTCTGGAGCACAGATCTTATGAGGAGCAGCTGAGGGAGCTGGGATTATTTACTCTGGAGAAGAGGAGGCTCATTGCACTCTACAACTTCCTCAAGGGAGGTTGTGGTGATGAGGAGGGGTTTGGCCTCTTCTTCCAGGCAACAAACAGGACCTGAGGAAATGACCACAATTTGTACCAGAGGAGGTTTAGGTTAGATATGAGGAAGAACTTCTTCTCTCAAAGGGTGGTCAGGCACTGGAATGGCTGCCCAGGGAGGTGGTGGAGTCGCCGTCCCTGGCAGTGTTCAAGAGGCGCCTGGATGAGGAGCTGCAAGGTATGGTGTAGTGCTTGTGGTAGCATTGTGATGGGAGGATGGTTGGACTAGATGATCTTGCAGGTCCTTTCCAACCTTGTGACTATAATTCTATGATTCTAGTTGATATGGCAGGAGGAAGGAATGCCAACCAGAATGAGCTTGATAAACTTGTAAGGTGGGCCCATGTGAAGCCAATGAGGTTTAACAAAAGAAAGTATAAGATTTTGCACTTGGTTTGGGTAATCCCGGCTATGTATATGGACTTGGAGAAGAATTCTTTGAGAGTAGCCCTGCTGAGAGGGACTTAGGGGTCTTGGTAAGTGAAATACTTAGCATGAAGCAGCAGTGTGTGCTTGCAGACTGGAAGGCCAGCAGTATCGTATGCTACATCAGAAGAGGGGTGGCCAGAAGGACAAGGAAGGTGGTCTTCTCTCATGAGGCCCCAGCTGGAGTCCTGCCTCCAGTCTTTGCACACAGGAAAAATGTAGAGCTGTTCAAGAGAGTCCAGAGATGCTGATCAGAGGGCCAGAGAACCTCTTCTGTAAAGACAGGCTCAAGAAGCCAGTCTTGTTTGGTCTGGGGAAGAGAAGGCTGCAGGAAGACTTCATTGTGGCCTTATTTAAAGGGAAATCGTAAAGAGAGTCAAGTTTTTACACAGGTAGATAGAGATAGGACAAGGGGAAATAGTTTTAAAGTAAAGGAGAGAAGATTTATGTTAGATGTCAGGGGAAGCTTTTCACTGAGAGGGTGGTGAAATGCTGGAACAGGTTGCCCAGAGAGGTTGTGGATGCCTCATCCCTGAAGGTATTCAAGGCCAAGCTGGATGGGATTCTGGGCAACCAGACCTAGCACTTATCTACTGATTGGTAATCCTGCATGTGGTAGGGGAGTTGGAACTTGATTAATCCTTAAGTTTCCTTCCAACTTAAGTTATTTTATGATTTTATCATACTTAAATATGTATTCTTTTTATTTCTTAGTCTCTTTTCCCTTACTGTCCACTCAACATGAAAGTAATTTTAGATTATTTTCTCCTTTCTCCTTCCCCCACCACCCAGGTAGACTGTTGTGTCCTTCATCCCATTCTTATTTAAAATATTTATAAATTCCAGAAGTAATAGTTGCTAACTTAATATTGATTTTTTGCAGGATCAATAAAGGACAAGATGGAATTGAGGATAAGACTACTAAAAATGGCCAGGAAAGTGGACTGGAGGATGAACTGGATTTTGACATGAACTTGAGTAGTACAGACAGTGAAGAAGATTCTGATAGGCTTGAAGAAAGATTTAAAAGTATGAACTTTGAAAGGACAGAGATTCAAAAACTTGAGTTTGTAGAAGAGACTGTACACAATGAATTGTGATAGACTGATGCTTTCCTCTGACTTCTGCTCTGAAAACCTGGTCTGACATTTAAAATCCTCATGTATTGGCACAGTGTGTTTTGATTCTTGTTGTGGAGAGACTTGTTACTTGTTTGAAAGACTCAGAGTTTGAATCTTTAAGTACAGTTATTTCTTGTATGGATGTTCCTCTGTGTGTTATTGATATGAGTCCAGTATTACACAACTGTTGTATTGCCATTTGAAAAACTACATGGACATCTGTAGTTCAAACAAAGAAATAAAAAGTTCTGTCATTTAAAAAAAAAAAAAAAAGTTAAACCAATTTTAATAGATTTTGAGGGAAGAACTTGCATCTTTTGTCAGTGAGCTTCCAGAGGCCATTACTGAAATATCAAGTAATCATTGTTCTTACTCCAGCTGTCTCTTTTCCATGGGAAGAGTGCCTAAGTGCCATCAATATCCATTTCATATTTGTGACCTTGTTTTTACCAAAATTTTGAAATGGAAAAAAGAAAAAAAAAAAAAGAGCTTAAGACTTTAGAATTTTTCATACATGTTCCACACTTTCTTTTCATTTGGATGTAGACATAATGTAGTTTCCTCTAATACAAAAGCACTTAGGTGCCATGCAGGGATGCTAATATAGAATTATGTTAAATAAGTTATGATTTCAAATGCCGTACTATTACATAGCAGGATTCCTGACTTTCAGTTCCTTGTAGGGATTATTTCAATGTAGACTAAGCTCTAAGAAGAACTTCATTGAAATGAACTTCTGCTGGATTCAGTGTGGTTTGATTTGTTTTATGTCATCTGCCACATCTATGAATAACGCAGGAGAAGTGCTTCTTGTTTACTAAATGGTTTAATGCAAGAACAACTAACAATATAGTTTTTACTGACCAGTGAAAAAGTAACCAGCTTGTTTGGCGTTGTCTGAATTGCAGTTACCAGACACAGAAAAAAAAATAAATAAATAAAATAAATCTAAAAATGTCTTCTTCAAATCAATTGTGAGGGACTTTGACTTGTGTTTTTCCTTCAAAATATGGAAATATTGAAACTTTTATTTCTTTTGGATAGGGATAGTCACCATGTCTCTACCGTAGCTGACTTTCAAAGAAAATCTGCTTATCAAGATATGGAGTGCTAAGATATAGAGCGGTCAGGAGCACAGAACCTGTTCAGATTGAAACAACAGCATTAGTATTTAGTATTGTTAATAATACACAACAGCAAAATTCTTGTAATCAGTCATCTAGCATTGAGCTCATATCTTTTTTTTCTTTACTGCTTATGTGCTCGTCACTACAGATAAGGCCTTAAGCATTATGCTATTTAGTATCTTCTATTTAGATTTGTCTTTCACTTTTATATATTTCCATGGGACATTAAAACATCACATTTACTTTTTCTGAACTTCTTGTAAGTTTGTATACTAACATCCAAAACATCATTTTTAAATTATCTCTAAGGACTAGTAATCTGCATGGTTTAATTCTTGTTTCTTTTCTGTGCTGCCCATCTGCTTTTGAAGAAAGAAATTTTTCTATGTCCATTTTCTGCATATATTGATTTTTGCAAAGTGTTTTATGATAACTGTGTGCACCAAGCAATTGCAAATCATGGTCTTCTCTGTTCTTCTTAATACATCAAGACTTACAGCTCTTCACTGAGACAAAGTGTAACATTTGCTAACTATTTGAATATCATTTTTATGCTTATTTGCAATCATAAAGCACTAGAATTTATGACCAAAACAACCAGTCTCCTTCTTTTTCCCTCTATCTATAAATATGTTGTTTACAAGCTAAACAACTAGCTTTGTGATCAACTCAGATTATTTCACTCAATTTCAATAAATAAAAAATTCATCATTATAACATGTATGGAATGGTGATGGCTTGGCTTGGCTTGGCTTGGAAGAGTCCATTAGTTAATCTGCAGGGCACTAAGAGATGCTTAGTGGTAGAAGAGAAGTTGTGTGGTGTTTAGAAGAGACTAGAAGATGGTCAGAAGGTCACACCACGTTGACAGATAAGTCCTCCCACCAGGTCAGCAGTGACGTCTGTCTTTGTGTGACGTTGCCTGTTGTTCTGCCAGTTGACGCTGGTAAAGACAGAGCAAACATGGAACATCCCCAGCAGACACTGCAAATGCATGGTGATTCTGGCTTGTAGTTAATAAGTGATCTGGCATCAGCTGCAGAGAGGGGCTCTATGAAGGGGAAATGTGAGTTTTCATGAGAATGATATACCTACAGGAAACATTCTTTCACTTGGAAAAATTTGATAATGACCTAGCCTTCTGTCCAAAGGTGAAAGGAAATCCTGAAATGATAGGAAAACTTGAGCAATTGGCAGTAAGAAAAGGGGAAGGGCTGCCTTGTCAAAGTCATTGTTATAATCTATCAGTATGGAGGAAGAGATGTTGAACGACAAGAGCAACCAAAACAAAAGGTGTTATAAAATAGTTTGAAGTTAACATATTTACGTGCCGTAACTAATTGTCTATTCAGAGTTTACTTGGGTAGTTGATGCTACTAGTATGACAAGATGTTACAAGACTGATTCTACAAGGCTATGATGAAATTGCTGGGATTGAGCAAAACTACAGGGGTGGCTGGCAGGATTTAGCCTAACAAAGACAGCTGAAGACAGCTCTTGATGTTGGGTCGTTGGTCTTAATTGTAGTTAAAAGATGCACTAATGAAAATGACTGCTGCAACTAAAACAGTATACTCACATGGTGGTGTGAGTCAGCTTGTAAAATTCTGTGTTCGTGTATGTTCACTGTTACAGGGAAAATAAGTTTTACTGAAGATATCTCAAACATGGGAATAAAAAGAGCAGTCTTTGTTTTCTTATTAATTTTGGACAGAAGTCAGAATATATTTGGAATTATAGGGAGATATAATTTTTATAAGATTTAAGCAATAGTTCAGAATTGCAGGGTTTTGGTTTTTTTTTTGTTGGTGTGTGTGTGTGCGTGTGTGCGTGAAGTGCTTGTTGAAATGAGAGTTCTCTAGAGATAGAACCTCTTTAAATACTGATCTTTGATAGAAAAAAAAATTGGTGAGAAAATCACATGAAAGATCAACTTTTAGAAGGAAATTCTTTCCTGAGAGAGTGATGAGGCACTGGCACAGGCTGCCTGCAAAGGCTGTGACTGCCCCATCCTTGGTGGTGTTCAGGTGTCCAGGTTGGATGAGGCCATGTGCAAACTGATCTGGTGAGTGTAAACCCTATCTGTGGCAGAGTGGTTGGATCTTTAAGGTCCCTTCTGACAAAAGCCATTCTATGATCAATCTGGAAAGGTTTTATGTTTTCTGACCAGGGTAGTTACACAACAGGAATCATCTTTGGATTTTTAAAGTATTTTTTTTAACTGAGATTTTGAAGGGCTCCTACTTCTTCTTTTACAAGGAATATTGTGAGTTTGTAAACTTAACAAGAGGGGAAATGCTATCACCATGAGGCAGTATGCTGAGATGATATTTAAGAGATCTGTGTAGGATGACTGACAGGGATTTCAGGAATTTTACTGAGCATTGTGGGTAGATGCCTAGTACATTACTGAAGAAGGGAATGATAGATGTTAATAATTAGTCATCTGAAGAATAAAGAAGATGGGGTGATGCTGCTGGTACAGGTGGATTCCTGTTAGCTAATTGTCCTTACGAGCGTTATCAATTCTCATTTGGTGTGACTCATCGCTGATAGTAATTAATTAGATAATGGACTGTTGATATGTGTGTAAGGCATGCAAGATGATTCTCACTTCACTAGGGGAAATGCTTATCATAGAACCGGTCATTATTTACTTCATCAGGTTTCCGGAAAAAAAAATTCCCATATGTATGGATGTGTTCAGAGAATCTGGATTCATTGCAACATGAGGAAAGTCCTTTTTATGTATGCTGCTGCTTCCTAGCACTATTTTCTATCAATCTGTTTTGTCAAAATTTGTTGGTATCTCTGAAACATATTCAAGTGTTTTAAAGTATCTTGTGGTACAAAAAGAATTGCCAATGATTTACTCCTAGTTTTGCATGGGGTTGGGCAGTTTTTCTCTTGTCTACTGATTGATCTATATTCCTCTAAAGTATATAATACCAGCCTCTGAAGCTTTATAGGACTACTGGTTAATTAAGAAGAGGGTAAGTAGTTTTCTCCCTATAATGGGCATGTACTTGGATGCTGAGATGCAAATCATAGCATTAGCAAGGAAAATAGAGGAAAAAAATAGCAGGTAGTGAAAAATGAGCCACCTCTAGCCCTACAATTACATATGTTTTCTTTGTTCAGGAATTCTCACAAATAAATGGACACCGACAGAAAATGCAAAACTGCCTCTCCTTACAGAAAGCATCTCTCTGACTTAAGCTGCTAATGAGGAAAGGATTCTAAGTAGCATAAGGAGACCTTCTTAATAACAAGATGTTTAGGGTGCTGGTCATACACACTGTCAGCATGTTTCATTTCTTCTGCCTGCCTTTTATCTGAAAGCTTTTAAGAGGACAAAGGTATATATGAAAAATACATGTTCTATATACATGCTCTCATCACATACAGTGAGTATGTAAAGTGGGGTTCTTGTCCTCAAAACAGTTGAAAACATACTAGTATTTGAAATGAGGTAGGTCTGTGTAGAGATCGATAGCGTGTTCTCAGACAAATCACCTGTAGCGGGCTAGAAATGAAATACTTGCCAAGTTTCACATAGTGGATATTTTTGTTGGATTCTTTAAAACAGTTAAGATAAAATAACAGGGAAGTTTGCTTTTTTGTTTGTTTGTTTTTCCTACAGAAATAAGTTAGCAAACCAGTGTTTCTAACTTCACAAATTGAAGTCACAATACAATACAGGCCGCAGACAATACATTAGAATTTTACTTGAATTTCAGTTGTGCATCATCCGTATTTCAATTCACCACTGACGGAATTTTTAGAAAACCAGGTTAAGGAGTTTGGTGTAATTGCATAACTAAGAGGGCTTTGAAAGCAGTACCAAATTGTTTGGTTATTTATTTGTTCATTTATGTACTGATGCGACTGCAGCACAGAAGACCATGTTTTAGTACAAAAATATGAAATGGTTATGTGTGTTCCTGAATAGTAGCACTCACTTTAAATGTCTCTTTATAGGACAGCTTGTATTTCTGAGAGTCAAGTTTGTCATACTTATGTTCCCAGCACTTCTCTTACTGTTCCCTATGTACTTCCTGAGCAAGCCTGACATAGTGTGTGAAAATAGTCAATGAAGATTAACCACAGTTTAAGTGCTTGTAAGTGTAGCAATAGTGAAACTTGTAACACTTGTTAAATCAAGGACTGCAGAGTGATTATGTGACAGTTTGAACTGCTCTCTCTAGCCGACTTCCTCACTAGTTATTCCTTTTTTCTCAGTCTGGCTCTGCGCTGTGCAAATTGCTAGCTTAAATGAGAATTGATACAGCCTATGAGCTGTAACTACCTTTCTCCAGGTTATTCTGTGTAGCAACAACACGTTGTTGTATGTAAAATGAAATGAAGCTGAAATTCTTGGAGAAGAGATAAAAGGACCCTACGGCATTTCTTGTTATGGTAGAGAAGTGCAGAATAACCCTAAACATTTCATTTCCAAGGAAAAATAAAACCCATGGGAAGGTAAAGCCTATTATTTCACCAGTGGCAGATTTTCTGTTGCTTATGTGACAAAGATTTTAAAGAATTTCACTGGCAATAAGTAATGTCTCATACTCAACTCGTCAGTAGTGGCTGAGTCTTTCTTAAAAGAAGCTGAACCTCCCAGAATGGAACAAGCTTGTACCTGCATCATTTGGAGAAAAGGCATACTATATTCTTATATATTCTTTATATGCTATGGAATTGCAATCCTGTGCTCTGAAAAGAACAATCTAATGAGGAATTTGGCATAAATGTCTAGGTTTGTCAAGATCTGATGCCATTATGACATAATATTGTTCTTTGGGAAAGTGCAACATGAAAGATTAAGACATCTCTGAGCTATGTGGTTTCTGGAATGACAGAATTTTTACTGTTTCATCAGAAAGTTTTCTTACTCTCCACAGTCTTTGTATTAGCTTGGGTTGCATTTGAGTACAAATAATTATGATCATTTGTAACATTATGATCTCTTCTGCATCAGAACAGAATTACATATTGAATCACTTTATTCAGCTAGTTGCTCCATTCACACCCCCACAGCTTAACTTTTCTCTGATGACTGTGGGAGCCAAACAACCAGGATGGTTAACTATGTGGATTATTTCAAAAAAATCCCATTAGCAGCTGACTGACTGTGACACAAAAAGGGCTGCAGCGCTCGCCCAGCACCCCAGAAATGTGTCCAATTGGCCATTCTTCTCTCCTGCCACTCCAAGGATGTGGCAGCCCTGAACTCACTTCTGTAGTGGTTAAAGTGAGTGTTTTTCTCCCCACTGAGGGGGAAGTTTGGCTTACCATTAATAAGAACACAAAATGAAGTGTTTATGCCTCTAGCCTTTCAATGGAGAAGAGGTTCTCTGCCAAATATCTGAGGGTGTCAGGCAAAGTTCCTGAGCCAGGTCTGTTCAAAATGCCCTGTGGAGATGAAAAACAAAGAAAAAGCCACTGACTGAAATAAACACAATGCTGAGCTTGTGAGTATGGAAATTCAGAGGTTCACACAGCCCACAGCCGCCTCTCTTCATCTTCACAGGTTCCAGCTGTCATTGTAATACATGTAGAAATTAATCCAAATAATAACCTACTGCTTTAGCATAATTGATCTGAAAACAAGTTAGTGTTTATTGCCTCCTGGCATTCTTAACGAGATTTGCACGCAAGCTGTGAGGAAAGAAATACCTTGTTCTTGTCTCAGGCCTCTTAATTTTAGGTGAAAATGAAAGCAATTTTGTAATGGACGGAAACTACTCTGCAGGGTAATTTTTGTTCTGGAGCCCAAAAACAAATCACCTAGAAAGAATTACTAATCCAGTTCCTGAAGTTAAAACTAGGCCATAACAGTGGCAAAATACAAAGTTATCACTGTAATTTGATGGTGTTTCCACCCCTAGCCATTCCTTCCCCATTCCTTTAAGCATCGTCCAGCATTGTTAATGTTAATGAGCAAAGTTCTGCTCCATGCAAAGCTGCTTCATAACCAAGACCACCGAGTCACGTTATTCTCCACCTGGGACGCCTTTGCCCCTTCTTAAAAATAAGTTGTGTGACAACAAAACTTGATTTACTGATCTTGAATATATATTGATGGTTAAATATGTCTTTTCTAATGGATTTAACATCAAGATATTCCACTGGACTTGATGCTTGACTTACTTACTTTGACTGAGGTTTCTTTGACTTGTGCGTTCTTATTCACATGAGTGTTTTGATATTCCATTGATGACAAGGTCTCAAACTTGAATGGCAGATCCTAATCCAGAGTATAATTTGTGAGATAAAACAGAAACATGAGGGTCATAAGATCTGCAAAGTTTCACAGCTGGCAGCTCAGCAAGAGGGTGTCAGTAGAATCCCAAAATCTTAAATCCTAACCAATTCCTTACCAGAGCTTTTTTTCTGTAGCCTGTGTAAAATGGAGCATAACCTTTTATATACTAATACATATATTTTTTCTTAACGAATGCAGAACAAGAAAAACAGTGTTGAAAAAAAATGTATATATTATATCCAAAAGCCATCAAAATATGCATGCTGGTGATATGCGGTGTATCACCAAGAAAAGAGGCAAGACTTTCTGGTGTGATGCTGACAACATTCCTCTCTAGAATAAATTCCCTTGTGACACCAGGTGTCACTATAACAAAGTGAAAAGGTTGGCTTGCAATTTGGCTTTGTACTAAGTGTGATAGAGGCTTTTGAAACAACTGGTTCCTCAAGGCACCAGGCTCTGTACCATGAAAATGCCTTGTTTTCACCAGATTTTGTCTCACGATGATACCAGTGCAGAAAGGTGTGGCTATTCTGCACTTCTAGAGGGGTTACAGCTACTCAGGAGAGGAGCTGGGATCAACAGTGGACAACTGAGCCAGGAGCTCTGTTTTTGATTCGGAATCTGCTTTTAGGGAAGGCTTAAAAGGCCATGCCTCCCAGCCTGGGCTCTGCTCTGGTAGCTGTAGTGCTGCACATAGATAATGTGTGAATTTGTGTGAATTTTTAAAATGAGTGTTAAGGTCCTCATTCAGAAATCTAGCCTTCTCTTGTGTGAATTTAAAAATCAAATCAATGCTCAAATGACATATAAATTATCACAGAATGGCTTGGATGGGCAGGGACCTCAAAGCCCTTGCCATGAGCAGGGCTGCTCCCCACCAATCAGGCTGCTCAGGGCCCCATCCAACCTGGCCTTGTGTGGCTCCCGGGATGGGGTATGTTAACCTCAGTTTGTGAATTTCCTTGGTAGTCTTAGAAAACCAGCTCAGAACTGTTGGGACACAAGGAAACTAAAAATGAAAAATGCTGCTACCAAATGACATTCCACTGAGCTTGTAAGTTTTCAGCAGCTGCTTTGCAGGACAATCTCTGAGCTGTTAGTAAATAAAGTGCAGAAAAGCGGGTGCATGTCAGGGTAGAAAGAAAATAAAATAATCTTCAGTTAGCCAAGAAGAGGAAGTGAAAAAGAGTAATGTTACTTTCTCATGCTATCATCTGTCTAACTAAGCACTTGCCTTCCCATGGCGGATCAGCCTTGGCTAACTGCCGCATGGCCATGCAGCCCCACACTTGCTCTTCAGTCTTCAGGATTGGGAGAAAGTAGAAGGAAAGTGAGAAGAGTTGTGGATTAAGAAAAAGACAGCTTAACTGAATGCAAAAGATGGGAAGCAAGCAAGGAAAAAGCAAAGCATTCATTCATTGCTTCTTGTTAGCAGTCAGGTGTTTAGCAACTCCCTGGAAGGCAGGGCACCATCAAATGAAAAGTCACTTCAGAAGACAAACACCATCAAAGATAACTTCCCTTCTTTCTCGTTTCCTTGAGCTTTTATTACTAGCATGGCATCATAAACAATGGGACTTCCCTTTGGCCAGTTGGAGTCAGCTCTCCTGGCTGTGTCCCCCTCCCAGACTACTTCTTACAGAGTGACAGAGTAGAAAAGAGTAAAAGCCTCTCATATGTCCAAGCAGTGACCAGAAATGATCAAAACGTTGGTGTCTTACTGACAGAATCAGACAGAAATCCAAAGCACAGCTTCATATGGGCTGCTATGAAGACAATTTCTTCCCAGCCAGACCCAGTTTGCCTTTTACTGAGTGTGTTATCTAAATTGTCTCTACATTACTGCAATCTCAGTTCTGAGTACCAAAAATATAGATTACTGTAGCATTGTTAATACATACATTTCAAGGCACAGATTTAGCAAATCTGTAAGAAAATTTGTGAGCATGCACATAGGGATCCATGTATATCAAACTGATGAAATGCCTGTGTGTCACTGAAAGTTAGTTGCTGTATACACTATGGGATAAAATTCATGAACAGCAAATCCTTTATTGAAAGAAAGATGTCAACAATGACAGCAAAAGGAACAACAACAAAAAGATGAATAATGTCCCATAATGTCAGTTACGTATTTGAAGGCTCTGGAAAAAAAATATCCATAATGTTCTGTATGTTCATCATTTGAATATTTAGAATCAAAGAATGATATTTGAGTCTATGGAGGGAAGTGGCTTGTATTTTCTGCTTTAGAAGTTCCTGAATCATGTGGGAGTGTGCTTTCTGGAGAATTGTGCATACAAGAGCGGTCATGAGCAGGACAAGTTACAACATAAGTGCTTGAGATTAGAAATCTGAAAACTATTTACTGTCCAGTTACTGAGCTCTTTTGTTATTCCTCTTATTATTAATTTCATATTCTGGTCAGTAATCTCTGACAATAAGCCATGTGCATAAGAGCATTCACTGATGTGTTCTTTTAATTAGTAAGACAGGTCTGGATAGTGCTTCACAGAACAGTACAGCAAAACATTTTTTGTTCCGGGAAGTTCCGGTGGTTTTTCCTGGTACAAATCCAAACTGTATAACAATCAATGGGAGTTTGGTACTAAATCTAATGCTTTATGAAGTTTGCATTTTAAAATTTGTATTGTGCTAGTGATTATTTTGACTATGGAGCCTTGTTCAACTATACACATTTAGAACAACTTTTCCTCCACAGACCAGGGTTCATGGACATGCGGAGTATTAGCATAATGTTGCATAATGCTGTGATTCACAAAGATATTTGCTCACAAATGGTAACAACCTTGTTTATCCAAACTAGTCATGTTTCTGGTGTAAAGCTGTCACAGAGGGAGAGTGATTGCTTCAGAGGCTTCGGCTCTCAGACTTTTGTTTAAACCTCTTTCCAACCCAACAAAGTGATATAATAAATACTCACTTCTGAAGCAAAGTCTCTCTTCTGAGCTAAGTCCCATGTCAGCTGAGCAAAAGCATGCATCTTCTGGTGGTGCAAAACTGGCAGCACAGTGGAGTGGGATGTTTCTGCTATTTTAGCCATGTTTTCTGTTTTTTCAGGGAGTGGCAGATTAAAAGATCTCCAAGCAGACTGTTTCCTGTTGCTGACCAGCCTTCCCTACCACCCTTATGTGCTATCCAGCTGTCATAGAATCATGCAATCATTGAGTCATTGAATCACAGAATCATAGAATGGCTTGGGTTGGAAGGGACACCAAGGATCATCAAGTTCCAAACCTCTGCCACAGGCAGGGTCGCCAACCTCCACATTTAATACTAGATCAGGCTTCCTAGGGCCCCATCCAACCTGGTTCCTGAACACCTCCAAGGATGGGGCATCCACAACATCTCTGGGCAGCCTGTTCCAGCACCTTACCACTCTCTCTGTAAAGAACTTCCTCCTAACATCCAATCTTAACCTTTCCTCCTTGAGCTTAAAACCATTCCCCCCTTGTCCTGTCTATCCCTATTTACCCTTGTAAAAAATTAACTCCCCTCCTGTTTATAATCCCCTTTTAAATACTGGAAGGCTGCAGTAAGGTCTCCTTGCAGCCTTCTCTTCTCCAGGCTGAACAAGCCCACCTCCCTCAGTCTGTCTTCGTAGGGGAAGTGCTCTAGCCCTCTGATCATCTTCGTGGCCCTCCTCAGACTCTCCCCAGCTGTTCTACATCTTTCCTGTACTGGGGGTCCAAGACCTGCAAGCAGTACTCCAGATGGTGTCTCACGAGGGCAAAGTAGAGAGGAAAAATCACCTCCCTGTCTCTGCTGGCCACCCCTCTTCTGCTGCAGCCCAGAATACCATTGGCCTTCCAAGCTGCAAGTGCACACTGCTGTCTCATGTTATGTTTTTCATCCACCGGTACCCCTGGTCCTTCTCCACAGTGATATTCTCAAGGAGTTCTTCTCCCATTCTGTATATGTGTTTGGGGTTACTCTGACCCAAGTGCAAAACCTCGCACTTCATTATATTCCTGCAGGCTCACCTTTGGAGCGTGTTAAGGTCCTTCTGGATAGCAAGGACACTGTCACAATCTGTTCAACTTCTTACTGTCCTGACAGTCCTCATCATCCCCTTTAGATGGTTTAATGCAGAGAGGCTTGACTTGTTCTTTCTGCTGAATTTCATGCACTGAAAGTGAAGTAGATTAAATTTAACAACATCAGTCAAATCTTCTCTAAATTCCTCAATAATTTTTTGTTGTGATCCAAAATCATTTCTATGGCAACAGCAGAACAGTATTTCTATATTTGTATCATCATACCAGGGGTGGGCATCAGTGTTCTTAGATGTTGGAAGGTGTTTTAAGTTGAACCATTATAAAGTCTAAGACTCTTTAAGACGCTTAAAACAAAAGATAGTTTCTTGCTGTTTTGCTTTTCAGAGAAGGTGCAGCAGCCAAAATGTTCATTTTATTCTCAATTCCACTCATGAGTCACTTGCATTAACTGTACTTAATGCAGTGAATGGGTTTGTTACACCAGCAATATTCAGCTGTCAAGAACTCTTCTATTATGTAGAGGAAAGCATAAGAGTGTCAAAATTAACATTAGATATACAAATACAATTATTGATATGAAAATGAGGTAAAATTAATATTTGTTATCACAAAATAAATTTGGTGGTATCTCACCATTCTTAATGCTTAATATGTAATAAAAGAACCAATTTTGATTATCAAATGGCAGACAATCCTCAGACTGCTGATTTTGTATCTAACAAAAGAAAATATATCTCTCTACAGACCTATACACATTTTTGCCTTGCATCATTTTGTGCAGCAATAACCTGCATATTGCCAGAGTGATTTAGCAGTAAATGGTTTATATGATATAGCTGTTTGGACAAGAAATAGTTAAAGGCAACTTGTTGTCCTCTGTAAAATGTTTCTTAACTAGGAAAACGTATAGCAAGATGACAGTGTTATTCAGTACTAAGTTTCAGACATTCATAATGGAAAGGTACCCAAAATGCATGCAAATAAGCTGATGATGCAATTCCAATAAGAAGTTATTGATGCTTGCATGAATTGGTTGAATCTTTCAGTTTCTTGATTGAAATATTTCCATCCAATTGTTTTCAATTTTAGGATAGGAATTTCCAGAAGCTATTGAAAAATTGGAGTCAAGGAATTTCTTAAGTTCAAGAAGAATAAAGGTGGGAGGAAGCTCCTTTCCAAGAATAACCACCTCCTTTTCTTCCTAAGTAGGAGTGAGTTGATTAGAATTTGAGCAAGTGATAGAAGAGGAAAAAAAAAAAAGTCCTTCTTTTGGCTGAGAGAGATAAATTAATAAACAGAAACACTGTTTATTTACACTTCATGAACACTCTCTTAATCGTAATTTCCAGATGTTAACTTATTTATTAACAATTTTTTCCTGGTTTGAAAGGCACAAGGGTGAACACATCACTGTAGAAGGCCTAGAAAAAGCCCCATGCATCAGAAGCTTTACAAGTTTAAAGAGTCCTTGTGGCCTGGTATGACAGTGCTCCTTCCCCCTGCTCCCACCTCTCCTTCCCTCTGCTCCATCCTTCAGCTGGCCTTGCACACAGGGCCTTGCACAGCTGGACTGATAGCACTCTTGCTAAAACAGATTAACAACCACAAATCTTTCTCAAACTTAGGGTGACTGTTGGGGGCAGGGTCTGAAAGAGCCGATAGAGCATGAACATAAAAAGCAACATCTGACTATGAGTCAATTATCTTATCCCATCAACTGTAAGCAGCCCAAAAGCCCCTTTGAGCTCTCCTACATGGTACTGAGCTGCAAGATAAGATCTTCTCTCGAGCAGTGATACTTACTGAGGTTATGACCAAACAAAGATCCTTTACACCTTAATGTCAGAACAAGTTGCTGACAGAGATCCTCAGTAAGTGTCTGATTGATTGTTCTGTGCTTGGTCAGCCTTGCTAAGATCACATCTTAGATTGACTGTAAAATTTGTTATCTTCACTAAGATTGTGTCTTAGATTGTGCTCATACAATCCCTCAGACATAAACCATTGCCCAAGCCTGGGACTACATATGGATCCAGCTGCACATAGGCTCCTTATCAGCATGGTTGAAGCAGTTTAGAAAAGAAAGGGATCCTCGTTGAACGTTGTGACTCAGTGGGAAGGCCTTCTGTGTAAGGGTGTTTACCCCACCCTCTGTGCCGTCAATATGTAAGTACATATACAGCCACCTCAAATCTTATGCAGTCACTGCCTTATTTACAATTAAGTTTTGATATGTCAGTATGTATAATCCTAGTGTATCAATAAACGTATCTAAGCTTCTCTCTTTGAAGTACTGTATAGTGTAGTTTGTTTCCATTTGCGACCCTTGGTGTAGAAAATTCCTTGGATTCAGATTTTGCCACAAGAAAAAGAAATCAAATGATTCTTGCGTCAACTAAAAAAAGAGAGCCTCAACTGGTTGTGCTTGTTTCCTTTTTCTCTTGTTATCAGTTCTGAGCTCAGGAACATTAATTTCTGTGTTGTTTTTTTTCCTTTTTTTTCCCCACATCTAAAGCAGGCTCATTCATTTGAATAGGTTTAAAAGCCAGGTGAGGCTGACTCTAAACATAACATAGTTTCAATGGGATGAACAGCTTCCAGGAAATTAACAGTGTGTTCCCTCCCTGTTTCTGGCTTAGAAGTAAGTAACCATGGTGATAGCAAAAGCTTAACTTCTGCACGGACTCTGCAATTGTCATTGTTCACAGTTTTGCTCTCTTTCACCCCACAAAAGAATTACATTGCCAAAATAAACTTGCTACTTTGCAACTCAATGCTAACAGAAAACTTGTTATAATTAATCCTTGTTTTAAACTGGAGCTACTGTATCATGCAACAGTTTATCTCTAATCGCATATCTACATGGGAATTCTGATGGTAAATTGCAGAAAAGCTGATCAAACAAGTCCAAAGTACATGATAAAAGCACCTGCATGACCAGTGAGCCTGCACTCCTTTCCCAGGCAGTACTGGTGCCTCAACACGTGGAGCTCACTGGTACACCCTTCAAGCTGGCCAATTCATTTTTGACAGACGCCTGGGGTTAGTGGGCACTCAGTAGGTTTGTGCCTGACACGAGGAGCAGCTCAGGAGCACCGTTGCGACGAGGGATCTTTTGAGTGAAGGGCAGGAGGAAGGTGAAGTGCTGAGAGCCGCCAGCTGGGGGCAGCTGAAGGAGTTGGTTTCCAAAGTTCCTCCACTTAGCAAAAGGAGAACTGGATATCTGATATGTAACAGGTAATAAAAACATTTCTAGAAAGCGCACCCAAGTGTTTCCAGTTGTGCGGCTCTGGCTAACAAAACTAATGCAGTAAACATTCTTCCTGGTTAGCTGGCCTTGGATCAATACAGTGGCCAAGATCCAGTTAGGAGAAAATGCCTTCCTTCTCTTGCTACCATGACTTGTATAACTCTTGGAAAAGTGTAAAAAAGGGCTTTTGTATAAAACTGCTTTTATCTCAACATCAAACATACACTTTTTTTCTTCAGTTGCTGTTAGTTATTCTCAAAGTCTCACTTATCTGAAATTACCTTGACAGAAAGAAGAAATACAATGATGAAATTAGCTGTAGTACCATTTTCCAAAGTAATTTTTCAAAGACTACTTCAAGTATTTAACTACCTTAGCTATACAAAATTCTGAAAGGTAGGGAAAAAACAACAACAACAACAACAAAAACAAAAACAAAAACAAAAAAAACCAAAAACGAACAAAAAAAAAACCAACAACCCTTGGGAATGAGGTTAGAATGAAGGTTTCATGGTGATTTTCTTGTATATATATGACAACACATTTTATTCAAGCCATTTCAGTATAGCCCTTTTTGAAAAGCATGGAAATTCACCCTGGATTAAAGCTCATTGAACAATGCAAAGCCTCAGACAAGGAGGGAGCTTGCATTTAAATACAGACTGAACTGAAAAACAAAAAAAGGAAATCAAGGTTTCCTCTTGTTTTAATCTATATTGCATTTGAATGGTGAAATGGTTCATCTCCTTAGGGCTGCAAAGGCATTAACACCAGAGTTAGGGAGGGCGCCTACTGCTGGATTTAGGTGCAGGATGAGCAGTGAACGAAGGATCCTGCTAGCTATAAGATCTTTTCCTGAAGCAGTTATAAATTCCAGACAGTGCTTGCAATGTTACAGAGACTGCCAGGACCAAGGGTAAAAATTGAGTTTTATTGTTTTAACTAATAGGAAAACAGCATGTTATCTTTCCTTTGCTGGAAAGGACGGAAATAAGATTTTGTGTCTGGGAAGGAAAAGAGATCAGTGTGGTTTTGGGGGGGGAGTGGAGGTTTTTTGGTAAAGAGGATAAAGAGGAAGATTGTCCTTCCTTCTCTCCGTGTGTGTTGCAAGCATAGCACTGGCCGGCTGGAGTGGGCACAGCAGAGCAGGTGGTTGGGCAGGCAGCAGGAGCAGAGTTGGTTAAGTGATCCCTTCCCCTTGCCAATGCACAAAGCCACTCTGGAGTAAAACTGGAGATGCATGAGTGGTGTTTAAAATAACGGCTGTAAATCGAGCTCTCGTTCTTTTGGAAGTATGCCAAAGCTTACCAGCCCCAAAATGAAGATAATCTCTCCAAATACTTGCTGCTTCATGATGGTTCATTTCTTGACTTCAACTAAGCCTTCCCCCTGCAGCACTTGTCACTGAGCTACAGCACTATTTAAGTTACCAGGTGAGAGTAACCATCTGCCTGGAAAAACAGTTTCTTGTTTGGTTTATAATGTAAGGACTGCTTTGGAGATGACAGTGTTGCTTTATTCTTCACTTTTCAGAAATGTGAATAGAAAACATACATGCCATTTAGCTTTTCAGTTGTATGCCATCTGTCAAAAGGTATCTAAACCAATTCCCTTAATTTCAAATGATGTTAAAATATGTAACAATTTAGATCCCCTAGCCTGTAGCTGTTCTAGTCATTCTGCATAGAGGACAAACGTGTTTGACTCAGGTCTCCTCCCTCCATTTGAACAAAGCTGAAATAATTTTTAGGAACTGTAAAATATATTTTTCTAAAATGTGGAATATATTTTAACTATACTTCCTGACCTTATTTGATATCTAAAAACATAAGAACAACACCAGTCTTTGAATTAATGGCAGTATCTTATTCTCCACCAAACATAGATGGTTGGTTGATGAGAAAACACTTAACAGAATGAGTCAGAGAAAAAAGATATAAATACAGAAAATGTATGCTAGGTTCTAAGCAAACTCCACATGCTCCTGTTCTACTTAGCATTTCATCAAGCTCTTCTGAGTGTAGACTGTGGGAGATTTCTGGAGAATGTGTCTTGGTAGGAAGGAGAGCTTTTATTCTTTCCTTTTCTACGGAATCTCTTGACCATCATATAAGCTTCAAATTAGACAAAGCTTCATTTTTTCTCAGGTTGGATCTGGACTGGTCCGAAATTTTTTTAACTAAGTTCACAGCCTCACTTCAGCAGAAACATCTGCATGGCTCAACACCCTTTCTTAATGAAGGAATACTCTCTTATGGCATCAAGACCTGGTAGTGACTTAGTTCTGTTTGCCTTACAGCAAGACATACTGTGAGACTAAGCAAGGCAAAGACATTCAGGACATGACTGTTGGAGGGAAATGCCATCTAATAGGTAACACCCTTCTGGCAAAGAAATGAGATGTTTCTGGAATGGCCACAATGGATTGTTTCTTATCTAAAAAATAAAAGGACAATGTTTTTTGGACCAAACTAGCCAAATTTGTTTCTGTTTTCTTTCATCAAAGATATTTTAGATATAAATATTTAGATATATTTAGGTGATTCTCATCTCAGAGACCTCTGAGACTGTGAACATCAGTGCCAGAAAAGAAGCACGTGGAATAGGATACCTAAGAATTAATACACTGTATTTGATTAGTGTTTGATTTTTAGCAGTTGATGGATTGCTAATTAGTTGAAGATGAATAAAAGCAAATTGCAGTTTGCCCAATCCCATCACGTCCTTCCACTTTCACATAACAGTAACAAATTCAGTAACCAAAATTCACATAGCACCACAGTTGGTTAGCCACTATCTCCCCGCACTGCTTATGTTGTCAGGAACCAGAGGTACATATTACCTCTGGGAATATCTGAGAAACAAACCTTCTTCCCACAAACAATGTCATTTACAGCTTGTTTTACCAGCATTTACAGATTTGTTTTTCAGTGTTATGCCCCAATATTCAAATCTTTCAGGGAATTACCGGAGTATGAACAGTATTTTGACTACCATGGTTACATTATTATAATTTAATCTTGCAGCTGGTTTCTGAAAACTACTGCTATCAGAAGTGCTGGTAATCAGCCTAGCTGGTCTAATTGTAATTTTTTCTGAATAATACAATTATACTTGTACAATCATGCTGATTTATTGTGACATTTCTCTGACTCTGCTTCCAGAACTGAAAAAAAAAGTCAAAAGTTGCCTAATGGAGGCTGGAGAGTGGGCATGCTTGATGACTTGCCACTCCAGCTCATGCTGGGGACCTCTCTATGCACCACATCAGCACCGTTACAGCACAGCTATAAACAAAGACCCTATTCCCCACTACACCCCTGCAGTGGCCAGCACGATGACCCTCTGAGATGTGTCCATCCACTGTGCCCTTGAGCCAGTTGGACTTCATTCTCAAATTTTTGCTTATGGACAAAGAGGAATCACATTTTATGTACAAGTAAATAAATAAGTAAATAAATAAAAGTCTAAGTAGGATGCTGGAAATTTTAACAGACTAATTCAAAACCATTAGTCATAGAAATATAATTATTGCAGAAATTGAATGGATAATATTGCAGTTAGAAACTTCCATATAGAAGATTCTTGGTAATAATACAATGGAAACTGTTATATATAGTTTGTAATCACTACTCTTGTTTTCCTGGTGCTATGCTTACGTTTCCAATGCTCCTCTGAGTCTTGAAGTCAATAGCTTTGAGCTCCTAGAAAGGGCAATACCAGACAATGTTAGCCTCCTGGTTGAAGCTGTTGGTTCTTAGTTTCTCTCTGCAAGATCCGCTTGAGGTAATTTGTATGTTTACCACTATTGTGCTTTCACACCTGTATTCAGTGGTCCATTGCAGCCTTCTACACCCGAATGTACTATGTATGGTGGTATTTACTTATGTCACTTTCTGCTTTTTTGTTTTGTTTTGTTTTGCTCCCAGTGCCAAGCTCATGTCTGTATAAATTTGGACCACATCTTGTGTCTTACTTCTCAAGGCTTTTGCTATAAAACCAGGCCTGTATTTCATTATGCTGTGTCTTTGTGTTAGAGGTGAAAATACTTAATTCTGCATGGAATAAATGCTTGTTGCTACTATCCATATAAAACTATGGTTTTACTATGCAGAAGTAAAAAAAAAATAAAAATTAGTCATTAACACTCAAATAAATTGCTTTTGTGATCAAGTAAAATAAAGTTACACAAAAAGTTCAGACATTGCAAGCCTGACAAGTGTGAGCCTTGAGGTCTCCAAGGTCAGCACAAAGCATGAGATCTGTGACCAGCAACAGCAAGGCTGTAATGCAGGGCTGCATGCTGTACAACTGCTGTGACCATGTCAGCTGTCTCCATTTGTTCTCCCCTGGGCTCTGAGCTCATGCTTCCCACCAAGACGACTCCTTGGCAGGCAGCAGCTGAAGTGATACATGATGCTCCACAGTCAGCAGCCAGGTATAGACAAAAATGGGACAAAATCACAGCTTTCAACTTCTGCCCTTTTTAGTTTGCCAAGTCAGTCATAATCTTTTAATGGATGATCTCCATTTCCAGAAGCATAGCATAACTTGTTTTGGACAGGAATGGTGGGCTCCATCTGATTCAACTTCATGCACAATGTAAAGTCCACTGGGATTAAACACTTCAGAACCATGCACATTTGATGCTTGCCTGTCTCCAGGGTAGAGACCATCCTTCCTAGGCAAGCTGTTACAATATTTGATCATCTTTCTTGAGAATTGTTTCCATATATCTAATTTAAATTTTGTTTGTTGTATAAGAATTTCCTTCTTGAAACTGATGACTAGTACATAGAGTCAAGGTTCTTCCAGACAGTACCACTAAGGTGCTCCTGTTCCTCCTGAAAAACACATCTCTTGCCATATTCAATGCTCATTTTTATCTTTTTCATGGTTGTTGCACTTTAGTAGTTCATAAACATTCTACTTTTCATCATCTTCTCCTTCTCATGTGGTCCTAAACTATATTGAATTTAAACTTCTGCTTTTAAGAATCATATTTCCTCCTAATTGTCATCAAATATCAGTAGGCACAATTTCTGAGAAACAGTGCTAAGTGGAAATATTAAGCAATAAAAAGAAAAGAAACAGAACTTTATTTCCAGTGCTGACATCTTTCTATCCTGAAAGATGATCTATTAATTCAGTCCTTAGTTCTCTCTCCTGCAACTAATTCCTCATCACCTTACAGTTTTTATCAATAGCATTAATTTTTGACAGCTCCCATGTGTCATGAAACATGTGCTTCATGTACTGTAACTAGAAAAAATTATCCTTGGTTTTACTGCACACAGCTTTCTAACCTCACCTGGTCCAAGCCACCTGGAAAGACCCCATTATGCAATATAACAGAATCACAGACTGAGGTTGGTAGAGGCCTTTGGAGACCATTTGCTCCAACACCTGTGCTCAAGCAGGCTCCCTACAGCAGGTTTCTCAAGCTTGTGTCCACACAGCTTTTGAATATCTCCAAAGAGAGATGGCCCACATTTCTTCCACCTACCTTAACCAAGCCAAAGGTTGAAGACTGCAAGATCTGCTCGTTTGTAAAGTTCTGAACAGGGGGGAGGTGACAGTTTCCAAAGATTGTCTGCTTTTGTGTTAAAAATAAAATGAAGGAGGACAATGTCAGTCTGACAAATTACATGAGTTCAGTGTGTCTTTTATTCAATTGTAGTAAATTAACATTATCTAAACAGTAGCTATATAACGTCAGACCCTCCAGAAAGCATAAAGCACAGATCTGTTTCGTAGATAAACTTAGCAGAGATAATAGTAGAAAATTAGCTGATTGATTATTTCACAGAAATTTCCTGTGAAGGACAAATAAATGCACTTATATTTTCCTGATTGGAAGTAATGACTGGGCTTAATGTTCTGCATAGCTGTTCTTTTTTGACAAGCTTTTCACTGCAAATTGGTCTGATTTTATAGGAAAAAAGAAAAGAACAAACAGAAAATAATTCTTCAGAAACAGAATGTGTTCTTCTTCTCTTCCAGGAACAGAAAAGTGTGAAGTGTGTCTTATGAAAGAAAAGTGTGTCTTATGAAGATGGCATTCTTTTGCAGTTACTATCAGTGTTCCAGCCTTTAAAAAAGGACATGTATTTGGCATTAATAGCCTTTATTCCCCGTATGCAGGAATGTGAGCACAGATACTGCAAATCAACCATGTTTTACCTTATTCAAAGAACTTGTATGTGGAATTCCATAGGCAGGATCTACAAAAGGCAAAGGAACCCAGAAAATCTAGCTGGTCTTTGTGGATGGCATACTCCAAGTGCAAGAACGTTCAATTCTCAGGAAAACAAGATATCTCAGGAAGCCAGCTGTGGGACTTCCCAGCTTAGCTCTCCAGTGCAAAAAGGCAGCAGCCAGGATGAGAGCCAAGGAGAAGCTACAAAGGAGGAATCACGAAATGCTGCCAAGGCATGGAGAGATAGGGTCAGAAAAGCCAAATTTCAGCCGCATCTGAGATTTAGAAGGGATGTTAAGGGCAACAAGATATTCTACTGCTACATGAGTCATAAAAGGCTGATCAAGCAAACTGTGGGTGCATTGCAAGATAGGATGTGTGACTTAGAGCATACACTGATATGGCCTCTGTCATCACTATCAAGGTCTGCCAGGCTTCGGTGGTTAGTGACATGGCTCAAGAAGCAGAGAAGATAGCAATCAGGAGTGATGGTTGAGCCAGAAATTGTTTAGGAGCACTTTAGTTACACATGTCTCTGGGACTTGTGTGAGTGGATGCCCTTGTATTGCTACCCTCCATGAGCTCTGGAATGCTGTGGAGTTCAGGGGAGGTCCACAATAGCTGGAGAATGGTAAATGTCCCACCTGCCTTCAGAAACAGGGTAAAGCCAACGTGGGGAACCACAGCCCAGACAGCCTCCCTTCAGTCCCAGTTCAAAGAGCCCACGTGCACAGAAGGGAGCAGACAGCGACTGGGAACAATCAGCACAAGTTAACAAGAGTAAATCATACCTGTCCCACCTTACCGCCTTCTACAGTGAAATCCTGGGTTTAAGAGGAGACCTCGAGATGCTTTTCTGCTGCTCCAGCCAGGAACCAGTCATGGCTCCCCAGAGCTTGTATCAGAGCTGGGACACTGCAGACTGCGGGGGAGGATACCTCCAAACTGGTAGGAGGGGAGAGGAGGTCCCGAGGCAGTGGGGCTGGAGGCTGTGCTGTGTGAGGTGAGGTTGCAGAGTGGGACCTGTTCATCTGGGAAATGGCTGCAGGTGTGGCCTTGGGGGCACCCAGCAGCAGTCCCAGCATCATCAGGAGGGGATGGAGGAGAGGCAGCGAGCTCTGCATGCAGTGTGGGGTAGGAGGGTGAGAGGCAGCAGCCAGAGACACGAGACTCAGGCTAAACACAAAATTACCCTATCCCGAAAGAAAGACTTGTCTATTTTTTTCACAGTGCTTTCATATGACTTCTCTCTCACAATGCTTTCAGTTTGTTCAGTTTCAAATGATTAATAAAGCAGTTAAAAAATACCTGTAAAGAAACATGGATGTAGATGTTCAAGCAGGACCTTGCAAGTATCTGGTTAACTCCTGGGTGTGGAATAACTACTGGAGGGGACTTGTTGGGATGTCCCTCTCTTAAGAGATGGTACAGGGTTGAGGAAAATTCCAGCATAGAGTATAGCGAGTGTGCAAAGAATCTGTTTTATGATGGTTCCCTAGGCAACACAACCTGCAGCCTTGGAGTTGGCAACACCAGAGTGTTACACCAATGTTACTGTGGTAACCTTGAAGGGATGGGAACTAGGTGGTACCACAAAACTGATAAACTGCATAGTTTTACCCTAAGCCAACAATTTT
>NW_024962272.1:8035739-8292899 GCF_019238085.1 Lagopus leucura
CTTTCTTTCTCTCTTTCTCTCTTTCTCTCTTTCTCTCTTTCTCTCTTTCTCTCTTTCTTTCTTTCTTTCTTTCTTTCTCTCTCTCTCTCTTTCTCTCTCTCTTCCTTCCTTCCTTCCTTCCTTCCTTCCTTCCTTCCTTCCTTCCTTCCTTCCTTCCTTCCTTCCTTCCTTCCTTCCTTCCTTCCTTTCCTTTCTTCCTTCCTTTCTTCCTTTCCTTCCTTTCCTTTCCTTCCTTTCCTTTCTTCCTTTCCTTTCTCCTTTCTTCCTTTCTTCCTTTCTTTCCTCCTTTCTTTCTATTATCAGAAACATGTCCCTGGGTGAACTTTGCTCATTGTAACGTCATTATGATACCTCCATTCCAAAGGCTACCAACCTCCAAGGTGCAACCCTGCAACTTCCCCACACTGAGCACGTGCTCTGAACTTTGAAACTTAGGTCTTTAAAAGCAAAGCAAGAAGATTTTACACCAAGGACAAAAAGTGCATGTATGACTAGAGTCACTCAAGTTCTGCCTGAAAGTAAGAAAATTGCATAAAAAAGGCTTAAAAGAGGGGGCATTTTAGGGAAGATACCATTGCAGATGAGGGACACACCACTGGAATTACTTTATGGGTTGAGCCTCTCTTCTCTACTCCATAAGAATACCTACTGGATAAATTCTCACACTTCGTTACAATGAGTGCTTCCCTGGGAAAGTTAGAAAGTTCTATAGAGTTATTTCATAATTTAATATGTTTGTTGTTGAGTGCATATTCATATTCTTGGTACCTACGCATGCAGTATATACATATATAGCACCAGCAATTCAGAAGAATCAGCTCTTCTAATAAGCAACACCATTTATTCATCTAGCTGTGAACCTTCTCATTGAACATGACCAAAGGCCTTGGGGATGTATGTTAGTTTAGTCAAATGCAACTAGGTTGAGGGTGCATTGCATTATTTGCAGGTCTGTAATTGGGATAGTTCAACTCATGGAACCAGACTTACTTCACCAAACTTAATATCACTCAGTCACTCGCAGTCCTCCTGATACCTGAAAATAAACAGGAACACAATGGGATTTATTTTCTGACAAACTTTTTTGCCATTTGACACAACACTGCATCAAAATGAGCACTGACATGGGTCATCCAAAGCAGACAACAGTGCTAAAAGGCCTCATGTAGAATAATGCTGGCAGAATCATAAAGGCAGTACTGCAGGCTGAACTGGTTATTTCAGGAAAGGCTAGATTGCATGCTGGGCATTTACAAAACTAGGCTATCACTGGAGTGACAGCAGGGTCAGATTTTGACATTAAGCTGACACTGCAGATGGCTCACATTATGTATAATTGTTGTCCAGAATGTACAAGACTCCAACTGCTGTTGGAGTTGGAAATTCTGGTAGCTGGGGCATGATGGAAGTTTCCCCAGCAGAAGAAGCATGGAAGAAAACTGTCTGTACTGTTAACATGAGCACAGCCACTTAGAAATATTATTTCAATTCAATTCTGTCCATCATCTCCTTTCTCCACCTCTTTCCCAATTCTTCTCATTCAAGCAACCTATTAACGCAATCAATAAATAAGAAGAATAAGCCATGGAAAAGTTTGTCATGAGCTGATAAGCACTGTTATATTTCATCAACAGAGCATTGCTGCTACGAACCTGAATGTTATGAAGTATCTGGCCAGATCTGGGTTTGAATTTTTGTACATATAGACAAATTAAATCTTTTGGGGACACTGTTATGTTTTCCGTAGATGGCTATTTAAATACGTCTTTATGAAAACAATTTATTTAAATCTGACTAGTTAACCTTTTTTTGTTGTTGTTGTCATGGAAACTCACACTGCTGACCAAACAAAATGGCTCTGAGTCCAGCTCCTATGTTTATTATGTTAGCAGTTGCAACTATTTATCCTTCTGGCAGTTAAACAAATAAAAAAGGACCTGTTTCTGTCTCTTTGGCCTCTGCACGAGGCAGAAGATAAAACAGATGGAGAGCCTGACGCACGTCTGTAGCCACAGCACTGCAAGTCTGAGGGCAGCAGCACAAAACAGGATTAGTGCAGTCTCTGAAAGACGTGGTCAGCTAGTATGCATTTTCATGCTTATAGGCCTTATCCATTTTCATCTAGCCTCTGAGTGCTTTGGTATTAAGAAACTGGAAAAAAAAAAAAAGGTGAAATGTTTTTCTTCACCTTCTTTCAAGCAAACGGAAGTAATTTACTCCATAAAATTTGAAGATAATGTGTATGGCCTACAAAAAAGTGTAAGATGAATAAAGGCATTGTAGATGTCATACACTGTACATACACACGATACCAAATTCATTCACAATTCACAAATGTATTGTCTCTTCAGCAGTAGCAATGACAGCTTGCCTGCTCTGCCCTTTACCATAGCCTTTTGAATGCTGGCAGACTATCCCATCTCTAACAATGGAGACTGAGCACAAAAATTTCCATCCCACCCTCTATAATGCTTCTTTCTGGAAGTATGCATGCTGTTAGGAGCCTAGTACTGAGTTACAGAGGCCTTGCATCCAGATACAATGTTTTGGGAACATTCAGATCTCTATTGCCATTCTCCTTGTAGTAACTGAAGCAAATACAAGTGGGTGAGTATTGATGAAAAAAAGACAAAAACCTGGGACTGTTTAGCCTGAAAAAGAAAAGAGGCTCAAGCAGTATCTCATTAAAGTCTATAAATAACTGAAGTGAGGCTGTAGAAAAGACAAAGGCTCTTTCCAATAGTGCACAGTGCCAGGATGAGAGGCAGTGGGCACAAACAAGAAAACAGGAACATCAGGAAACATTGCTATATCGTGTGAGTCGTGGAGCATTGGAACAGGTTGCTCAGAGAGGTTGTTGGGTCTACTTTCTTGGAGATTTTCAAAAGCCACTTGGACATGGGCCTGGTCACCCCGCTCTGGATGACCCTGTTTGAGCAGAGAGATTGGATCAGATGACATTCAAAGATCCCTTCCAATCTCAACCATCGTGTGATTCTGTGTTTCCATGATTCTGTAAAAGGATAGTAGCTTTCACATACTGAGTCCTGGTAGTTTGAACATTTATTAAAATATGACTAAGCTAGTCATGTAAACACACAGTATAGGTCAGCTGTAACTTTCAAAGGAGATCAGCAGTCAGACATGTCAAAAGCAGTCATGTATAAACTTTGTGAAGAAATAAATAAGGTACTTTACTTAACTGAGCACATATTGAGCTATATAACCTTTATTTCTATTGTAATTTTTTTTTATTTCTTATACAAAGAGATTGGATGGCTGGAAATTACAAGCAAAAGCCAATTTCTTTTAACTCTCAAGACTAGATGGAAGACCAACTACTTTTTATTCAACAAAAAAAAAAAGATTTTTTCAATTTATTTTTGCTGCTTATTCTTTTTTATAGAGACAGTGCTATATGGATTACTGAAATACTAGCATAAGTATGAATACTTAGGGTTTATATTACGCAGAATGTCTCTTTTGCTACTTCCTACTGAGATTTCCTGTATACAGTGGATGATCATGGAATGTAATAGTCAATACATAACATCCCAGCAGCATTAATGACTCTGATTTTCATCTAGTTAAAGACAGTAAAAAAGCAAAGTGCTTTTCCATTCTCTTCATATTGAATAAGAAGAGCAAGTTCATGACTCAATAAAATATATTGATTTGAGAAGGAAGGCAAGGTTCTAAATATATATATATGTGTATATATATATATAAAGATGTTTTAGATTCTTGAATATACATGCAACATTTAGTGTTTAATAAATCTTCAGGAGGACAGACTGGATATACAAGGCCTTGGTTTCAACTAGTGGCAGTCAGCTTGGCTCCATTAAACACCAACCTATAGAGTGAAATGGCCTGTGAGTGTCAGTATCTAGTACGTATGCAATGTTGAGAGCCTCTTGAAGTTCAGCATAGCTTTTTTATGACCTGATGTAAGACATAAGAGGACTAACCTTCCCTATTACCAAGAGCTGAATTAAAATCCACTAATGCTTCTCAAACTGTTAGCTAAATTAAACAAACACAAAAACAAAACAAAAAAACAAAAAACAAAAAACACACTTAAAATGATGGTACTGTGAAACAGAAGAATGACTTGGAAACATATATTGTACATTCAGTAATTAGAGGGTGATTTGTTACTGCAGAAAGCATTCCCTAACCTATCAAAGACTGTATTTCAAATATAAAATACTTCCTCAAATATCTACGTCTTCCTATATAGATGTTAACTCGGGAAGAAAGAAGAAGCAGTTATATCTAGAGTTCTGAGGGAGAAAGAAAGTACATTAAGGAGGAAAACTTTCTTTCCATTTCTTCAAGGATGCAGGGTTGATTTTTTCAGAAAAAAAAAAAAAAAAAAAAAAATTGCAAGCTTGTTTATTTGGTCCTTCTTCATTGTACTATTCATACCATCCATAAATCCAATAATTTCAATCTTTTTCTGTGGTTGCTAAAGGTGCATAGCAGTTGAAAGAATTGCATTGCAAGAGCTGCATTCATTTTTAGAACTTCTAATAAGAAAAAAAGATTTTATTTCCCATGTGAAAGACATGGGTAGTTTTTTCTCTTCTTCCTTCCCCTCTTCTTTTCAAGTTAGTGAAAAAACTTCTATATCTTAATCTAAAGTTCATCTAACCACAGGCTGATGTAATGAGAGGCTTGAAATGGCTCAGGGAACAAACATGTGATTTGAAGCCAGATCCTGACAGGACAGAAATTGCTGTAGCTTTTGAGTCCAAGGCAACATATTGATCATAAAAGAACAACTTATTAACTGATGAAAGAGCTACTAATTCGAGAGACCACTCCATCATACAGGGCACAGTGACCTCAATTTTGTCTTAATACACAGTCCTTGAACCCCCCTTGTTGATGCAAAATGAAAACTTTCCAGTTTTTAGCCAGTACCTTCACAAATCACTTAAAATGCTCTACTGGTAGAAGCCATAGGGCTAGCATAGCTGTTTTAATTCTCCTTACAGGAACCTTCTCCATATAACTTCTACACATTTACCAGCAATCTGATAAGCAAATTTTATTAAAACTTTTTTTTTTTTTTTTTCTACAGAGTTGCTGCTAAGAGAAACATGTAATTTTTGGAGTTCAAATCAGAAAACACAAAAAAGAACAGCTCAGAAAGCACTAATTAAGTGCTATGTGCAACCTTAGCTATGCCATTTGTGAAATTAGGTATTTTATTAGCAGGCAGACTTAAATTGTAAAAGTGTGTAACTCATTATCACTCTGAAAAAAAAAATATCTCAAGACTATTTAAGCTGGTGCATCTGAGCATGATTTAAAGAAATGAGTTCTGAACAGAGCAGGTGGCTGCATGTGGGAAGTGAATGAAGTTAGGGGGTTAGGAGTTACTTAGTGTGTATTTGTGAGTGTTATTTTTGTTTAAGGCATGGGAACTGAAATTGCTGTTAAGTGTTAATACAATCTTCAGCTGGTCAGTTGTTTAACTTTCAGCCACTATCTGTATCTGCTCAATCTCAAAACTATTTCAATTAAGTTGCCTAGAACATGAAATACAAGTTGGCTTTTCTGGTTATGTCTGGTTATGTTCACAGTACAAACTTGTTTAACAATATAAATATTCTTTATGAGTCTTCTCCCTGGAGAAATAAATTGGTCTCTTTCAATAATAAAATAACCAATACACACGAAATCTTGTGTCTCTCTTCTCCTATCATCCTGCCCAAAGCACAGATGCCTGTAACTACCCGCAGTTTCATTTTGTGATTAAAAAATTTCTCACTTGACCATTTCCTCTACTGCTGGCATGGCAGTGTGAGGAGCTGAAACATCCTTGGCTCTGTGCAGCATTGCTTAGCCACAGCCGAAACACAGGTGTGTTATAGGTGTTATGCTCATCCATTACACAGCACCATAGCAGCTACTGGGAAGAAAACTAACTCTATCCAGTTGAAACCAGGACAGCAGTGACTGATGCTGGCCCTGTGGAAGTCAGCCTTCATTATAAAGCACTATTTTTGTTAAATATGCTTTTGCAGTTACAGCTGTGGGAAAGTCAGAAGATATAATAACCATAATTATTTCAAAGTCAGTGTGAATTAATTAGTTCAGTCATCTTCTGCATGCGTCTGTACTTCCAAATGTACACAGGATTTCTACTTTGCAGCAACCAGGCATGCTGTTAGGTTGGAGTTTGGAGAGGACCACCATTCACCCCATGTGGTTAGTAGAAGCACCTTGAAAGGCTCATGAACCTCTCACTCAGAAACTTTGCTTGGATGTTTTACTTGTCTGTACTGTTCTTTTGGTGTGATACTCCAGGTCTGTCTTTACTAGAATGTAGCAAGTCCCCTGTTTAAACCCCTCTAATGTTGGCAAGCACATATCTCTGGAACTGCCCAGATCCCAGATAAGCAATCATTTGGTCAGTAACTACTTGAGATAGTTGTTTTCCATTGGATATCAGCAACCCACTTCCACATGCTGTAGTGGATAAACCACTGCTGCAGTGCTGGAGTCCAAGCATATTACAACTTGTAAATCTTTCATACTTTATCCTAGAGTCCATCCATCCAGGAACTCCACTGAAGGCTGAGGAATGTATGTGATGCTGGCCAAGCATTGAGGTCCTTTGGTTGGCACACAGCTGCTGTTAAAACAGCTACAAGCTACTTGCCTCACTCCAGCTTTTTAGCAAGTAAAAAGCTTTACTTAAATCTCTTGAAAATAGAACAGTCAAAAAGCAAAAGGCAAAAAAAGTCCATGTTGAGAAGAAAAGTAGAAATAAGCACTGATGTGAGAGATAAAGAGCTCCTCCTAGAAATGTAGGGGAGCTTCTTTTCTTCTCAACTCAGCAGGTGTTCTGCCTTGGGAGGTGAGGGATAGAGACACATTAAAAGTGATGTGGCTGTAGAGTCAAAGAAATGTCCTCCTCAAACAGCAGAGGTGGAAGAGACACAGTTCTTTTGCTTACTAGCTGCCTGTTACTCTAGTGATCCATTTCTTTTGCTCTGACAAGACAGCTGGTTAAATTCCTCCCCTGAGAAATGAAGCATTCACAGACAATCCACGTAGGTGACTGTGCTGTTTTTCTCCATTGCTGACTGCGTGGAGGACAGAGGAAAGCAGACCATTTGAAGGCTTAGATTTTTTTCTCTGTTACATCTAATCCAAAACCCACAAAAAATACAGCACTTTAGCACTTGCTGTGCGTGAACAACTAACCAGGAATCAAGATTCTCAAAGGAAACAAGCCACTTTGCCTGCTTTGCCTTTCTGTCACAGCTTACTATTTCAGGAGCCACACTTACATCTCAAAAGGGCCTATGAGTCACGAAAATCATTCTGAATCACAAAAAACAATCTTGCTTGTGCCATGTGTGAAAAAAACATCTTAGCTGTAAGTGCTGTCAGGCAGAATATAATGAAGCAGAAATGTGCATGTGAGATTTCCAAAGCTGAATTTCTGCACTTCCAATCAGAAGCCTGTTGTTTGCTAATTGCAGCTGGTAGAGAAGACAGTTGTATATGTTGGTAACACCTAACCTACGATAAAAAATGTACCTACTGAATCCTTCCACTGGTAAAGAGACACATGAAAGTCCATTAAGAGTTTGGTCTTATGTCCTCCCTCTTGCATACAGACCACTGAGCCCTGGAAATGAGCAGCTGAGGATCCTGGATGAAGGAAACATCCTAGAAGTGTGGGAAGATCCTGGCGGTCAGAGAGCCTTGCAGAGGCAAGCCCCAGGGATGCCCTGCACCATTAGCCAGCAGCAATCGAGGTGGGCAGCTTCCAGTTGGTGTTGGCAAGAGACTCTGCCCAACCATCCTGGGTCAGTGGTGTTCTCCCAGCTGGAGCAATTTGGACTTTGGGAATGTAGTGCTGGGAAGTGAGGGAGTGAGTGTATGAGAAGCCTTACTTCCACTGGGTTTGAAACTGGCACTCAGACTCACAAAGAGCTGTCACTTAACTTGCTTCTTCTGTAATAGCTTGGCACGTTACTCCATAGATATTTTGGTGGATACCAAAAGCATTTCTGAGCTGACATTTAATAGTATGTGCCAGCTGATGCACACAAATTCTCTGTAGTAGAGATCCCACTGCTCTTCTATACAAGATTCAAGAAGTGATGAAACAAAAACAGCAACAGCATCAAACCCAACCAATAACCCCAATGTTTTTATTGCTTTTGTGTGTGTGTTTATGAATAAGAATTTTCTGCTGCAGTGAAATGACAAAATACAAAAATAAAAAGAAAAATCTGTTTTCAGAATATTGAAAATTTAGAAAAAAATCCTGAGGTTGAATGTTTAGCAAATGCGTTTTATCAGATAAAACGCAGTATGGCATATCATACACAGCCTGCTGTTGAACACCAGCTCATATTACAAACCAGACAGATATCTAAGCATTCTATAAATGCACAAGTACATTGTGGTTTGTGCCTCCTGCAATTCTTCAGATCCTTCTGGTTTGTTTAATGCTATTATTATCAGCCGTTTGGAAGAAAATGCAAAATCATCATTGATACAAATCGTAAAAGACAGGAAGGATGGGAGTGTAGTAAATGACAGAGTACAGTTCTCTGATTTGAACAGCTTAACTACCTTGTCTCAAAGAAATAGGTTGTGCTTCAACATAAACAAACACATAGTGTTTGCTAAGGAATAAGGAACACAGAGTGTACTTACTCACTTGCTAATCATACCATAGGCTTGACTGTGATCAATATTTGAGTGAATCTGACTTCCCAGTGCAGTAGCAGGAGCAAAATCACAAATATGCTAGTTTCAGATGTATAAATAGGAACATTACATAACCTCTGCATTTAGTATTAGCACGATCGCTTCTGGCATACTGTGTCCAGTTCTCAATGTCCATGAAAGACATTGAAATCAGAGATGATCCAGAAAAGAGCCATGAGAACTGGACTGGAAAACAAGCTAAAAGTAAAAAGACAACAAGTACTATTTGGCTTGTCAAGGGAAAGTAAATGGATCTGCTTGGTCAGAGTCTAAAAGCACAGCATTCATAGAGGATTCTTCTAATAAGCATAAAATTATTGCTAGTCTGGGAATCCAAGGTACAAAAATTCAAACTACAAATAACATGCTTTTATTTATTTATTTTTTACTTGAAATGTAATAATATTTGTAGTAATAATATTTTGGAATAACTTATTAAGGATCATAATGAATTCTCCATTATTGGCAAATCATATATCAAAATCTTCCTAGAGATATACTCAAACATGCATAAGCTCATGGCACAGACTATGTAGGCTGCTCTGAAAGTAATGCCTCCTATTTATTTCCATGGAAATGACAAAACATACACTAACACTTTTTGATATATTAAATTCTGAGCTACAAAACATAATTTTTCAACCTTGTCACCACCATATGCATTTTTGCCAGCAATGAACAAGGGTTCACATGCTGTGCTCATAAAAATCAGCACAAGTGGAGGTGACACACTGTCACTGTTGTCACTGCTCAAACACACCCTGCTGCCTCACTGTGCTCACATCCACTGGTTGTCTCCATGAACGTTTAGCAAGTGTTGATGAATGTCAATGATTGTCATTTTTTATGCGTGGAGGAATTCAGTGACACCTCTTTGCTTCATATGCACTTCCATATCAGACGCCATTGTGTCAAAGTGCCCCTCTGCTGCCATCTGTCACATGGCAACAGAATGCAATGGAATATTGTTGGGAAGGTTCAACCTCTATTGCCATTCCACCAACATCCACCCCTGGTGTTGTGGGCCAACATAATAAAATAGGATGCATTGTTTTAAGAGGAGCCTTTATGCACAGATGGTCAGAGAGCATTAGAATCATACCTTCTTTCTACAGTCCTATAAATTTAGCTGCACGTAATATATGTACAGTGTGAAAGTATATTATAATGCACAATACTGCAAGAACCTTAAGTTTAGTGTTTCATTTTAAGTTTCAACTTAAAATCTGAAATAAAAAAGGGAATCTCTTAGTATTGCTAACACAAAAAGCTAAAAACCATTCTTTTGAAGAAAAATCAGAATTTTACTTCATGTTTTAAGGAAGCCTCAGAAAATATTACATAAATCACACAAATCCTTTAATGCTGCATGCCAGCAAGCAACTCTGAAGACAAATCCCTAAGCAATAGAAAGACTCTATGGTAAACAGATGTCATGGAAAAACAGTATTATAAAGATGTTTTTTACCATGCAGGTCTATAAAACACAATGAAAATATAAAGAATGGCAGGAGTAGCAGAGCAATGTTTTGCTTAAAAGGAATACTGATGCAGTGGTTCTTATTGCAGAGACATGGCTGCCATGACAGGTCTCCACATCGTGTCATTCTGCTTTGCAGCAGTATGCTGTGTACATCTTCATAATGCTGCCATCAGTACGGCTCCTCCATAGCTTTTGTGTTTCTAGCAGTACTGTTTTGCCTTGGCACAGGTTTCAGGAGAAACCTTCTGATACTTCTGTGAATTCTGTCAGAATTCCTTTCTGGAGGTGTCAACAAGAGCGTGGGGCATGAGAGTGTGCTTCTCAGATAACAACTTGAGATTCATGAGAAATGGCAATATAAAAATTTGAACACCACACTGAGTAGTGAAATAAATAAATAAATAAATAAATAAATAAAAATCATCTCCAGAAGTAGGCAGATTCTAAAAGTCTTTATGACCCCACCTGACAAGTGTGCCTTACAGGGACAGAAA
The DNA here is from genome assembly GCF_019238085.1 of Lagopus leucura. Lineage (NCBI taxonomy): Eukaryota > Metazoa > Chordata > Aves > Galliformes > Phasianidae > Lagopus > Lagopus leucura. The sequence continues at coordinate 8,046,465 of NW_024962272.1, forward strand.
ATTCATGTGATGCTTTGTTGCATTCCCAGGATTGCAAGACCATATCCTGATTATCAGCTACACAGTTCATGCTACTTGCTACCCCTAGGTGCACGCAATGTGCCCACACCTAGCAGCTGATTGCCAGCTGAGTATGTCTATGCTGCATAAGTAAGATCAGATTTCTGCACTGCATATTTCCTGGTCATTACTAACAGAATCCTGCTGGACATATTTAGAAATAAAGTGTCTGGAGGATCTTGTAGACACATTGCAAGCGAGGAACAATGGGTGCTTTTCCTCATAGAATGTTGTCATGGATTCTCTGACAGCAAGAGGGAAACCACACTAACACACAAGCAGTGCACAGAATGGATACTTCGTGACTGCTAAGTTTAGACATAAGACAAATATGCATTAAAAAAAAAAAGCCTTAAGAAATGTGCATTTTCAGTACAGTGAATAACTAATGTGAACAGACTGACTAAGTCCCAGTATGGCATACACTTATAGTAGTTCTGCTTCATACCACTGAGTCAGTGAGCATGGTAAAATAGGAGTATTTCACACCAATGAAAACCCAGAAGAAAACATGGGCAAAATGCGTACATGCAACACACACACAAAATAAAGGACTAGAAAAGTGGATACAGAAAAGATTAATGATCTATTGGCACCTGTTCCTTTGTAGCCTTTGTAAACCATGCTTTCTAACACATCATGATCCCAACAGATGCTCCTGACCACTACTTGAGGTTATAGGTCTTCTTGGTACACAGTATTCTGAAAAAGCCTACAAGGGAAGATGTGAGATTGTGAAACACTTGGCCGACAGTAATACATTTTGGCCAACCTCTAAGTGATGAAAATTCCATCTTTTCCTACTCACTGCATATAATTGCCTTTTGGGAGGCAAAAGGGATCTTATCAACTTATCAGATCGAATGTGGATAAACAGCACAGACATACTCACCCATGTAATACTTATCATCAGTAAATTCCTTTCTTTCTCCTCCCTTCCTCCTTCCCTCCCTTCTCTCTCCCTCTGCCTCTCTAAGAGGAACTGTTAGGAAATTGGAGATGCAGTATAATTCAAATAAGAACATGTCACTTTAGAAATCCCCTTCTCAGGATGAACAAAAAAAAAACAACCCAAAAACAATTTCAGGCAACTGAACACAAAAGTAAAATCCCTTAATTTCCAAAGCTAGTAATCCATGAACCTATGCACCTGTGAGTGAATACATTTGTGTTTTCAGCTACCCACTCCACTATTACTACTGAAATTCAGTGACTGAAATTTTAGCTTTTATTTTTATATTCCCACAGCATATCTATGTTTGTTTTAATTTTGGGGGTAGACAAAGTTATGAAATAAAAACACGGCAGCATCATTTTCATATTTCCAGTAGACTTCCTCTAACTTGATCAGAAAATCTTTTTGGAGTGATTTTACTACTTAACTAGTACTCATGAGGAGATCTTTTGTACAGCTTAGGAATGCAACTGCTGGTCAACATATTGCAATAATTCAGCAATTTTACAGGAGTATACTTGGATGCATATATTATTATTTATATTTCTAAGTCAGATTCATCATTTTTGTTCACAGATCACAAAACACTTCAGAAGTAAATTACTTCCATCATTAACTGGAATTGGAGAACTAAGCTCCTCGGGATTATCAGTCACCACTCATTATCAGTCAGGCAAGGTTAGAGACAGAAGAAGTCATTTGCTCTTTTCTTGAGCAGGAGAGATGTTCTTGTGTGGGTAGCATAAAGAGAATGCCAGTAAGAATTGCTGATTTCAATTCCTTATGACAATTTATTTTTGTCTATGCCTTAAGGGTTTTATCTTTGCTAGTAATGTGAAGTCAGGTAAAAGTCGTATCACTGATATAACCTTGAAGTGTATTATTCAGCTCTTTGGGTTTTGAGCATGAAAATGAGCCTAGCAAGTAAAACAGTTAACTATGGTGGTTTATAATGGTGTCTATAAATTAACTGATTCTGTTCTCTCAATTATATTTGCTGCATTTACCAGATAATGGTATTCTAAGGCAGAATTTTCCAGGTGAAAGGCTCAGTCAACTACACCTAGTCTTGGTCCAGTTTGTTCCCAATAAGCCTCCATTACAATAGCAGATATCCAAGTTCTGCTCAATTCCTTCTTAGCACAATCAGAAGTAAAGTCTAGCAAGGCTATTGATGCATGCTGTCCGTGTTGTACAAATGGAAGGCATATTTGTCAACTAAATCTTTTGGCACAGTTCACTTACTGATGCTTTTAATTCTAGTACATGTTGATACTTTACTGATACACAAGAATTTTACTGACAGTCATGTAGTATTTCTGGCTTTCTTATTAATGCCTTTCACTTAATTATTACAAGTCTTTGTAGGAACAAGCCCTGGTAAAAAATCAGAAAATCCTTACTAGTGTTAAGATAAATATAGTCAATCTGAACTTCACGTAAATAGACATAGATAACTTCAAAAGTAATGCCTCCTATTTATTTCCATGGAAACTACAACAGACATAAAGAACACAATAACAATATTTGATAGAGCATACTCTCAGCCACAAAACATTGTATTTCACAGTCACTATATGCATTCCATAGCCAGCAATGAACAAGAGCCAGTATGCTGTGTTCATAAAAATCAGTGTGGCCATACAAACAACATCTGCCTCTGATGTCAAGGGTCAGCATAATAAAATAGGAGACTTTACTTTCAGAGCAACCCTCATGTATCAAAAGACAAGGCAAGACAAGTATGATCTTTAAATTCTAGTCATGGGATGCGTTGTGGCAGCATTATGCCAGCACCGGACTCTTTTGGGGGTGTAAGACATCAGAAAGTAGATACAGCTTCCTTGCAGATGTCTGAGGATGACCCTCCCAAGCCCATGCAGTCTTGAAGACATAAGGCTGAGAGCTCTGCCCAGGACTCACAAGAAGCAACATCCCTGTGGGTGGGCAATGGAAGGGACCTCATCCCTAAGATCACCTGTTCTTACTCTTCTTGAGTGATTTTCAGTTTTAGACAGGTTTGGAAAAGTAAAAGTATTGTAAATGGATGTTGATTATACAAATGTTTCAGGGAACACAAAGTGTTTGAGTTGGTCAATACTAGGTTAACCTCAGCTCCCATCTTTAATACTGCATATATCTGAGAGCAGATGTTTGTCATGCTTACTTTTTTCTTTTTCTGAACAGCTCTAAGTATTTGTTGCACACTCAGCACTTTAATTTTTGGAGAAAAATCAGTCAGTAGCAGATAAATCAATTATATTTTGTTTTGCCATTGACTTAGTTGCTATGTTACAAATTATACACGAGGTACATTTTGACAATCTATGAAAGAGAAAACTGTTTTTCCTTTTGTCTCAAAGCTTGCTTCGTGAGGACTTTCTGGTGATTAGACTCGAAGTGACAACTGCAAATTATCTAGGGGGACAATGGTGGGTGTCACTGTGCCACAGTACCTCTGCTCACAGTTGTAAAGATAAGCGGAAGCGGGACAAGCAGTCTTTTTTCAAGGGTGCAGCTTGAAGGACTGACCTCTGCAAAAGGCAATAATGCTTGTGCATGGCAACGAAGACACCACTTCCTGCTGGCTTATCTGTTGGTCCACGTATGTCACACTAACAGAGAAAAAAGAAGAAAAAAAGACAGAGAAATGGGGAAAAAAAAGGCCCTCAGTAAACTAAGGACTTTGGAGAAGAACTCCCAAAGAAACCTTTGAGGAGAGTTCCCAGAGGAGAAAACCTCTTTGGAAAATCTGCCCTCCAGGGCCAGCTTGCTGCAAAGCTTCCTGGCTTCCTCACATCCCCCCCGGTAACCAGATGAGTTCCTGAGAACAACAGTCCTGCTATGAACCTCTCAGTAGTGACAATCTCCCTCTTGCTTTCTATAAAGACTCCTTGCTTTTTATTTCCTATCTCTTGTCTATCGCCTATCACTCCTTCCCCATATCCCTAAGCAACTAGGATTTGTAAGAAACTGGTCGGGCTAACATTTGACCCATTTGTGTCTTAATCTCACCATCAGGAATACATATAGTAAAAGAACCTCTTCTCCCTCGTATAAATTGGAGTGAGACACAATCACATGAAATAAGAACAAGCACACCAGAACAATAATTATTATCTCCTTAATGCTCATGCTTTGCAAGCACTTATTGCAGCAGCAGAGTCCTGAAAACAGAAGCTTTTGTTTGGTGACACGTACCCAATTGACGATTTTCTGAAAGCAGAAAGAAAAACAACTTTCATTTGCTTGCATTTCTCAGATATTTAGGATCATTTTATGTGCCCCAAAACTTTGAAACAAGCTGCTGAAATCTAGCTTTGCACAGTTTACTAAGTGAAACAAAAGTTCAGAAAGTGTAAATGTTAGTGGGAATAAAGAATTTAATCCCTGAATGTACAAAAGGAATGAACTGTTTCCTGATATCTTCTCCTCATTAACTATAGGATGGATTAAATCTCTCTGAAGCTGCTTTGTGTACCCTTTGTGTCATGTAGCTGGGGGTAACCCTTGAGGTATTGAACAGGAGACCATGGCTGAAGCAGTCTCATACTCAGGAAGAGCACACATCCCCATCAGAGGCAAGTGAGGGCTTCCCAGGAGCACTGAGTACAGCTGAGTATTGCTTTGGACAGCAGCATGCCCATGTCTGCCAGCCTGAGAGCTCAGGTTGTGGAGCCAAGATCCATATATAGCTCAATGCAGGTCAAATAAAGCACATGAGTACCAAGGGCAGCATAAGGAGAGCGTGCAGCTTGGCCTCAATAGGCCTTGGCAAACAGGGCAAGCTGCTGCCACAATAAAAGGCAGGTTGTATCAAGTAGTAGCCATTGCTGGTTAAAGTTTTCACTCACCTCTGCAGGGCTCAGTCTCTGTTTAACCCATTTATCAGCTCTTATCTCTTTACCTTTTGGCATCCAGTGGCAAGAATAGTCTACTGCTCACTTACTGTCCTTCATTAAAAAAAAAAGGCAGTTTTTTCCACTTGGGGGCTCAGCTTGGAACACGGACAGGTTCAGCTGCAGTCTCAATGGGTCCAGGAGTATCATCCCAAGAAACATCTTTGCAAGACAGCTTTTGCAAGTTCTAATTTAAAAGAGTTCTCGTGTTTTTCTTTTTTTCTTTTCTTTTCCATTTATTACTCCACTGCTAAAGGAAGCACGAAGTATTTATAGTCTTGAAAGCAAACAGAATTGCATGAAAGATTATCGTGCCAATTTCCTTTGCAAACTAACTAGTCTTGTTTTGTTTTGCAAGCTTACTAGGTCAAAGAGCTTAGAAATACAGTGAAAAGCTGCCTTGTGTCTTAACAATCCATTTTCTCTCATTGGCATCTTCTTTAAATGCAAGACCTCTCACAAGAAATTAACAATGTCAGAATGTAAGTCCACTTTATTTAGGACAATTCCTGTGGCTTGCTGACAGTAAAGTCAAGGTATGATCTTCATCTGACTTCAGTATACTCAAGTGGTTTTTAACTTGCTCAACGGTAGGCTAAAATATTCTTGCTCAAAAGAAGGCAAGATAAATGCTGATGATGTGCCCACAGCAGATCAAAATTAAATTAATCCTGGGCTTTTCCACTGTGGCTTTTTCTCCTTCCACCATTGATCTAGAAAGCTTGCAGAAAAGATAACCTTTGCATTGTCAGCAAAGAGGAAAGGGTAAAGGTCTTTAATGGCAAACTTAGCATTGCAGCTTTGACACGAGTTGTGCCAGCGCCTGGGTGCCAAGTTCATTCATCACCTAGATGCCTGACGGAGCTTCTGACAGGAGTGCAGAGAACACTCATTGCCTTAACGCTGCATGCAACACCCCGGCCCTGTGAAGCCTTATTCTAGTATTTTCACTAGTGATGCTCTTAGCAAATAGCATCATAGAATCATAACACCGAGGGAGGGGAAGGGACCCTTAAAGACTATCCAGTCCAACTGCCCCGCAACAAGCAGGAATACCTACAGTTCAATCAGGTCCCTCAGAGCCTTATTCAGCCTGACCTTCAAACTCCAGAGACAGGGCAGCCACCACACCTCTGAACGGTCTGTTCCAGTGCTTTACCATCCTTATTCTGAAAAACGTTATCGTTACGTCCAGTTTAAATCTCCCCTCTTTTAGTTTGACGTAAACATATGTTTGCATTGTTTTTCAACTTAGGTTATGGTCCTGAAAGTGCTGTTCTCTGAGTTCACAACATCGACTCATCTCTGCCTTCTCCTTCTCTGTAGCCTTTTTCACACACACTGAAGGCCACCTCCATTGAACACCTCCATTGGCTGCTGCTTGGCAGCTCAGGTACCTGGACTGGTAACTATTTCCTGCTCCTGTACCTATCAACAAGCAGCACAGGAGCTGAGGACACGAGATACAATCAGTGAGAGATTTACCTTTGATAACTGAGTACAGAATGAAGCGGTAAGCGCCATTTAGTGATACACAAGACACACATCTAACGACCGTCGCAGTTAAAATCAGTTCCTTCGAAAACGTCCAACAGATTTGCTAGCGCCCCGGGCTCAGTGCAACAGGTGCCAGCTGGACCGCGAAGCGCTGCCCATGAAATTTCGGGAAGCGACCGCCGCCTCCCCCGCACTCGCGGCGGCGGGGTCGGACGCGGGCTCGGCGCGGGGCGGGGGCCGCCGAAACCCCTCCCCGAGGGGCAAGTCACCAGGGGGTGGGGAGATGGTGACAGTACCAGGAAGCCGCGCTCGGCAGCGGCAGACGGTAGCGAGCAGCTGGCCGGACCGGCAGTGGTAGCAGTGTAGCCGTCCCCGCTATGGGCTCCCCGCAGCGCCCACCGCTCGCCCATGTCTTCAGGGGCACCTTCGTGCACTCCCGCCCCGACGCGCCCATGGAGATCCTGCACGGCCGCCTGCTGGGGGTTGACGACGGCGGCACGGTGAGAGGCGCGGAGCCGCGGGGCGGTGCGGGCACCTCTCACGCGCCGTCCGGGAGCGGTCAGCAAACGGGAACCGGTCCGATCGGGGCGCGGGGAGGGGGACGGGACCTCGGGGAATGGAACGGTGTGTGGTGGGAGCCGGAGGGGACGGGGACGGAGCAGTGTGTCCGCGGGGAGCCCCAACGTGTTGCGGGGCGCCGTGTGTTCCCAGAGTACCCGCAGCGGAGCTGTGCTCGGCTGGTCTCCGTTTTCCTCCAGTCTTACAGGTAAGTTTGTCATTCTCTGTGACAGAACAGTAAGAGTGATTGTAGGTAATTGCCGAATCCCCCCCTGTACAGAGAGGTCTTTTTCTTCTTGTTACAAGAAAAAAACATGGAACGTGCCCGTAAAAAGTTAGGGGAACAGTACCGCTGGGCACATTAACGGCACAAACTGCGTCTAAAACGAGTATAAACTTACTGAAAGCGCAGGGCCGGTCCCGGAAGGGAACTGTGTTGCCCTCAGCCGTGTCACCGGTGTGGCAGCTTCACGTTGCCTAGACAGAGCAGCAATTTCGCCTAGACGTAGCAGTGCATGTAGCAACCCTAGGTATAAGGGAAAAAGTCATTTTCTTTCCTTCTGATGACTGTACAGTTGCATCAGGCTTTGGTAACATTTGAAATACACTGAAAATACACACTGTTAGCTCATGCAGCTTTCCTTCACCATCCACACAGGTCCATGAAGACCTCTTTCAAGACAGTTCCCCTGCAGGTATTCCGAGTCTGGCACAGGGTATAGCAAAGTCCCTGAGAAGCTGGATAGGAGGTGAATAAAAACACAGAAAACTAAGTACTGGGAGATGTCAACTAAAACCAATAAAGCTGAATGAATAAAGGTTTTGGTTTGTGTAAATTGGGTGCAGGGACCAGAAACTTGCTCTGTTAGTGCCAATTCTTGATAAAAGGGCACTATATCACGTGCTTAGCAAGTTACTGCTTTTAAAGGATTTTCTTGAAAAACACACATGGTATCAGTGTACCAGGCTCTATAGATTTCTGCCTCAAGAGAGTTGTTCTCCTTCTCTGAGATACTCAAGACCTGCCTGGACACCTACCTGTGCAGCTTGCTGTAGGGGGCTGCTTTGTAGGGGGTTGGACTTGATCTCTGGAGGTCCCTTCCAACCCCTACAGTTCTGTTCTGTACAGTTCTGTGATTCTGAGTCCCTCTCTCCCTTTCTCTTGGTGAACAAGGATGCACTGGATGTGTTTGCTGAGCATAAGTTGATGCATTCCCATGCCGTTGTTTAAGAAAAAATCTGGTGAAACACTATTGTCCAAAAGGAAAACTTTCACCAGAATAGATTGATAAGGACTTTCATAGTCTTCTCTTTTTGACAATTCGTACATTTTACTATTCCAGGATCTGACACGGTGCAATTTGTTACCATTTAGCCTGTTATCATAATTCTGCCACATGCAGAACTTCCACTGTAATCACTGAAAATGTGGTTTATGACAAGAACACGGTGATTCAAAGATTTTTACCACTATTGTCCAGATACACATCAATACTATTTTGCTGTTGCTTCCAAAGAATTAAGTTTAACTAGGTTTAAATGAGCTTAACATTTGCCTCATGTTGCTGATTCCATCATGCAGAAACTTTGCATGATCTCAGAAGAGGTGAACAGCTTTTGTGAACAGCCAGGTGCTGTTCTCACAGCAGCAGGAGTGCACAACAAGTGCACAGAGTGCTGCCTGGTCCCCTGCTGCACACAGGGACACGGCTGTGGAGCCACAGGTGGGTGTCAGTTGTCTTTGCTTTGCCTGCAGATGAAAAGGGAGCTTTGGCAAAGAAAGCACTGCCGTCAGGATTGCACACCCAAGTTATCGTAAGTTAACAAAATAAGCCTGTGTTTAGTTAAGTGGTTTGCGGAGCAGCACAATAGAAAGAGTAACATTCATCAAGGTAAGGAAAATAAAGCAGACTGAGTTATCATTGAAATGTTGGTGTGAATAACATAGCTGAGTAAAATATTAAGAAAGTAGAACAAGTGTCAAGATAAAAGCTCCCTTTGGATGCCTAGAAGGAGCAAATGTTGTGGAATAAGTGCTGCTATTGTCAAGTAATTACAATTTGGCTTACGGCATAGCAAATGTTGTGTGTTTGGCTGCCAGGGGAGGAAGGTATCAAGTCAAAAACAGACATTTGGAGTTCATTGCTTCATCCTTCTCGACATTTTGGGCTGTTGAGTTTTTGAGTAGCAGGGTCTGATAAGTGCTGCTGTCTCTTATCTACCCTTGTATTTCAGTTTTGAGAACTAGATAAGCAATAGGCATCATATCTGTAATCATCAAACTGCTGAAGACGGTAGCCTTGTTAAACAGTGCTGGCAGCAGCTCAGTGAGGCCAAGAATAGGACAACAGGATGGTTGTAGGCAGGAAACAGCTGTGTGTTAGTGCCAGCAGCTGACCACAGAGAGAGATGTGAAGGATGTGGGAAGGAGAAAAGAAGGGACCTGTTGCCTGTTGCTCGTGTTCAACTCAGTGTCATAGTCAAAACAAATATAGATACTGCTGGATTAAAAAAAAAAAAAAGTTTCCTAGGGCAGTTTAACTCACTTTCCACTCTTTTGGTAGCAAACTTACTCACACTGTGACACTTGGAGGCACTCAGGGTTTTTTATATCGGGGTTAATGCATAATTAACTGTGCCATCTATGTGCTGTTTTTGTGTGGGGCTTTGAACATCTCCTGAAATTAAGAGAACGGACTGAACTGGTTGCCAGGATGAGGACCACTCAGCTCATCATCTTCTGATCTTTTAGATGCATCACATGGATGGCACATCACAATTGATTAGCAGCTGTTGGCAGCTGTTCATCTATCTGATCTACCTGACTTTTTTTGGTGATAATACCTTTCCAAACTGCTGGTTACTGTGCTTGTCTTCCTTATTCACAAGAGGAAATTTATAGTCTTATCAGTGTACTTTTCTGATTCTGTAGTGATTTTGGCACAGAATTTCTTCTTGACTTTACAATGATAGGGTGTAGAACTAGTTAAAAGGTTTGGTTCCCAGTGAATCATAACAGCTGTATTGAATGTACAAGCAAATACTCAGGAGAATGTGCAAGCCTGGGAACAAAGGCCTCAGAAAGCAGTGGAGAATGTCTTATGAAAAAACTAAGCAGTTCTATTGGGAAGTTTGTTTGAAAGAGTACAGATGTCTTGGTTATCCATCCACAGCTGTATTTGGCAGTAATGGACTGACTGCCAGGTTTAGTGCTGGTTTCACTCATCCAGTCCCTTGACATTTTTTTTTTTTCTTTCATAATTTGTGTGTTTTATGTATTTGCCCTTTAAAAGTATGTAATAGTCACTTTTCCATGGCAACACCCATTTCCAGCATTTGCCATTTCTTTTTTTTCTTTCTTTTTTTTCTTCTTCTTCTTTTTTTTTTTTTTGGTTTAGCAGCTCTATCATTAGTCATTCTGAATCCATTTTTACTTTGGCATCTGAGTGACATTTTCTTTATGGCTCATCGGAAATTTCAGTAGGTCTGTATTCTGATCCCTCAGCAGATAGAGCTGTTGAACTGGCTAAAGGGTCTGAACATCTTTTTTGGGAAGGAAAGAAACACTGCTTCTTGTGAACCTGTAATGGACCACAGTCTTGCAATTATTTCTGGTGTGATATTTACTGATATGATATTCATAGCTTCTTTTCTGACTAAAAGAGTAAAACCTGCTCTTCAGACGAAGTAAAAAAAAAAACACAAAAAACTTATATCTGTCCTAGATCAGTCTCGAGTTTCAAGAAAAAAGCTGTTACTTACACCACGGGACCCAGAAAACCACGTGTTATTTTTAGGCAGAAATTGTGGTTTGGCAAGAATTTATAGGCTCTGAAAGCCCAGAATATACTGTCTTTGGTTGGAGGAGGCAATGGGGTCCTCTGCTCATCCAGCACCATGGAAACCTGGATCCTGTTGGGAGCTTGTTGCAGCAATCCCAGTGCCTGGGCTCTTGATCCTTGTTTCTTGCAAAGTTGTTGAGCCTAGCGTTGTCATATGAGAGAACTGAAAAGCTGAGTATTCAGCCTGCAAGAATCATGTTTTAGATTAAAATACCATGGGATCTGAAAATAGAACTAAAGTGTGCTAAATCTCTTAGTTGGCAACAGAAATGCACCAGCAGTGGAGCTAATGTCCTCTGGGAGCAAAATGGGAATGAGTTACCTGAGACTGTAGGGTTGGTTTTTAGTGTGGTTATTTGTTTGTTTGTTTTAAAGAATAAAGACCCTAGGCATGTTTTTAATCTGTTCTGTACAATTAAAAGATTATATGATTTTTTTTCCTTTAGCTTCTTTCACCTTCCCTGCTCTTAAAAAATAAACAACCTTGAAGGTATGAGCAGAAAGTTAGGAAATACTTAACTCAGTGCTAGGCAGTCATGGACAAAGTAATTAAATACTACTGGCATCATGGTAGGTTGTAATACATGGAGTATTACATGGGAGCAATATGGATTACAGGTATAGGTGCAGTTCATGTATTGCTTCATTCTTCTCTTACACGTTAGAAACAACTGGAGAGGGTTGTTCGTTAGGCTGTGAGTAGGTAGCTGAAAATCATAACTGGCAGGCAAATATTTCAACACAAACATCACTTTGTATTAAATGTATAAAATCCATTGTAAGATACGACTTCCTTTACCATCGTTTAAAGATAATGTGGGATTTCTATTTATATAACTGTTTTTGCCTTCCTTTCAGATTGTGTTTCTGGAGCAAGCAGATCAGCAGGAGCGACTGGCCAAGAAGTGGGGATTCAAAACGTCTGACATAAGAGAACTGACTCATTAGTATGTGTTTTGTTTAGATCAACTGCACCAAATACAGTTCTCTCTCTGAGCAAAGTAGTGTGGGTTCATGTGAATAACGTTAGGCAAGGAACATGTTAAATCTTGTCTCAAGGGCAAAACTGCCTTTTAGTTCTGTAGAACTTTGTAGTTGAAGGGCTGCCTACATCCTGTATGAGGTCTGGAGTGCGAGCCTCTGCTTGTTTTTTGCATTTTCCAGTTCGAGACTGCAGCCATGGCTGAATTCTGCTGGCAAACTTGTACTGCACAGACCAAAATGCCATATTTAGTTCTGATGCATGGTCTCTTTGGCTCATACAGCACTATCAGACAACGATCACCCTTCAGCTGGTTGTCTTTTTTTTTTCACATCCATTTTCTGAGAAAGGGGCTGTGCCTCAGCTTGAAACTCTGAACTTAATAAATGTAGATAGCTGTGACATTTCAAATACAAAATTAAAGTGCTTGAGCTTTGACACACTTCCTTATAAAAACTAATAAAATTGGAGGATTAAAACCTTGTAAAAAGAGATCCTCATATTTCTCACTGTATTGCAGTGTGAGTTTTTTTGTTTTGTTCATCCAATAAAGTTCCTCTCCTTCCTGGTAAGTTTTGGATTGTAACCACCATGCTTTGCAGTAGCATAGCTGTAAACAAGGCATGGTTTAGGACTAGAATGGCAGGGTAGCTTTAGAATTCAGTTGTTGAAAAATCTGTATGCTTTGTTGGAACGCTAATCATACAGAATATATGAGTCATCAGATGTTTTCTTCACTTGAAATAGCCTGGGGAAAATGGAAGGTGCTGGGAATATGGATCAGACTGAGAAAGATCTTTCAGCATTTCTAACATACAGTGAAACAGAAAGAAGGGAAATTATGAAGAGATGAAATCACAGATCATTCAGTAGCCAGGGAGAAGGAGGCAAGGCTGGGAGAAAATTTATCCTCTATGGAGTTCCAGCACAAAACAAAATTATAGCAACCTCCTACTTATATTGCTATACTCATCCGTGTTATTGTGTGAGTATTGCATGGCAACAAACTTTTTACACTTTCATTGTTAAAGATGCCTTTCCTGTCAAGATACTGAAGAGTGATTTTTTTCAGATACATCTGCATCTGTGTTTGTAGATACACTGTCTGTTCTTCAGTTGAACCTTGACATTTCTTGACTGAGTACATATATAGATTCATAGATACAGATACATATAGTGGAGGAAAACTGGGATGCATGCAGTTAACATGTTAGTAAATGAGTCTTTACAAATATATATATCCATGTCAGGAAGCAAGAGTGAATTTTTTTCAAGTGGAATAATGTTGGTTATGATGAAGCCAGTTAGGTTTTACTTCTTAATATTCAGAGTAAATATTAAACACAAATGGATTTTTCATGCTCTTACACTAATATCTAACCCCATATTGCTTTCCTGTCAGGTAGCTGTCTGTTATTCTGTATAAAAGTCAGCTACTTTGTACAGAAAAAAGAGCTTGGATAGAGCTGTAGCAGGAGTGGATATGCTGATGCTGAAAGAGTAAGGTTAATTTCTACTTGTGTCTTGCTTCTGTGGCTTTTGATTAAACATGCTGCTTAAAGCAGAACTACTTACCTTGAAAAAGAACTGTGACCCTTTTGTTACTATTACAGTTTTCTTTTCTATCCACAGTGAATTCTTCATGCCCGGATTGGTTGATACCCACATTCATGCCCCTCAGTACTTATTTGCTGGTACAAGAGTAGATCTACCTCTTTTGCAGTGGTTGACTACTTACACATTCCCAACAGAGGCAAAATACAAAGACAGTAATTTTGCAGAAGAAGTGTACACCAGAGTTGTTGTAAGTATTGCAAATTGTTGTATGTATTGACCACATTCATATTTTAAAATACAAGTAAGTGTCAGAAGGTCAGCAGACATAGGATAGCACTTTTTAATGTCATGAAAATGAGATAAAACTGACAACACACACACTGTTCTAATTGCCAGCCAAGATTGTTTCCTACTACTTTCAGTTTTGTTCTGACAGTTCATTTAGTCACACGATGGATTAACAAACATCTTTTCTCATATCTGAGTATAGTGACACTGATGAGTACTTTCAGTGTACTTTCAGAGATAGTCAGACATAGTAGAAGCAAAAAAAACAAACAAAAATTCAGAGATTATTTCTTTTTATGCATAAATCCTCTGTTTAATGAACATATCTTCTGCAAAGTCTTGGTGAAGGAGGAGACAGTTTTCATTGTCAGCAATACTGGGGTGATTTGGAGCAACTGAGGAAGAGAGTACTACAGCTTAAATCACTGCAGCAGGAACACCTTTTACTGCTGATGAAATCTGTTGATGGTATTGTGGCACAAAGAAATAGACTGTGTTTGAGCTGTGCTCGTTCTCAGCAGTAAAGAAGCTTTCAGGTCAAATTCCACTCACTGAAAAATAAACGGAAATGTCATATTGCAGAGTATTGATTCTCTGATATAACTGAAAAGTGTCCTTTAATATGTGGGCTGAAATATCTTCACAAGATTAAATGAGTTGACCGGTATAAGCTGCCTTGCCTTTATCTAATTCTATGAAACCGTGTTGTCAAAATAATAACACAGTGAATCTGAAATACACAGATTTCTAAAAATGACTTTGTGTCATCTTACCCTACTAAAAGCATGTTGATCATAAAATCTAGAAGCAAGCACAGATGCCTTCAGCAACATAAAACATAGAGGTGATCTCACCTTCCAGCTGTGTACATCAGCATAGTGTTACAGTCTGCATCAGTTCAGATGGAGTGATGTCAGTGTAGATCAAGTGCTTACTGTGCAGCATATTTAATAACCTTTTTTTTTTTCCACATGGAAAAGAATTGCCAGTGAGTGCTCAAAGTTAGCTGAAGAGGCATTAACGCAACGCTTGGGCTTGTCTTTTTTGTATCAAGTAGGTAGGGCAGTGTCATAAAAGTGTTTTTGTGCCCAAATTCTGTAGAATACTTGCAGGTTTGCAGAGTGTCATGGGCAAGTGCGTCAGAAAGGTATCCAGCTATATATATAGCTAATATTTTCAGAATTGTATTTCGAGTTTCTTTGTTGCCGAAACAATCTGAGTTATGGAACCAATAGTTTCCTGTCCAAACTGGAGAGTATAAAAAGGCTCAAGGTATAAAGGTACTCTGAGAGCCATCTTCTGAGAGGTTCTCTGCAGTCTTAATCAAGTTGGAAGACAGAATGAATATACTACTTTGCACATAACTTTGACATAATTGCCACAGGTTAGTAAAACGCCCTCAGCTATGGTCCTGGAAAAGACATGAATGAGTGAAGTTTTATTACAAATTGGTGGCACGGCATTATTTTGAGTTCTTCATGCAGAGCTCAAAGTGGCAGGAGGAGGGCAGAATGCAGTGAAGGTGGAAAAGCATGAAGGTCAGAGACGGGAAAATAGGAAGAGAGGCTAAAAATAGTTGGTCTGTTTAGCTTATAAAGGCAGCAAATAAAGAATAAGATAAAAGTACATAAAAAGTAACTGGCCTAAATAAGATATACCAGAAGTTACACTGCCTGAGTGCTAAATTTAAAAATGCAAATTTTTTTTACAATTTGTAATGTTGTGGAACTTCCTCATGAGTTGAGATCAAAAGTTAACAAGAGTTAAGGGTGACTAAACTAATGAATAGGTTTGAAAATTATTCCTGCTTGTTATAATGTAAAGATCGCGATCTTTTTCTAAAGGACTCTAATCATGCTGTGGGGATTAGAGTAATATTCAATTGCTAGAAATAGCCCTAAATCTTCAGGAATCAGATATGACTCTTTGTGCCTTTGGAGTTGTAGTTAAAACATAGTGAAAATTTTAAAAAACAATATTCTGTTTATAATAATCACTATACTCTGATGGAATATAGCTGGAACATCCTCTGATGCCTCAAATTTGGGAAAAGCCAATCTTCCTGCTGATATTTTCAGGAAAAAAAAAAAAAAAAAGGTTTTAGTCTTTACTGGATGATGATTTTAGGAATCCACAAACACAGGACTTTGGATTTCAAAAGCTGAGAAAGTAACTAATTAACTATAGCCATTCTTAAAATACACATTACACTGAGTGTCTCACCTTCTATCCTGTGAAAGAAAGAATTCTCAAATTACATTCTAGCCAGAATCCAATTTAATCCTTTACTGTGGATAGGAAGTCAATACACCATGCATTAGAACCCAAATCAAAAGAAGTTATAAATGACCCCATGACTTAACGTAACTTTAAATGAGTCTTCATCTGCTGTTATGTCTTCCAAAAGTAATATGAGCAGGAATACCCTCTACTTTCAAATCGTGTGATTACATAAATAATTAAATTCCTCTCTGAGCAGTTCTCAGCTTACTTTTACCCTGGAGTTTGTTACTTTGGATTCAGGGATAATGAGGGATTTGAGTAATTGACTATTTTTTCAAGCCATACAAAGTGCCAAAATAAAAACTGCTACTTTCTTCCCAGAATCTTGCTTTGCTAACCTTAGAAAATTTTTCCTTTACTTTAAGAAATGCAGAGCCTTTCCAAATGAGGAAATAGCACAGATAACTGGCTGTTTGTGTTTCTCCATATAGTTCAAGCTAGACATAAATCAGAATTCAATTTTCTGTTTGAATGGAGAAAGAGTGGTTTCTATGGGTTTAGCAATTGTTGAAGACCTACCTCACTTTGGAAGAGGAGTTTTTGTATTTCTTAACATTCAGACTCTAAAAATGTGATTATGGAATTAAAAAGCTATATTTTACCTTCCTTTTTTACTTGAGTGTAATTTCTGTGGAATTTCACAATAACCAAATGTTCTTGCAGTTTGAAATCAGACTGGCAGTTCTGCATTTTGACAGCTAGACTATTTTTTTCTAAATTGTTGAAACTGATTTCTTTTTATAGAGACGAACTCTGAAGAATGGCACCACTACAGCTTGCTACTTTGCAACAATTTACACAGATACTTCTCTTCTTCTGGCTGACATCATAGGTAAGACTGCAGGAGTGAATTTTGGAAGGATTTGCTGACTGCTAAAGGAAACAGAACTTGGCAGTTTCAAACTAGCAAGGGATGTGTCCTTCAACGAAATTGATTTTTTTCATTTTTTTTCTGTCATCCTATGTCTCCAAATCCAGCCCAGTTACCTTTCACTTAATCATCTCTCTCCTACTGTTTGCTCCCTCTCTCTCTGCTTTTCATTCTGTTCTTCATTCCTAAATCAGCTGCTGACTGAGCATGAGTAATGTATGCTGGAGTCTTTCTTCAGCTGCAGTCCTCTGCTGTTTCCAGCCTTTTTGCTGTTTGAGGATTAAAGGGCTGAATGACAACAGGTGCAGTCAGTGCTTTAACTTTCCGATACGCGGAAGTTTCATTTAGAAATCAGCATCAAAAAACCCTACACACCCTTCATCTCTTCCCTCTTTGTGTTCATGGGCACAGATGGCTGCTGTTTCTGTGGAAGTTCTCCTGTTTGTTGCAGGATTTCTCGAAGGACATCTCCTGTAGGAAAATGATTTAATCAGAATCTCACCAAATATTTCCCAGTCTTCTTGATTTTGTAGGAAACCTAGGAATTTGAAGGAATTTGTACAATGCATTCTACAACTCAGACATTAAAGATAAACAAGAGAAATCCAATTTAGAAATGTGTTTACAAGCTTATGCATTTTGGTTGTGTTACATCTGACTTCTCAATCCTAGTATTGATGAATCTCGATAAAGAGGCTAGAAGTAGCTCCAGCTGCAAATGGGAGGCATGTTAGGACCCTCAGTTCTTTTTCTTATGGAGACAAGTTTTGTTGAGCTTTTTGTGGCCTTTTCAGCTCAAAGTGCTCATCTGCTGGAGCAGATGATCCATGAGTATCTTGATGCATGAGTTTCTCATCCTCTGCTTCGCGGCAGTCATCTTCTCTCACTGCCGTGAGGAATTCTGGTTGTGGTCCTCAATTATAACTCAAAGTGGGATATTAACATGAAAAGGGAGAACTCCTATTTATCTCATTTTGGGTTTAGCCCCACCTTATAGATAAGAAAATACCGTGAATTCTCTTCATTGAAGAGAAATTCCGCACGAATGTGCGCAAGAACTTCTTTACAGTGAGGTGACGGAGCACTGGAACAGGCTGCCCAGGGAGGTTGTGGAGTCTCCTTCTCTGGAGATGTTCAAGACCTGCCTGGACGCCTACCTGTGCGACCTGGTTTAGGGCACCTGCTTTGGCAGGGGGGTTGGTCTCGATGATCTCTGGAGGTCCCTTCCAACCCCTACAATTCTGTGCTTCTGTGAAATGAAGCTCTCAGGAGTAGAATTTACTATTTTGATTTCAATGCGGACTTTGGTAGCAGTTTCTGTATAGAAGCAGTAGTTTTGAATTTTATTTTCTTATGCATCTCAACAGATAAGTTTGGGCAAAGAGCATTTGTTGGCAAGGTCTGTATGGATATAAATGACGCTGTACCACATTACAAAGAGACTACAGCTGATTCTGTCCAAGAGATGGAAAGGTAAGATGATTAAATGGATGGCACAGCCTTTAGAAATAAGACTTTTTAATACATCTGAGAAGTGAGCATGGAGCTGATCAGGGATTTACAGATGTAGGAACTGTTACTAGGAACTGATCTTCCTGCAGTATTGTTTTCTACAGTTCTGGCGATTCAATACTTACCCAGCTGCTGCACCGCGCATTCAGTTTCTCTGTGGCTCTTCCAAAGGGAGAAGCTGTGGCAGCATGGTTTGGAAAGGACATATTTATACTGTGGCTTGCCTTCTGCATCCTCTTCACAGCTCTGTGGAGAGAAGTTATGTGACCTGACAGGAGTGCTGGGTTAGGGAATTGGTTCCTTTGCCCCCATTAACTTCTAATATATCTACTTCTTTCATTTAGAATGAAGTTTGATTGCTAAAGTGGTAGGAGTCAGCTTTCGTATACCAAATTTTAGATATTCTGCATTCCTCTTTTCTTATAGTGTGACACCATTGAAACCACCCTAACTTGCAGCTGAGCGAATGCAGGAGAATCAAGTCAAAACAGTGTGCATGGTGGATTTACTGTAGCTCAGAGGGGAAGCCGAGGGGAGTCAGAGGACTGAAGCATGGGTGCCTGCTGACTCAGGTTACCCCTGTGTTTTGTGTCCACCCTGTGAAAATGTTTAAATGTCTTTGCTGGACCTAGATTTATAACACTGAAATATGATTTTGCTCATGCTACTGTTTATGCACCCTTGTAAATGTTTCAAATACCATGCTGTATGAGAAAATACCAAACATTATTTTAAATCTCTTACAGTGCTTCAGTAAAATTGCTAGCTTGTTTTTGCAAATCATGTTAGAACAGTGTTATTAAAAGTTAGAAACAGTAATAGGTTTCTAATGGTGTTTATATTTGAAGACATTTTAAAATTTATAATATTAGTCATGTTTGCTTTTGTTTACCTAAATCCCTCTTTTTTTTTTTTTTTTTTTTTTTTTTTTTTGTAATACTGTGAGTATTGATGAATGGGCCAAAGAGTGGCAGAACTATTTGTGCCGTTTTTAAAGCTTCAGAATGAGCAGTACAGCTCTCCTTTAAGTACATGTCTCATGTCTCCGCTCCATTCTTGTGTGGTTTTGTTAATAACTCATGTCCTTCAGCGCTGGATGAGAGTGTGGCACAGGTACTCCACAGAGGTACTCTGGAGAAGAAGAAGTCTGCCTGTTGGCATATGTCAGTACTCACCTAATCAGGCCTGAACCTAACCAATGCAAGTTTAGAAGGAGGAGAAAGCTCTTTCCTGAAGAGGGAGAAATGCGATCTATCACACTGTCAGAAAACTTTCAGTTCTTTGCAGTTAACCTCTGGAAATATTTGTGTTGTATGCATGGAGGCAATGTGCAACTGCAAGTGTTTCATTTCACTCTGCTCTTCTGCTTTGAAGAGTTTGAATAAAAAAGTTGATGAAAGAAAGTGGCACTGCATGTCTGTTTTGAAGAGGAAGACTCCTGTCCATATCCATTTTACAGTAGATGCATGCTTATTATGTATGAGCTTATTTCTTTATAGAAAAGTGTGTATACGAACAAAGTATAAATTACTTATGGCTGGGATTTTCGTTTTCAAAATAATGCTGCTGACATTTAATGGACGTGAAGAAGAATGAAAATAACCATCCTGAGGTGATGGATGATGTTGCAGTTTCTGGTACAGGGAATATTTAGGTGACATATCAGGTGAATCAATAAGAAGAAAGACAAGCATCCATTCGTGTAGTGAAGTCTGGCAATGGTGTGAAAGTTCCTTTGCTCATTAGAGAAATTGAGCATAGGTCTCTCACTTCCATCTGGTGATATGACATCAGTATCAGTGTTGTGAATCTAGCCTCTTTCATCATTTTCTTTTCTACCTGAAGAGAAATGTGATCCAACATTTGTTGTGACTAAATTGATGGGGTTTTTGGACTAAAATCTGTGATGTAAAAATTCACAGAGGCCCTGTCCACTTTGGGGATTTTTTTCTCTTCAAAACCAGGGAAGATTTCATTTGCCCCATGTTGCTCCATGAAAAGCCTTAACTATCCTTATTGGCAGTTTGTAGCTTTCTGTAGATGTCCCTGAAGTGGCTTCTTTTATGTAATGAAGTAAATCTACAGTGTATTTTCTTTGATGTACAAGCATTTCCAGAAAATCAAGGGTCCTGTAAGTGAATGAGGATATTTATAATTACTGTAAGCAACATATGAAATATGTCAGCATCTGTTAAAAAGGGTATTTAAAATCAGACCGTATTTAATTCTAGGATTGAAATTTGTGGATAGATAAGATTTCTTTTTCTTCAAATTTGCAGCAGCACTGTATAGATATGTTTACAATGCATGTATTGCAATGTATTTTGTTTCCAGTGAGAACTGAAAGTAATTACCACTTGTCTAATATTACTGTGAATGATGAAGATTTTGCATATTCAGGATCAAATTCCCAACTAGAATAGTGTCTTGTGACTGTCCTGACTTGGTTGTGCTGCACCTTTTTATGTCATCTGAGATTCTGGTCCAAATGTTAATCTGTGTCTGAAGTGTTCAAAAGAACATTTAAGTAAATATTTCCTGTGTTTTTTATAAATTACAATACAGATTACAGGTGATATTTATAACAGTTTTTTTTTCCCAATCCTTTTTCAGGTTTGTTAGAGAACTACTGGAAAGGCAAGTAAGTATAGTTACCCTTCCTTTTCATTTCTGTATTCAGAAAATGTTGTGTGAGAACAGGAAATAGTTAATCCGTTGATGAATTCTGCTGACTTCATGACAAATCAATAAATATGCAGACATTTCTGAGTAGCAGAGAAGTCATCGCTCTGCAAAATGTTCTGCTAGTTGCGATGCTGTGAAATTGACTTACAGCAAGCACAGATTCAGGTTTGTATGGTCAGAGCACAAAAAAGTAATGTTCTGTGAATGTTCTTTATTCACTTTGAAGTGTTAAGCGTCTGGCAGAAAACAGTTTTCTGTTAAAGAAGGGTGAAAGTCAGTCCCCGAGTCTCTGTCAGATAACTAGATGAGTAATAGAAGTTTTCAGTAGCAGAAAGCAATGTCTTTTCAGCACAGTTACTAATCCATTATCAAATTAGTATTTTGTGTCACCACGTGTCTTCCAGCGTGTGCATAGGAGATAGATGAAGGCTGATACTTCAGTATTACAAGCAGGAATACTACTTTTTTTATCAGTCTTTTGTTTTTGATGGTTTAATTTGTTGTCATTTATATTTGCACGTTTGAGGATAGATGTATCAGGCTTAGTGCCTAGATCATTTGTATTGATGAGTAGACTGATGTTCAGATGCCTTGAGCTTCTTGTGTCTGAAAGATGTAATAAGAAACTGCAAGTCAAGTTACTACATGCTTGCCTCTGCTGGTTCCACGTGCACAAGAAGGGGAGGTACTGACAGTTTCTGAAGACAGAATTATAAAGGCACGGTCTAACTCTTCATTAAAATTTTAATCCAGGAGAGCAAAGTAGTCCAGGTACCCACTATTTCCTACGCTACTAATCGTCCTATCAGTATAGGGACTTCAGGGGCAGTTTGGTCCACTGCAAGGTGAGAGGAGAGGACTAAGCAATAAAAGGCTTTGGCTTTACATAACTGCAGTTTTGCTTTACTACCTCTTTGGTGCTCACAGATGAAGGACTCAAAAACAGGTCTGGTTATTCATCTGGCTCATTTCTCATAATGAATACAGGACTGTGGACTGTGAGCAAATATGAAAAAACATCCAGTGATTCTGCTGAAGCCTGGTAAAATCACATGAGGAGAGAATTCTAATGAAAAGAACTTCAGTTCATTAAAACTGTTTTCAGAGAAACCTTGATTCTCTTCCTGTGCTGAAGTTTCAGATAAAAATAAGAAAATGACTATAGTTTTATTCATATTGGCAGGGATAAAGTAAGGAATGAGCGGCAGAATTGTCTTAATTACGGTTGATGATATGTATGTAGGATCACAGTCATGTCTTTTTAATATTTTCAGTATCCAAGGGTACTGCCCATAGTAACCCCCCGCTTTGGCCCTTCCTGCACAGAAGATTTGCTGTGTGCACTTGGTGATTTAGCACAAACTCATGATCTCCATGTGCAGGTAAGTCGTGAACTCTGCTTACAGTATAAACATTGTGGGTAGAAACCATGAAGACCAGTCAGTTTTAAATGTTTCCATAAGACAATTGAATTACATCCTTAACTTGAAGTCCATCTTCTACATGCTTCTAAAATTAAAATCGTAATAGTACTGTACAAGAGCACTATGACCTTCACAACAAGTTAGAATGCTCATAGCTTGAAGGATGCACAATTCATCCATCCCTCACAGTGTATTAACTGGCAGACTGACACGAAGTATTGTGAATTAGAGCAACCCTTGTGTTGGTAAAGGTCGCTGACTCTTGCCCAAGGTTGCAATGTCTGCTTCTCTGCCATCTGCTGTTTCTGCACAGGGCAGATGTACAGAAGAGAATTGCTGATCTTTCTGTCTCAATAACTCATCTTTTTTACCTTAAGTTGTTAATGTTCCAGGATATCCTGTGTTAGCCTGATCCCAAGATCCAGTCTGTGGTACACTGCTATTCTTTTACTTCATGGTCTTAACTATCATTTTATTTACTACTTTAACATCTGCCAAACACCTGATGGTTTGCTATGTTACCACTCTACCGGGATGGATTATCCAGCTATATGTTCTCAGATGGGTTTTAAAGGACCAAATGGAACTTGGATCTCTTCAATGAAAATAGAAACCTAAGAGCTATATCTAACAATAGGCTTTACAAAGATTATTTTCTACCTATAATGTGCTTAGCAGCAGCAGGTTTCTCAGAAATCTGAAATGTCAGGCTTAATGCTATTTAAAGAACTCACTGTTATTTATTTTCTTATTGCAGAGTCACATAAGCGAGACTGAAGAAGAACTCAAAGTTGTGGAGAACATGTTTCCTGCCTATCAGAATTACACTGATCTATATGATAAAAACAAGCTGCTTACCAGCAAGGTAGCTGCATATAAGCTTCCACAACATAGATTAGACTAATCCACATAGAATATATATGCAGGTTAATTGTGGTTACTGGAAAGTTTGTATTGTTCTGTCAAGATCAGTGGCATCTGGGAGGAAGTAAACTGTTTCTGTTTTCTGGGTTGCACAAGTGTTAATGAAGGTACTGAAAATTTAGGCAAACACACACTTTGTCTTAAATGAGGGGAGAGAAGCATCAATGTTTACTTATGCGAATTTCATGACTGTGAAGAGGAAAGGGACCTGGGAGTGTTGGTTGATGCTCAGCTGAACATGACCAATTGTGCCCAGGTGGCCAAGAGGGCCAACGGCATCCTGGCCTGCATTAGAAATAGTGTGGCCAGCAGGAGCAGGGAGGTGATCATCCCTCTGTAGTCAACTCTGGTGAGGCTGCACCTCGAGTATTGTGTTCAGTTTTGGGCTCCTCACTACAAAAAAGACACTGAGGCCCTGGAACGTGTCCAGAGAAGGGCAACAAAACTGGTGAGGGGTCTGGAGCACAAGTCTTATGAGGAGCGGCTGAGGGAGCTGGGATTGTTCAGTGTGGAGAAGAGGAGGCTCAGGGGAGACCTCATTGCACTCTACAACTTCCTGAAGAGAGGCTGTGGTGAGGAGGGGTTTGGCCTCTTCTCCCAGGCAATGAACAGGACCTGAGGAAATGACCAGAATTTGTACCAGAGGAGATTTAGATTAGACATAAGGAAGAACTTTTTCTCTCAGAGAGTGGTCAGGCACTGGAATGGCTGCCCAGGGAGGTGCTGGAGTCGCCGTCCCTGGCAGTGTTCAAGAGGCGCCTGGATGACGTGCTGCGTAATATGGTTTAGTGCTTGTGGTGGCAATGGTGATGGGAGGACGGTTGGACTAGATGATCTTGCAGGTCCTTTCCAACCTTGTGATTCTATGATTCTATGCTCCCTGAGCCTGTTTTCAAGGATCTTAAGAGGACTGACAGCAGTAGGATTGGAAGGAGACTAGGAAGTATTGATAATACAGGACTGGTAGTTCTTTGGCAGCACTCTATTTTCCTCATATTTAAAATTTAAAATTTTGAAAGGCTCAAAGGAAAGCTGGAAACTTGATAGGGATTAATTATTGAACTTCCCTTTACTGTCTTTGAAAATTTCCACAAGTAAATTAGGTATTTACTGTCTTTTTTACCTGAGAAATCAATGCAAGCTACTTAAATACTAAACCAGTATTAATTTTGTTCTGTTGCAATGCACTGTCCATGATTTTTTTTTGTTTGTTTGTTTGTTTTTTCAGTGTAGTAGAGCCAATACTTGTGCCAGAAAAAAACAAGACTCAATTCTGTCAAATGTTTCTATCTACAGCACTGACAGTGGATACTGAAATTTGGGGTTGCCAGTGCCTTTTGATGCTAGGCTCCTTGTTCTTTGAGGAAGCATCTTATTAAATATAAGCATAAAAAACAGCACTCACTTCTCCCCAGACATCAGTACTAAGATAGCAAATTATTATTATTTTTTAAATTATCTTTTTCAGGGCTGTGGCTCAAATATTTTGTGTAATCATAGCATCATTTAGGTTAAAAAAGACCTTCTGGGTCATTAAGTTCAGCCATCAACCTGATCTACCAATTCCCATCACTAAAGCATTAGTGTCATGTCCACATGTCTCTTAAATACTCTAGGGATGGGGCCTTCACAGCTTCCTTGGGCAGCTTGTTCTAGTGCTTGACCATGCCCTCTGTGAAGAAAATCTTATCAGTGTTGAATCAAAACCTCCCCTGGTGCAATGTATGGCTGTTTCCTCACATCCTGTCATTTGTTATCAGGGGAAAGAGACCAGTATCTTCACTGCAGCCTCCTTTCAGATAGTTACAGAGGATGATGAGGTCTCTCTCACCTTCCTTTTCTCTAGACTATATATATATATATAAATTACCTCAATTAAAATAAAATGACAGCATTTTGACATAGCTACCAAATCTCTGTCCTTAACTTAAGATGTGACTATTCACCCTGCTATCTGAGTTTCATTTGAGCTTAATGAGTAAGGAAGGAAAAGATACAGTGCCATTAGGAGATGCTCAGTGAAAATAGCCCCAGTGCACTTGTCATTTGTATCATTAGATTGGAAGGCCCAACACCTCTTGCCATATTTTATTCTTTTCTTTGAGTGGGTTTTTGGCATTTGAGGTAATCTGAGGTAGGCTGATCTAGTCATTGTTTTATGTCCTGTTAAATGATACTGTCTCATATTTCTCTGTTCAACGTATACAAAATATACTTATTTCTAAAATCAGAAATGTAGGGCAAGAAAACTAACATAGACACGTAGCAAATGAGTTAGTTTGATTAAAAGAATATTTCAGATGTAGTCTACTTCTTCAAAACTTTACAGACAATGGGACACACATTAGGAGTTCAGCATACACAGTCTTCCACTTCTATCATTGCAATTCTGATCCCAATACTTCATCTCTCTGGTAGCTATGAATACAAATAATAAAGTTGCAACAGCATTATGCTGAGTATGGTGTTCTTGATTTTGTTTTATGCAGCTACTGTGTGACAATCACAGCTACCACAAAACACCTAGCATCTTATTTTTTTTGTATAAGTAAATGAATAAAACCTGAGGAAGCAATATGTCATGCCTACTAGTGAAAATTGCTCCCCTCTTGATTTCAAGAGCTTCATACAAAATGTGCATTTATTTCCCTTGCTGGTAACAGATGGCCTATGGGCTACTGAAAGCAGTGCAGCAAAAATCTGTGGGCACTGAAGTAAATGCTTCTTTGAATAAAATTGGTGATTCTCTTTCTCTTTAGACAGTGATGGCTCATGCCTGTCATCTTTCTGAAGAAGAGCTGGGTCTTTTTAATCTTCGTGGAGCTGCAGTTGCACATTGCCCCAGTTCTAACTTTTCGTAAGTTAATAAAAGGAGATAATGGTTTACATTTAAATAGAGCTGATTTTCACGTAGTATCCTCAATCCAACAGTAAGAAGTTTACTCTGGACTGACTTGTGATCTTTGAGTGTAATCACATACATATGAATATTTCTTGTTTAAAACTTTTTATTAATGGCAGATTCAGGCCAGCTCCCCTCTCTCCAAAAATATTTACATATTTTTGCAAAATGGGAAGGTGCTGCATAGTCTCAGTTATTTTAATAGAAATGAGATACTGAATAGTATATGACAGGGGAACTGTACTAATTGTTAAAATGTCATTTTGCTTTTAATATAATTAGTATTATCTCGTTTGCCATGACTTACTGGCACTTGTGAAAAGACCTCCCATCTTGGAGTATATTTTACTCCATATTTGGACTTTCCACACAGATGTGCTGTGAGCTCATTTTCAGCAGATAACACTAAAACTATTTTATTTGGAAACTAAAACATTCTGTTAGGAAAATTTGCTTTTACTTTTAGTGGTTAAAATCTGTCATCCAGATTTATGAGTGTAAATGCTCTATCCCCATCTAGAAAACTTGATCTGTCACGTGTGCTCTGAGAAGCCTTTTCATGAAATTGCCCTAAATCTTACCCCTTACTAAATTGCAGAAACCAACTTTATAATGTATGTTTCTCACAGAAAACATTTCTTGTTCCAATCTAGGTTGCACAGTGGCATCTTAAATGTAAAAAATGTTTTGAAGCACAATGTGAAGGTTGGCCTTGGCACAGGTTGGTAGTTTGCTTTAAGAAGGATCTCTTGTAGAAATCATTTAAAACACAAAAACAGAATCACAGAATCACAGAATGGCCCGAGTTAGAAGGGACATCAAGGATTCTGAATCTCCAACTGCCCTGCCATATGCAAGGCCACCAACCTCCCCATTTAATGCTAGGCTGAGCTGCCCAGGACCCCATTCAACTGGCCCTTGAACACCTTCAGGGATGGGGCATCCACAACCTCTCTGGGCAGCCTGTTCCAGTACCTCACCACTTCCATAGTAAAGGACTTCCCCCTGACATCCAAACTAAACTTCTCTTCCTCAACTTAAAACAATTTCCCCTTGTCCTGCTAAAACATACAAAAACATAAAAACATACCCTCATACTTATATTGAAAGCCAGCATGCCTTCAACTTGTGGACCTACTTTTTTATCGTTATCTGGAAGTGGTTAAAAAAAAAAAATAAGAGACAAGTTTTGTTCCTTTCACAAGAGTGAGCAATGCCTGAGTAGCAGCTTTTCTGATTTTGGTTTCTGTTCTGCATTGTGCTTTATTTACTTGACCTTGTATGTAAGAGCACGTGTTAGGAATCACACAATTAAAGACAATGCATAGCATTACACTTTTTTCATTTAATACCTCCTACACTTTGTAGCACTTAAGTAAAACTCATAATAATTTACCAAAGTTATTCCCATAGCTTGTTTCTAAATTTCTGATCCTTTCTAGATGTTGCTGGTGGATATTCAGCTTCTATGCTTGATGCTATCAGAAAAACAGTGATAGCATCTAACACCCTTAAAATTAATAAAGTGAGTGAAGCAGGACTAACTCTTAAAGAAGCTTTTCGACTAGCAACTCTAGGAGGAAGCCAAGGTAAGAAGAAATTTCTTGATAATATGTACAGAAAACCACCCCTGTTTTTGATACGATGTCTCTGTGTATAAAAGATGGCTGAAACTCACAGATTCTCTAATTCCAGAGTGAAGTTCAAAACTATATTTGCTTTGAGATATTCTTCCATCTCATAACAATACCACCATCGTGACATAATGTGTTTCTGTTAATACTGACAGTTTAATAAAAGCATCTTAATGATTTTCAAGGGCAGTATATTTTCTTTGAAAGATACTTAGCCCTTAATCATTGGTAACTTTGTCATGCCAATTAGAAAGAGTGACAGATGGCTTCCCCTCCTATTTACTCTCATATTTTTTTTTGTCTGGGTTCTTCAGATTACAAGAAAAATTGTTTTATTTATTGGTTTTGAACTATTCTGTCACTTGCAAGGGTAGAATATAAATTATTCATGCAAGCTTCCAGTAGCATGGAGAAGTACAATTTGGGGAAATTTAAATGAGATTTTTTTTCTTTATTACTGAAAGTCTAAATGCTTGTCACCCTCTTGTGTTTATTTGAAAAATTGCATTCCGCACACAAACATAAAGAGAATACATCACTGTAGTAGAAACTGCAGAATATTTCACCATTTTGAGGAGTTTAAACATTTTTGATATATTGTGAAGCTCTTGCATGCACTACTTACAACTGAATTTCCTCTGTCAGACAGGAGCTAGCTGAAAACAAGCGGACAAATTCTGTGCAGATATTACCCTTTTTGATAACTTGGTTTAACTCCTGCATATTGGAAAAGTGGATTGAATATGCAGATGATTTAACATCTTCAGGCTATCCTGAATTATTTCCAAGAAGCCTCAAATGTCTATATTTAGGTACTCTGTACCCCCTTTCACTCTTGGTGAAACTGTAGATTTTCAGTGCTTGTGCAACCAAGAAGCAGAGGCTGCAGTGATGCTTGTATTAACAAAGCTGGATAACAGACTATAAGACAAGCCTGACAGCTGGGCATGGGACCAGCATATCTGGATGTGACATCTCTCTCACCATACTTGGTTACTAATTATCCAGTCATCCTCTCAGTACAACTTGTTTTTATCTACTATTGTAACTATATGTCTGTACAACCTGCTAAAGATACTTAAGCTGTTTTGTAAACATAAACAATTAGATCTTCGGCTTCTTTAACAAGTGAATGTTATTATGTATCATTATTTCTCTTACTTCCTCTCACTGCCTCTTTTAGAACTTTGATATTTTTGCATTGTTAGTAATTATTATTCTGCTTTTAACAGCTAGTGGTCTATATGTAGGATCTGCAATGACACAAAATCAGAGGAGAATATTCAAAAAAAACCAAAAATTAAAAGAAAGGTTTCAGTTGTTTCCCAGATTTCTTTTACAGATACTTTTCACAGGTTCACCAAAATACATGTGATTTTAAGGAAAAGTTGCTTAAAAACATTGCTGACCTGCTTATTTACTTACTTCCATGTTTTTCCATGCATTAATCGAAATTCTTCTACTCTTTCTTTACTCACAAACACCTGAGATAAGTTCTCAGATGCTTTCATGTAACAGAAAGAGACTTGCACTGAGGATCTGTGTATAAGCGTGCTTTCCCTCTCAGCTCTAGGACTGGATGATGTGATTGGGAACTTTGAGGTTGGCAAAGAATTTGATGCACTGCTGATCAACACTAAGGCCTCAGACAGCCCTTTCGACTTGTTCTCTGCTGATACTTTCGAGGTAATCTGATCAAGATTAATGATCCAGAAAATAACCGGAAATAATATGGCAAAGGTCTGTGATACAGCCAGTATGAAAGTCTCTTTGTGGCTGTTCCAGTAACAAGAATTGTGCGAACTGCCCTGCTGCTGTCTGTAGCTCAGCCCAAGAGGTGCAGAGGTGTTTTTAGAAGGTTACTGTCCTCAGTGGGAGGCATAGGTATGTCAGTGGGAGAGGAAATGCATGTAGCATGTTGATGCACAGACTGTTAGAG
The DNA here is from genome assembly GCF_019238085.1 of Lagopus leucura. Lineage (NCBI taxonomy): Eukaryota > Metazoa > Chordata > Aves > Galliformes > Phasianidae > Lagopus > Lagopus leucura. Next base: position 8,076,277 of record NW_024962272.1, read on the forward strand.
CTGGCTGATCATGAGAGCTCACTATTTGCAGTGCCAAAGCACTGCCATCAAGAAAAAGCAACTTAGTTAACGTTTTTAATTCACACTCAAGAATGGCAGTCTGTTCCCAGATAAAGGCTCAATTACCATGGCTTCACTAGGACTGTATACTTAGGGAAGAGCTAAAGATAGCTAATCTGAGTTCAAAGCACAGCTTTTGTGCAACATGAGAACCTTTTGTGTTATGCAATGGGGACACTTTCTCAAACAAATTTTTTTATGATTAAAAAAATTCAGTGAACAGCAGAAACTTGCATTTACTGATGAGGCCAGAAGGCTATCACTGTCCCTGTTAACTTAGAAATGTGTGCATAAATGGATGAGGTAACTTTTTTTTTACTTTGTTTCAGCTACAAGAATTCGGATTAAATTCTGTAATTTGAAATCTTGTTCCTAATTCCAATAGGTCTAGAATGAGTGTTATTTAATGTCAGCCTAAACCTTTTTAGCTGTGTTATCAGTTCCTTGGACTATAAAAATGCTTAGAATTTTGCCTTATTTTTCAATAAATAAATGCATTGGAGAGCTCTAAAATATTGTTTTATTTATATTTTTGTCTATATTGTCAGAATTCTGCAATATTTTCTTCCTGACAAATACAGCTTCTTTAATGAAAATTATTTATGAGAAAACATGTAGACTAAGTTGTAATTTCATCAGCATATTTAGGAAAACTATTGTTATCAGCTGTTTCTAGTTTCAAATAATTTTGATTTGGGACTGTAAATATGGTTTGCTGAATGTTTTTCTCCTGTTCCTCACAGGACTATCTCCAGAAGTTCCTCTATCTAGGTATGTTCAAAATACTCCTGTGTTATTGCATGTGTCTCTGATCTTCTGACACAGTGTGGAGGTTGCTTTACATTCATTTATAACAGCTTAGTAAAAATTAAATGGTATCATTTTTATTCTTTCTGACATAGCAAAGTATGCAATTTGGCATGGGCAGATACACAAGCTTAGCTGCCAGACCTGTAGCCACAGTTATCTTCATCTGTGGCATGAATTAAATTGTGACTTGCAGTAAAGTAGCATTGGTTTTCTTTATGCACTGCCAATCACCAGTTCAGAACAAATGACTTATGCAAGCCACTTGCTCTTGTAGTAGGTGACTGGTACTGCCACCTGATATCTGTGTTAGTTGAGATAATCTGCAACAACTGTCTCTGTATGGATGTGCATTTGCAGGTTTTGTGTCTACTAAATTGCAGTAGAAAGGCCTGAACGGTAGACCTTGAATCAACGGTTACCTCTGGATGAATCTCATAACACAGCATTTTATGCCATCCTTGTCTGATCATTAGCAAGACATTTATGATCATTAGCAAAATATGTATCTTGAACAAAACATCTCGCTGCAAGAGATGTAGCTTAGATAAAGCATTGTGAGGATGTGTTAACTTTCCTTGTTTAGAAGCAGAGTGACAAGGCCTAATTGTACACAGACTTCTTTGGTTCATCTTTAAGCTCTGGCCAGGTTTGAGGTGGAATCCAGAGGGAGAATGAAACCAGATGTTTCCACCTAATCCTCATTGAACTTGGTTATTCAACTATATAAAAGCTGTACCCTCTTGTAGCGAAGTTGGAGACCTCACCTATGCATGGATGCACTGCATAGGTGCTCCCAGTTGCTGGGAGAGGCTCTCCAAATCCTTGCTGCAACCGGGGCTCCTCAGCGCCTGCAGATCTGGATGATGGTAAAGTATTAAGGCAATTGGTGATGTCTCTTAATCACTGTTGCTATCCTCATGTAGTAGTGGTTAGGTGCGTTTGTTTTTCTTGCTGTATCATTTCACTTATTATCTCATTGCTTTAAACTTAAGAAAAGATAAAGGCGTTTCTTTAACTTGTCTGTGACCTTTGTGCTGACCCTATCCTCTGGCAAAACATAAACACGTACAAAATACACAACAAAACTGCAGCAGCTGGATGCTATGTTTATGTTTTAAAAGAAACAATGGCAGTCCATTGATCTTTATGGTGTTTACGGTGAAACATCGTTAGGGAAATACAGTTTCTCAGTTTTAAGAAATGAATTTAGGTAACTGAAAATTATATATTCCAAAGCTGAACCTAGGGACTGCAGCATTTTAATTAATTAAATCAGTGCAGAGATTTATGTGCAAATCTCTCTTCTGACTGTTATTTCAGGTGATGACCGGAATATTTCTGAAGTGTACGTGGCTGGGAAGCAAGTGGTTCCTTTTTCAAGTTCAGTCTAAATCCATTTCCCTTCTGCAAAATGTTCTGCTGATTACTCGGTATCTGATTTGGAAAATATTTGTTTAAAACAGTGCCTGATCATTTGGAATGACACCTCATTTCTGTTTTAAATCTTGCAAATTTGAAAAATTCTGTTAGACCTTTCAGGAATTACGTGACAAACATTGTCACAGTTCTAAGAGGAAACAAACTTCTAAATTTACTTGCAAAAATAACATGTGCGTTGACTAAGAATTTGGTAAGTTTCTTAAATAAACAATTGGTGTTTCTTTCAGTAATACCATAGAAAGTGTTAAGAAGAGCAAGGAAGCTCTCACTGTTGTATGTTATTTCAGTTGAAAAAAAAATGGCCAGTAAATCATTTTTGCAAATAATGAATGTCACAGAAGAATGTAATTTCCTTTATATTATTGCTAAGTATGGAAAAAATAGTGGCATTTGGGGGCATTTAATGATGTTTTTCATTTTTGTTTTTGTGGTTAATTTTAAAATACTCATTTATTTTAAAACATAACAAGTATCTGTCTATACATAATGGAGAGTTCTAATTATCATTAAACTCAGATTTGTCATTAGTAGTCAGACATAATAGAACTGGTGGAAGAAGCAAGTGAAAAATACACAACTGGTCGAAGAGCTGCGAGTGCAGAAAGACTGCACAGTTCTGTGACACTGTAAGCTGAAGTAGCATTTCCTAAATGTTGCTCTGGCATCTGGAAGCAGTCAGCCCAATCTTCCACCACTTCTCTATCCACTTGACTGAATCTGCTTCAGGTAAGCAACCACTGAATGAAACTTGTAATAACCCAAAAACAGGTACAGTGATGCCTGAGTGGGCTTCTCTGTGGCAGAAAATGAATAGGCTCTTCAGGACTGGAGGGGGTGCTTCCTCTGGTTCAGCCTCTTGTAGAACCTTACCAAATTCATTTCTTCCTGACTGTTGAGACTGTGGGTGATAACAATTTCTCTTCTCCTTTCTGTAGCAGAAGTGGGCAGGTTTAAAACAAAATCCGCCAGAAACAGGCTGTCTCTGGCTGTTACCGCCTTTCACTTGAGGTGTAATTCCTTACTGAAAAAAGCTGTTCAGCTTGAATGTGCTCTTTTTCTTTCAACACTGGAACAGTAACTACAGCCCTGTACAATGCTAGGTAAAAAAATGTACCCTTTTAATTTTGGTAGTCTGTGTTCTTAAAAAGTCTATTTTCGTACTTGTTATTACAGCCTTTTTTATTGCAAGATTAGTTTGAGAATGGGGATACTTCTTGTTTCTTTATTACAATTGTTTTTATTATTATTATTATTGCTATTATTTTATTTTGTTTTGTTTGTTCTGCAGTGCAAAGGATAAAAGCTTTAATTTTAGTGGATACAGTATTGCACTACCTGCTATACATACTTGTTGAGTATGGCCTGCTTCAAACACCTTTGATTTTGCTGAGCTTTATTTCACACATTTATCTTCTAAAGATATAAAGGCACAGCCCTTCACTGTGCTCTTAAAACGAGAGAGGTAACCGCATGAACATCTAAATTTCTGTCTGTTTAAGGGAACGTTTGGTCTGATATCTTTAACAACTTGCTCTGACTTAAAGCTTTGCCAGAGCTTACGCACTATTCAGGTTATGACTACGTGGGACAGTACAGTGGAACCATAACCTGGATTAGGCACTTAAAGTACCTGGAATCTTTTTCAGTGTTTTGTGTTATTTGTTGGTTGTTGTTGTTGTTGTTGTTTGGTTGTTTGTTTTTGCTGTCATGGAGTAGCCCTACTGCACAGCATGGTATTTTGGCTTGCATATGCCACCTGAAAGCAGCTGCACTGCTTGCTCATTTAGAGCTAGCTCAGGTAACTTCACACGGCATCACTCTGTGCTATATATTACACGAGTTACACTCTTTGTTTCCATTGTGTTCAATCACTGCTAAGGCTTTTGGATTAGAGATTTAAGGATTGAGATTTCATATTCCATCAGGATGTCACAACAGTTTTGTTTTTTACATGTCCCTATAACCTACATAGTAGCACACCTTCTTTGCAAATACAGCCTGCAGTTCTTTAACTCGGATTCCTGATTCAGGGAACATTTTTCCTCATGAATTTTGACATGAATTTAATTAATTGACCAAATTTTACATTCCAAAACCAAAGATCTGTGAGAGACATGTTTTAATCCTTCAGTTACTGTCTGAAACTATTCTTAAGGAGTTGCACTGTTTGCAGCTTTGGCTTTCCTGAGGAATGTATTCTGGGACAGAGAAAGATGATGCAGGCTTGTGTACTATGTATGTTCATGCTATAGTAGTTTGCTTCCAGAGTTATGAATTATATCAACACTTTTATTTTAGTGATAGTCTAAGATGTGCCTGACTTTATTGCTATTTTGTGGTAGTGATAAGAATGTGATTCAGTGTTTGTTTCAAAATTTGGAGAGAGGGATGGGATGATTATTTGCAAATTAGGAGTACAGAAAAAAAGCTTTGTCTCACCAAACTGCTGGTGGCCCAATTACAAAGGGACTGTCTAGAATATCTGCTGGGAATAACTTTTGGATTTGAATATTGGCATGTCGTGAGAGTTTGGCTCTTGCTAAATTCCAGCACAAGTCAGGAATTCAGCTTCTTGATTGTAGCTTATCTGATGTCTGGTAGTCAGACACTACGCAGACTTAGAGAATTGATGTTCCAGAATTGCAGCTTGGGGAGTAGCTCTGCCCACAAGTAGCAGTGCCATGGGCTTTCTGCAACACCATACATTGCTGGTGACAAACCTGAATTTGGTTAGAGGGACCAGTGGAAGAACTGATACAGCCATGTAACAAACAAACTGGAAAGTAGTTTCAAAAGTAGCATCTAAATAGGATTGAATGTAAAAATTCTGTAATGCCAGAAAAAAGTTCCTTTGAGATAGACCCAGAACGTTCCATGGGAGGTAGGTTACGGAAGAAGTCTGGTTTTAGGAGATACAGAGGATACAGTAGTCAGACCTCTCTGAAGCAATTTTGGGGAAGGATCCTGCTGCAAAGTATTTATTAGCCTCCAGGATTCTTTGACTATGTGCAGATTGTAGAGATGCTTGGCGCAGTAGGAGAATATCAGTAGGTGACAGCAGTTACTGCTGAGACTTGTAGCTCTGAACGAATGCGTGCATATAGTCTGATTCCTTGTACTCCACTACATACATGGTCTGAAGCAGGCCAGGTCACTAGTTCAGGCTCTTACAGTCTCTGCTAGAGACTGTATTTGGTGTGTGTGACTGCACCTCCAGCATAGTTTCCACCAAGGAAGAGAAACTTCCTTGTTGTATACCAAAACCACACTGCAAGCAGAAGCAGTGTTCAATTTGTGGTATGTAAACATCACTACTGTGTTAAGAAAAACAAACCCTGATGGAAGATATGATTTACACTACTCCCCCTCCATACTCACTGGCATAGAAGACAAATAAAAGCAACTTTTTTTGTCCTCCTTCTTTAAAAAAAAAAAAAAAAAAAAAAAAAAAAACCAAATTAAATAAATAAAAATGAAAAATAAAAATAAGGCAACCACACACTATGGGGGCAAGACTAAGTAGAAGAAAACATCAGGATAATTTTCAGTCAGCATAAATTGACGTTGTGCTACTGACATAAGATAGAGCCTCTGGAAAAATGTACACACAGCTGTACCAGATGCCAGTCCCCATTAGTTCTCTCGACAGATTGTGGATGGGATCTTTATTTTTGATGTGTCTTTGTGTTCCGTGTCAGCGCACCATTCAGACAGAAAAAAATAAGGGTAATTTGTGAAAAGCTTGCTTGCTGGGGCAATATGCTTAACGTGTTCTATGTTCAGATGAGCACTAACTAATTATAAATGGAGTGTATTTGAACTACTCTTATATGTTGATCTCATTGTGTCACTTCAGGTTTCGATTATTAATGAAATGCGAGTAACTATCGCTTGTGCATTATGCAGTGTTATTTGAATTATTCATGTGTGGCAAGTGGAGTTCTGCACTTTAAAATGTTGGCTAGACCTAGTGTTTATATTTCTTCTGTGCTTTTATGCAGTCAGAAAGCTTTATGGGGAAAAAAGTATATTTGTTCTTTGTACTGAGCATTTCCATTATTGTAATTGCAGTTTATTTCAAAAGGAAATGTTAAAATGATCCTGTTTTGATTATACACTCATGAATGAAACAACTATAATGGTTTTATAAAACCAGACATGAATAATAATATTATGCTTAAAAAAATATTTACAGAGAAATAATTTTTTATTCAAATTATGATTATGCAATGCAGATTAGCAAAAATTAATCAGTCTTGCTATATATCTGCAAGTCTACTGAGCAAAGACATTACTCTTCCTGATTATACATTTAAGAAGAGTATGCATGCTTTGAAAAACAAAATATCTAAATCCTTTCAGAGAATATCTCAGTTTTAATATGAAATTATATTAGCAGTAGTTCTCAGAGAAATCTTTAAATTTTTTCCAGCATTTCCATAAACAATCTGTAACAGATAATAGGTTGGGCAGCTTTTAAAATAATACTGGATTGATATAAATAAGTAGTCTTGCATTATGTGCAGTCCTGTGTTTAGCATTGAGCAATTTATCTCTAAGGAGATGGTGCACAAGTGGAAGGAATTCAGGAAAACTCAAGGCACATGAGAAATTTGAGAAATGACCGGGAAAAAATGTAACTTGAAAAGGCAACAGAATGCAAAATAATGCAAAATAGAAAGAAGCTAGATCAGAGAAGACACAATGAGACACAATGACATGTTAACGAAGTTTTAGGTGGGAAGTGCTAAGGAAAGAAGAAAATTTTTCAGGCACAGTTCTGTTAAATCACAGAGTTCATTTCTCCAGAAAGTCACCAAGGCCCAGGAGCAGATCAGATTTCCAAAGGGAGCCAGTTATTTATATGCTAAAATATTAAGAGCCCAAATTACCATGGCTAATTGTTACACTGTTCCTCTCTACTTCAAGATTTAAACTAAACCTACTTGCAACAACTCCAGAAGAAACCTAATACAATATTATGTTTATCTTCATGTTTCCTATGAAACATGAAGACATCTGGCATTCGGCAGGTCAGATACTAAAGCAGTCTGACCTTAGGGGGAGCACCAGTACTGCCTCATGCAGCATCCCGTCACATGCCTCATGGTGCAGTGATGACAAGAGTTCAACATCACAGGAATACAAGCCTCTGCTATGACTGGAGTCCCTGCAAGTAAGCTGATTCAATTATCAGATTGTTTTGAAGTTCAGATCACACAGAGAGCGCAATGCATTTTAAACTGCACTATCAGCTTGAGGTGTTAGTTCACTACCTAACAGTGATCTCACATGTACTAGGAACTTTGTCCTAAAGTTTAGTTTTGAACCCTGTTAATATGTGTAAAACAACTCCTGCTTATTTCAACAGAGAAGCCAGCAAATGACATCTGCTGGACTCTCTTTACAAAATAAAAAACAGCAACAAAAACAATTCTTGGGAGACCAAAAGGGTATCAGCAACAATCTGTTGTGTAAGGTTAATAAAACAGTTACTTTTCCTCGAAAGTCTGAGAAGTTTTTTTGGAGGATATTTTCCAGGAAATTTCAATAAGAAACTTTGTTTCTTGGAAAGTGTCCTAAGCTGGAGTGATGTGTTTCAATCCCTGTGACTTCTGCAGTGACAGTGATCTGTGCAGAAGTGAACACAACAGTTATGCCTAGGCTCATCCTTTCTCCCTGCTCAAGACTTAGACTTTCTATTTGGTCTGTGATTTCTCACAGACTTCATTTTAATTTGAAAATAGCTAGGATGAATGAGTGCAGTTGGGCTTGAAAAGCAATCTCATAGCCACCCACCTAATACTTAACTTAAAAGATCTGTCCCATAAGAAGAGTATTATTTATTGCTCTTACGCAATTTGTGGGCGCAGTGTTTGGCTTAATGACCTGAGTCAGCTGGTAACAAGCACAGCCAAGACCAGAATGTAAACTGTGAGCAGCTGACATAAACAGAAATATATTTTACCTTGGTCTGCACTTGAGCCACTGAAAGCCTTGCTTAGCCACAAGCCCCTAGGCACCTTCAAATACAAAACTGAGCCTTCCGTAGAAGGGACCAATGTTTCTGTTAACTAAACTTTCCATTTCTGTGTCTGGCTGATCTCTGGCTTTGGAGCTGGGCTGTGTGTCCATTAAAAGCTTTTGCTGATAGAGGTTTTAAAAAGTGGTTACATGTTCTGCTTAGCTGTTGAAGATAGCAGCACAGGGACTGTCAACCATTGCTTCAATATGAGCCTTCTTTCCTCAGAGGAGAGATGGGCATGTCAGCAGAGTAAGGTTTTCTGATTCTGGTCGTTGATTTGTCAGCTTGTCACTTGTTTGTAGGTCCTGGTTGGTTCTTTTCTGAAAAATGCCTATTTGGAGTTATGCTGTTGAATTCCTCCTACCTGTTGTGCTCACGCATAATTTCAAGAAAGAGCAGTGTGTTTGGAAAAATGGCGTACGTTATTTCCTTTGTTCTGCTTGTTTTTGATTGTGCTAAATGGGAATTTATGTACTGTTGAAACAAAATAAAGTGGCCTTGTGTTTACACCAGCCTTCATCTGTTTCTGAGTTTGACTTCAGAGGACAGAAAGGGAAGGTGACAAGGTAAAAATTTACAATGAAGACAGTAATACATGGCAAAGTGTAAGAGAAGCACAGAATGTACCTGCTTCCTGGGGAACTCAGACACACCCATTGTAGAGGTTTGTAAACACGTTTTGTATATGTGACATAATTTTAAGGGACTTTTTTCAGACTCAGAACTCTTCGAGCATTTATTGTAGTTTTATTACCACACTTTCTGGCTTGATACATCACAGCAAGTGCTTCTGCAACATTTTTATTATTTTGTGTACAAGCAGACTATACTGGAATACTTTCTTCTTGCGCTTAGCAGCAAGCACAAGGTCACATCTACTTTCATGTATTTTTCCTCACTTCCCTACTTTTCAAGGCATAAAAATGTCTAGAATAGAATAGTGTGTCTGAAACATACCAGGGGCATATTTCCTTAAAACAAAAATTCCCATAGGAAAACTACTAATTACACACTGAGGGATTGTATGCTACACTTTTGAAAATTATGTGCAAGTTATTATCAACAAAATGCAACATCATGTGCAAAAGAAATAAAGTTGTTCTCTATTTTCTTCAACCAACTTACCAGCACAAGTCATTCAAATTACAGAGGAAAGGCAAAATGAAACTGCTTTGTAGATTAGTGTTCTTAATAGAAGAGTCCATTTAGGCTTTCAGCATAGGAATTCTGGTTCTTAACATTTCAGTTTGGACAATAGCAGTTTTTTCTTAGAATACTCTGTTATGATTTTAGCTGACCCATCTATTTAAAGCAGTGTAAACTTCAGATGTGAGCACAGCACATGTAAACCTGCTTGAAAATGTGAGGTTTTGGGTATATTCATAAATCTTAGGCCGCAATTACCTGTTTCACTTTAGTGACTGTGATGTCAGACACAGTGTGTATTTGTGAACACAGAATTTGCAAGTTTAAAGAAGTGGTCATTGAATAATCATGAACATATTACTAGTGTAATTTTCATGCCTGCTCCCATGGCTATCCTGTTTGGGATCTGGTACTGAATCATTTATAACCAAGCTCAATAGGTTTATAATTCATGAGCTAAGAGAATAGTTAAAGTGCAAAAAGAAGGTTGCTTTCCCTATGCTAATATCCCATAATTGGCTGTCATCCTTCCAAACTAATCAACTTGTGACTATATTCTTGCTTTGGTTCTGATTAAAACTGTTCATTAGGAATTAGCCTAAAAATATGTCCAGAATTGCCATGAAATGCAGATTAGAATTGAGCAATGCCTCTTCCTTCCCTATTTTGTTTTCAAGATGCAATTGTGAAATAGCTATCTGGTTTCCAAGAACTTGGAAGTACTGCTACAATGCTCTAATCTCAGGCCAAAGTTAAATCACAACCTCCCACCACTGTAGGCTCCTCTGTTACTTCTTAAAGAACATCAATTGCAGCTAGCTGTGGGCAGTATTAACACTTACTATATTTATGGTGCTGGATAAACTGTTCCCTAAGCCTCTATTTTTGAGGAAAAGAGATGAAAGTAACTCGGGACAAAGGAGGATTATAAGGACAGAACTTTGCCAAGTTTTGGCTATTAGACTTCCTGTTGCTTGTTTACTACACGTTCCACTTAGTGATACTGTTCTTCTGGTCAGCATACGTGAACATTCGTGCATTCAAGTTTTGGCTAAATACACTTCAACTTTATGCTGTACAACACCTTTAGATAAATGGCTATGTAAAAATGTAATGAGTTGCTTAGGTCCTCAAATTTATCACTTATTAAGAAAACACACAGGTATTTGCATGAGCAGGCTTCTGATGTACTGTGACATTATTCATGACTTTTCCTGCAGTTCACAAAAAAGATTAATACAGAACTCTCTAAACAGATTCACTTGTTTACATGTGGAACTGTCTTCGAAAGTCAGTGGGTGCATCTACATTAGCATTTTAGTTCAGAGAAGGAGTGAGCATTCGGAGTCTTTGTGCCATCTAGACTTCTGTGTTTGCTTTGCATCGCTTTTAAAATAAAGATGTATCTGGAAAAAGAGAAACATTACCCCCATTTTTTAAAAGACTAGACAGGAAGATCTAGGAAACTATGGACTGTTGGGGCAATCATGGAAGACATGTTAAGGCACATACAAGATGAGGAGGTGATCTGAAACAACCATCATGGCTTCACCAAGGGCAGATCATGCCTGACTAATTTGGTGGTGTTCTTCTGTGATGGAGGTGCAGCATCAGTGGACAAGGGAAAGTGTCAGCCTTCTTGTGACCGACCAATCTGGAATTCTGCAAGCCTTTTGACATAGTCACATATAACATCCTTATCTCTGAATTGGAGAGAAAGGAATTTGAACAATGTCTATTACATGGATAAGGAGGAGTTGGTTGGATAGGCACAGCCAGAGGGTTATGGCCAACAACTCATAAGTCCAGGTGGAGGCCAGTGACATGTGATATCTGTCATGACCCATTGGATCAAAGTCATTGAGGTTTCCAAATTCCTTTGGGCTCAATTAAGGTGAAATAATACTGAACAATTGGTTAAGGGTTTATTTATATCCCAGTATGATACTTAGCACACCTACAGTATATTTACACATGTATAAATATACATATATAAAAATATACATATATATAATTATACATATATATATAAATACCGATAAATAAATATACATATATATGTGTATTTGTCTGTCTATACATTCTTGGTGACAAACGATGGTAATATGCCTTGCATTACATTCTAAAATAACTGGAAAGGAGATAGAGCAAAAGAGAGAGTGAGCTCTAGGGAGGGAAAAAAGAGGGACTGAATAGACATGGAACAACAATCCAGATCATTACCTTTGGTTCCAGCATAGTCTCTGGTTTGGTAATGTTCAAGCAACAGGTGCACACCTGACCATTGATCTGTAGTGCTCTTATTTATTGTAAAAAATGGGATGTTTCAGTACTTGCATGCAAGATGGGAGTAAGTGAGATTCAGTATTTGTGTATGTATGGAAGGGGAAAGGGTAGTTTCAACCCTTCCCTTCAGTTGAGTCAGGAGGTCAGAGTCTGTTCCTTATCATGTTGGTCACATTGGCATCATCTTGCAAGAGTGGAACTTGCATAGAGAGCATCAGAACTTTCCATCCTCCGATGCATCATACATCCTTTTGAGGAAATACATTTTCCTTGTTCTGACTGCAAACTAAGCACATTATTTCACTCATTCTTCATCACTATGTAATGCCTCAGTGGTTGACACATGGAAACCATTTTGGACATTTTTCACAGGACTTTATATCACATTGTGGCTCAGACATTTGGTACATTGTTTATTCTCATGGGTATCTATGTCTTCTACACTGGTGATCCAGATGTAGTGAACAAAAGGAGAAAGGGAAAAGAATAAAATACAATATACCTTTTACAATTAAAATCCTCATCATCAGAAACACAAATCCACACAGTTCAGCACCTGAGGAAACACAATAATATACATGATGGTAATAGCAACAGTAATTAAAAAGAGATACATTCCAATGAATATGAATTATTTTTTTTTTTTCCCCATGGCCATCATTTTCTACCCACACATAAGAACTAAGAACTAACAGGACTTTTAAGGGTTAGAGGGACCGTTCCAGCAGTAGGTAATTCTACCAGAACTGGCTGTCCAGGGTACTGGAATTGATTTGTCGAGTGTTTATTCTCTCTATTTTCCCAGGAGTATCAACAGGAGGATTTAAGTAAAACAATGAGTTGTGGACAACCACTGATTCCCCAGTGGCTAGTCACTCTTCTGTCTGTGTCTGATACCCACTGTGCTCATCCTGGTTCACGGGGTTTCAGAGCTCATTTCAAGAGCCCATTAGTACATTCCGCAATACCATTGACTTGGGGGGCAATACAGGGTGTGGAATACTAACTGAATCCATTTGCCTCAGGCCCACTCTTGAACAACCTTATTAGTAAAAACCATTATCTGATTGTGATGTTTTGGATATGGGTAAACAGCTAAACCATATCCAGACTTCTCCTGCTGTCACCTCCTGTGGTCCATGAGACTGTTGTGGCCTGGGTCAACCCTGACACTATCTTGACTCCTAATAATAAGGATTGCTTCCCTTCAGAAAACTGAAATGGAGTGATACAATCTACTTGCAAGTTTCCCACAGCCCTTTGTTATCTATCAAAGGCAGTGGTCAGTCCTTAAGAGGGTTGTATTCTCCCAGTCGGATGTGACATACAGCACATGCTGAAATAATGGCATCACATAACTTTCTGGTTACAGACCATCCTCTACTGTCTGTATCTTTGAATAAATCCATAATTCCTGAGTTGCCTCATTTTACGTGCAATTATTCCAGTACATGCTCCCACTTTTCTTATTTGCTCTCCACTGATACCATTGCTAAGTGGGTTAGAGAGTCTACCTGATTATTCAGAAAATGTGCTGGGTGGTCTCCTGGCTGGTATGCAGCAACTTATCCTATCAAAAGGGTATTTTCTTTCACAAAATGGAAAGTTTATTTATTTTCCTTCTCTCATAAGGTTCCCCATTAACTTCCCAGAAAAGTCTCCACTGAGAACACTCTTTAAACACAGTATACAAGTCAAGGTAAATAAACACCAGTTCTTCAGTTTCAGCTTCCCTAATGACTACAGTCCATACAGATATTAATTCTCTTACTTAGGCACATCCTTCTTCTTCTGTTAATATGTCATCCCCTGTATCAACATGTGGGGTCACTGCTTGGTATTTCCATACTTTTTCTTCCCTTTTGGAGGATGCATCGGTAAATAACCAAATTTTAGGCGGGCCTCATGAGAAGGGGTAGGTTTCATAAAAGAGTGGGGAAGTAGCTGTTCTGCTTGATCACTGGAGGTTCCTGTATTTTTAATATCTTGGGTGTTCCCACCTCTATCTGGTGAGTGTGGCAGTAATAGTCTAATTGTGCACACCATTTCTTCATAGCCTCAGACTGCACTACTCCCAGTTGGGGGCTATGGCTCACACTGGCTTTAAGACCTTAAAGAACTGCATTAATTTGGTTGGCTGTTGCTGTACATTTTCAGCTTCCTGTATTGCTAGGTTAACCACAAAGAGGCCATTCTGCCAGACTGAACAGCGTTTCTCCACATCAGTAGGATGGGCTGGACCTTTAAGTCCATGTAGCCACATATGTATTGATGATCCATGGATTGCAAAATCACATTCAGTGTGAAGTGAACAAGTCGAGTGTGTTGTTCCCAAAGCCCACTACACTTTGGCTTCAAAAGTGAGCAGCTTCTAGGCTTTCTCATGAATCAGGGCCCATTCCCAGCTAGTTCTTTTGCGTGTTAAATCAGACTATGATGGAAAAATTTGGGATGTGTTTCTTCTGAAATAGCAATAAGCCCAGAGCTTAACTGTAACTTTTTCTTTTTTTCAGGGATTGTCATCTGTTCATGTGTGGTTAGGGTTTTGGAGGGAATACACTCTGTTTTCCCCCTTCACCAGATACCTGGCATTTTTACTTCCAAAAACAGCTGTACTTTCTCTGCTGGAATGTGGAGCCCCAGCTTTTCTTAATGTATAATTATGTCTCCTTGGGTCTGTTACACCACTGCAACGTTAGAAACTCCAATCAACACATCATCAGTGTACTCGTATACTCTGCTCCACACTTATGAGTGACACATGCAAGCTCTTGTGGGAATGCACAGTGGGCAATAGTCAGTGAACAGTGATGCATTTCCAAACATGTCTGTTACCCAGTTTCTTGTCAGCAGCTATACAGTTTTGTGTATGCTATCTATGCTCTGGTGTCTACTAAAAAGGTACCAAGAATTCTAAAAGATCCCAGGGGAAAGATAATTAACACATATCTACTATTTTTCTATGAGTCTAGTCAAGAATATCCACTGGCTGTCCCCTGCTTACTTACTGGAAACAGTGAGACGGGTTTCCTGACTCAAGTGCACCCAGAATAATCAGGTCTGCCTCCTGAGAAGCACATTTCCGTGCTTATAAGATAGTGGAGGACAACCTTTAGGATTTGGGGGAAACTTAGTTTCTTCTGCTTTGCTTCTGACTTCTACCAGCTTCTCTAGTTTGGAGGTGAGTAAACTGTTCATAATCTCACTGGGAATTCCTTTTGATATCCATCCATCCATAATATGTACCTCTTATTATAGGGAGGAGGGATTGGTTTCATCAGTCAGTGATGAGGAATCGCACGGGGGCCTAGTTCTCATGTCACTGCTCTTCTCCATTCTCCTAAGGTCTGCTTCAGGCTTTGTCTCTCCTTGGCTAGTGAATCTCATTTTCTCCTATAGTTAAACAATTCCTGTTCTACCTCCCCCCATGTAATATCAGAGGATCCTTCCCATCTCCATGGCTATGCTGTCCTCATATGATCTTGTAATTGCACCAGGAAAGATTTTAAAGTATTGAGTAATTCCCTTGTACAAAGATGCATTATCTACTATGTGTTGCATGGGAGAGGGCTACTGAGGAAACCCCAGACGATCACACATTAATTGGAGGCATGGGATTTTATTCTTACTCTCTAAAATATGACCAGCAGTAGGTGTTTTAATTGTGAATGGACCTCCTCTTTCCACCAGGTCAAGGCCACCTGCTCAATATGTTGTTCTCTGAATCAGAAATCAGGGCTGCCTATTACTGTTTATGGTTAGGAAACCTGTTCCAAATACTCTTTAGCTCTGTCCTCTCTCATCAGGATACAATATCCCCTGCTAAAAAATACTCTCCTTACAAACTCAGTTTCTGAAGAGTAAGGGGCGAAGCTCATCACTTTTAATCAGGAGCTGTAGAGAGCCTCTTCCTTATCATGTTGGTCACATAGGCATCTCTTGCAACAGGGGAACTTCCTCAGATTTGCACAGGAAGTTAGGGCAGCTCATTCTCAAACATACTCCACATCCTTTTCAGCAAGCACTTGTGGATCTCTGTTCTCATCGCAAACTAAGGACAAAATTTCTGTTCATTCTTCACTAAACAAGGCCCAGTAGTCGAGACATTGAAACAGTTTTGGACATTTTTCACTTTACATAACTTTACAGTGTCCCTCAGGGATCTGTCTTGGGACTAGTGCTTTTCAATGTCTATATCAATGACATGAACAGTGAGAGTAAGAACACTCAGCAAGTTTTGAAGACGACACCAAGCTTCTTGGAACAGTTGGTAAAACAGGAAGAAAGGATGCCATCCAAAGTGACCTGAACAGGCTTGAGAAGTGAGGCCACATAAACACGATGAGGTTCAACAAGGCTAAGTGCAAAGTGCTGTACTTGGTTTGGGGCAATCTCAGATGCGTACGGACTCAGAAAAGAACACACTGAGAGCAGCCCCACAGAGAATGAGTTGGGGGTCATTTAAAGTTGGACATGAGCCAGCAGTGTGTACTTGCAGCCTGGAAGACCAACTGTAATCAAAAGAGAGGCTGGCAGAGAGAGGCAGGTGATTGTCCCCTTCTACTCTGTCGTTTTAAGGCCCCATCTGGAGTACTGTATTCAGGCCTGGGGCCCTCAACACAGGTAGGATGTGGTTATGTTGCGGGTTCAGAGGAACCCTCCACAAAGAGGGCTGGAGTGCCTCTCCTACAATCAAAGGCTGAGGGACCTGAGCTTGTGCAGCCTGAAGAACAGAAGGCTCCAGAGAGACCTCATTGTAGACTTTCAGTATTTGAAGGGAACTTACAAGCAAGATGGAGACCATCTTTTTACATAAACAGTTAGTGATAGGATAAGAGGTAATGATTTGACACTAAAAGAGGATAGGTTGAGATTAGATATTACAAAGAAACTTTTCACTCTACGGGCTGATAAGTACTGGGGGAGGTTGCCCAGAAAGGCTGTGAATGACCCATCCCTGGGGCTGGATAAGGCCTTGGGCAGCCCAATCTAGTGGTTAGCAACCCTGCCCATAGCAGAGTGTGGAACTGGGTGATTTTCAAAGTCCCTTCCAACCCAAGTCATTCTATGATGCTATGTAAGAATTGCACCTATTATACTCAATGGACATTGAATCCACAAGGCTGGACCAAAGCTAGTCGATAATAAAATGCTCAAAATGCATAGTGCAGAAGTCAGCTCCCCAGCAATATCTGCTCTGCAGTACAGAGCTGCTGAAATAGCACAATATTTCTTGCTAGTTTCAGCATGGCTTATATTGACTTGAAGCAGACTGTAAAATACACTTCTGTTCCAAAATTTTAAGATAGAAAAAATGCTGAGGTATAAAGCTCATCCCTTGAATCAATTCTGTTGTTAATTTATTGACACATATCAATTTATGTTATTTTCTATCTTAAAGATATGTCTGTTCTTCCCTCACATTATTCTAACCAGAATGTTCTTCACGATCTTAACAAGTGAGAAAATACTGGCAGAACATTATGAAAGACTTGAGTCAAATCATAACATAAATGGAAAGAAAAGGAATAGTAATGAGAATATATTTCCAATCATCACAGACTAAATATCTGAGCCCAGAATATATCATCATCCCATGAAGAGAAAAGAAGCCAATGTTGTTTACTGGTCCTTAGCACAGCACAGTTGTGCAAGACTCACAGACTCTTCACCTCATATGCTAATTAGACTAGATATCCCAGTAAATCTGAAATTAACTAATGCCAAAAAATGTTTAAAAAGATAATTTGTTCTCCTAAAAAGACATGGCTGTGCCTGCTCTTACTTCAGATTAGTTCATAGAGGAGATAGTGCTTTGCGTTCACATTCAGAGTCATGCAACTATCATGCTGGTGATGAAGTTGCATAGCAGAAATCACACAGTTGGAGTTTATTAAATTTACCTTAACAGACCTTTAGTTTGAATAGACTTTTTTTTTTTTTTTTTTTTTTTTTTTTTTTCCCGTTGGCTGCTTTTCTTTACAAACTTTCCAAACACTAGTTTGGAAACTTGGTGCTTTCCAAACAGTAGTGGTGCAATTACAGAGATGTACGGGCCTTGGTCTTTCCAATAAGCCTGCTGACTGTGTACAACCCTCTTGTCCCCCATTTCCAGTCCTGTCGGGTAGACCTTTGGCAGTCCCCTCACTACATTCCTATGTCATTGCCTATAACTTTTTACCATTAAATACACTAAGATTATGAAAGCAATATTATATTTTCATGGCTTTTCTTTGAAAGGGTGGAGAACAAGAAACAACTTTTTAAAAAAAATATCATTTATTTATTTATTTATTTATTTATTAAATTTTTAGCTTAGGCAGATTGGCTTCTCTTACATATTTTCCTCTAGCGATGCTAGCAGTTCTTGATTATATGGGACCAACAAGGAGAGAAGTGGGAGTATTTCCTCTTAGGAAAATTTCCTGTTTGAGTCATAATCTAAGAGTAGGAAGTTTAGACAGTACCAACTTTTTGTGTTTCATTAAGGTACATATCATGAGTATTTCATATGTTAAATGTAGGTTAACAGAGAATTTTAGAGAGCGAAAAAAATATAAACCTTCCCATGAGCTCTGGTACAAAGTCTGTAGTTTTGTAAGCACAGCACTAAGTCCTTCTTCAGTGTCATGTGAGGTTTCAGATTGTTTTCCCACATGAGCCAGGCACAGAGCTGCTGAATAAATCTGAGTTTTGCGCTTGAGTAAAAACTAGCAAACGGATGAAAATTTAATTTCAGTATTTCAGGTTTGCTCTGACATTTTGGGTGTTCCCCACACGCCCCCCCCTTCCGGATGTTTTTTTTTTTTTTTTTTTTTTTTGTGCAGAGTAAACAGCGAGAAGTCCCTCCCCTTCAAAGCGCGAGAAGGAAAGGGCCGGTGGAGGCGAACTGAGCGAGATGCGCAGCAGAGGACGCTGCCCGGCAGAGGGCGAGGCAGCTCTGCGCCGGCAGCAGCGGGGAGCTGGAGGAGAGCCGGCAGGAGGCGGGGCGAGGAAGGAAAGGGGATGCATGGTTCGGTGCCGTGTGTTCTGACCAAGCTGCCCCTCAGGACGCTGCTCAGCAGAGTCAGGTGCCGGTTTGCTTGGCGCTGGTGCTCATCGTGATTTCTTGTGTCTTTCATGCAAATAGATGATGTAATTTAAGTGCCTGGAATTGGCTTGGCAATCCAAATGAAAGGAAACAAGATGTTACTTTATGGTGGAGAACAGAGGGGCAGACAGTAAGGAGCGGGAGAAGTGGTGCTAAAGCCCTTCTGCCTTTCTGCCCCACTCTTTCCTCATCGGCACACATCACAAGCACAGTGCCAAGAAGTCTCATTCTATATTATTTTTGCCTTGAAAGACTGCTTAATTGCAGCCTGTGAATGCAGGGAAGTTCTTTGCAGAGTCACAGCTGAGATAACTCACTCCCGAATTAGTCTCTGTCAGAAGAATTAATGCTGTGTATTTCTAAGAGGAAAAATTCTGACTTGAGCTACTAATACTGTGGAAATACGACGAGGTAAAAATCTCCTTTGAAGTGTTCTATGGATTAATGACTGCTGTAAATGAAGTCAAACAGTGACTGGTGGCAGCAGATAATTAATCACAAGTGAGTGGTGCCCACCAACAGGCAGGAGCTGTGCATGCAGGGCCGTGGCCGTGGGGCCTGGGGAAGCCCATGTCCTCTCCCACTTCACCCCTGGGTGCAGTGCCTGTAGGAGCTGATTGTATCCTTTCACCTCTGCCTTAGGGAGCATGGTGGACAACTTCTGTCACTGGAGTGACAGCAGCATTGTTGTCCCTTGCTGTCCCTTATGGACATCTACCTCTGTAATAGGGAAGTGTAAAAACCAAAACCTAATCCAGTAAAAGCATGAGTTTTCCACCAGGAAAAGTCAGCTGTTGTAGTCCCCCTTATCTGGTGAGATTGTGTTCTTCAAGGAGGGATTTTTTTGATACTAATATTCTGCATTTAGACTTCAAAGAAGAAAGATGAAGTCCAATGGGAAGAATGGGTTACAATGGAATTTATTCTAAATATGCTTTTAGAAGCATTATTAATCCCTGCTAAACTAAAGAGCATCTGCTGTTAAAGCTGGCAGGGGCAGTCTTTGTTTCTACCCACGATAGTAAACAGCAATGGGAGATGCATGTATCCAGGCACAGCTGAGGGAAAAAGATGATGGGTCCAGTAAAAACTGAAACTTTGCAAAATTCAGGAATAAGAAAAGAAATGACACTGCCTCATTGTCATGTCTCCTTATTAGGCTAATGGGTGATTTCAGGCACAGGGGCTGTAAAGGCGGTATGCAAACTGTGGGGTGTGGAGCAGCCTGGCCTTCAGGGTAATGGACTGGTGGAGGGGATTTGCGGAGGGAGAGGATGCCAGGGAAAGGCATAGACAAAATTGCTCAGCTCTCCATCACCACACAGTGCACATCTCCGGCTGCTGCAAGTACAAGCAGTGAAAGTGGGAAGTGATGCTGCCACACAACCAACATCAGCCACGCTTTTCTTTGAAGAAGGAGACAAGTGATTGCCCTGCTTGTGATATGTTGCATAGATCTGCTTGTAGACTTCAATACGAAGCATTTGCTGGTGGAAAAATGTCTTCTGATAGACATGCTTTTTTCCAGCATTTCCTCCTCTGCAGTTCTAGAAAAACAAGGAACTACTGGAAAGAGTTCAGCAGAGGGCTACAAAAATGGAGCATTTTCCTTATAAGGAAAGGCCAAGAGACCTGGGACTGTTTAGCCCAGCCATTCTATCACATAACATCTACCCAGTCACAGCATCACTTACAGTTGGCCCTGGTAGTGCCTGGAACATGGAAGCTCTTGGCATGCACCAAAGCCCACCCCACACTGCTGCTGCTGCTGCTGCTGCTGAGCTCTACTTGTGGTGATGTAACAACAGAGCGAGTGAGGAAAAGCCAAAACAAGCTGTTAATGCAATTTATCCCAGTTAGATTCAAAATATATTTCATGCAATGTATTCAGTTCCCATCACTGGAACATGGATAGTCACTTCTGGGTATCCTATAAATCCAATTTATGTGCCAGCAGTGGGAGGTTACTGCATGCTATGGGTTATATAGTGCCCTCTACTGACAAAAATCGTAGAATCATGACAGAATCTTTAGACTGGAAAAGACCTCTAAGATATCTAGACCAACCATCAACCCATTTCTGCCTACTGTGTCCTCTGGTGCCGTTTCTTGGACACCTCCGGGGACGGTGACTCCACCACTTCCCTGGGCAGCCTGTTCCATGCTTGACCACTCTTTCTGAGAAGAAGTATTTCCTAATATCCAATCTGAACCTCTGCTAGCACAACTTAAGGCCATTAACTCTCATCCTGAGTGCTCTGAATGCTTCTTCTCAGAGCACTCTGCTCTGCAAAGTGCCAGTGGCAGACCTGGGCTCCTCCGGCCTGCTCTCTCCCCCTTCAGGCCTTCTCTCTCCCCACTCAGAGTCACTCTGCATCCCCACACTCTCCCACTCCTGCCCAAGATTTCCCATCTCTCCCCACACCACACCACACCCCAGACATCGCCCCCCAAGTGACACAATGTGAACTCAGCCCCTCCTGCTTCTGGCCAGGAACTCAAAGAATTTTAAAGACAACATTGCAGCAGGAAAGTTTGATTTAGCTTCTCAGTTTGTTCCTGAAACCATTTATATTTTGATTTTCTGTCATATCCACTGACTATGAGTCACACCCATTGATTTTGTGCCTAGTGACACAATCATTTCTTCTCTTTGTCTTAAATCAGCTGCCTATAGATGACCCTGAGTGCTCCTGTGGTACCTGGACTGCGTTCTGTAGTGAATAATTGTCACCTTTACCTTGAGCATCACTGTTCTTGAGATTGGTTTAAAGAAAAATTAGAAAAGTTTTATACTTTTTTATCATTTTGTCTTGGATTTATCAAAACAATGTTTTCATTTATTGGTTTGCACTTTGGTTTGACAGAGTAAGCTTGAGCTGGACTGCGAACGTGAAATGGACCAGAATGGTTTCATAGAACACATGCAGTAATGGGCAGTTCTGCCTGCCCCAAACAGGATACAACATTAGTAGACCTGAGAACAGCAGAACATTTTGTACATATTGTGAAAGGGCCGAACAGCCTAGGGTTTGCCTGCTACCACGGAGACATTGGCTGTCAGCCAGCCATGGCTTGTAGACAGCCTAATTAGACATCACTGAAGGATGGCGTCAGATGCAGAGCTGGCCAGACTTTAGAAAAAATAGTATGCAGCTAATGTCCTTATCCTGGTACAAGAAAAGATTAACAGAATCAGCTGTCCATAGTTTCATACTCCACATGTGATGTCTGGGGAAAAAGCTGCATGGCAGATAAAGAGAAGGGAGAGGCAAGAGGATGATGTTCTGTCCTTCATCTCCACTGTCCTTTACATAGGTAAAATCAAATTCTCGAAAGAAATCCTTTCCAATAGAACAGGAATACAGGAAGAGCATGCTTATTTTATCCTCCAGGTGAAGACCAAAGAGAAAAAGAAGACATAGCTGGCAGTGGTGTCATCGTACGCACATCTTTCCAGATTTGTTTTGCCTGTAGACACTATGCAGGTTCTGTTTCTGGGCCAAGTTTCAAACCTTGCATCAAACCACAACAAGGTTTGAGTTCTAACCTCAGCACACTCACAGAGCATTCTGATTACAAGTAGAAACACGAACTGCAGAGTACCCCTCTAGATCATTATTCAAAATCGCTGTAATTGTTTGTACAGGCATTCAGAACAATAACATTTTGTTTTCTAAATTGCCTTCCCAAGTACAGTTAAACATTCTGATACCGGGTAAAAAATGTGGAATGAATGGATGAACAGCGTGATGTAGTATATAAGGGTAAGAGTTTGTAACATTTTCTAAATCTAAGATTACCCTGCAACCCTGACTTTCTCATGCACACAAAGACCATGAAAATTTCAGCTGATCTTGTGGAAAAACATTGCAGAACCCAAATCCAATAATTTATTTGCAACATTATGGCGGTTTTTACATAACACTTACTCTTCATTTTATACTGGAAGGCAAGAAAATGAGAATCATCCCATTGCTTTTCCTCACTTCAGTACAGGTGAGATGTGCTGGATGGGGCGTCTGCTCCCCTGGGAAGGGAGTGATGTGCACCTCAAGGTCTCACCTGCCAGCTCTGTCTCTCTTTGTAGGAAAAACAGCTGCCACTGTCTGCTATAGTAAGTCTAAAAAACCTGCTCAGATAAGCAGTGAAACTGCATTTCTTGCTCACAAAACAAGGTTCGTGCTGTGTTGCAGGGGTTAAACATTTCTGCAAGTGTAAGTTCACCAACTACTTCCAGATTCAGCAGCATGGGAAAATGTTTGTAAAGAGGACTCCCATTCAGCAAAGAAAGCCACATTCTGCTTTCTAATATTCCCTTAGTGGCTGCGTTGGATATTTCTGCTATTTCTTAAGGCTTCTGAAGTGCTGATTGTATAGCGATACCAATAGTAAATGCACTGAGCTGGCTTCTGCTTTTGCTGACATCATGACTCGCAGAGTCCACTGTGTCTCTACATATGCTCAACTTTAAAATATGGGGGCTGAGCTAATGGATTTCAAAAAGGTTTTTGATAAGCAGATTCTTCCACTGCCCACACATGCACAGGCTAAGAATTAGAAAAAAAAAAAAAAAAAAAAAAAAAAAGTACAAGCCTGATTTACATGGTATCTCTCAATGGCATAAATAGCTCTTACATTCACCTTTGTATTTCTCCATGCCCATTTACTTCACAAGGGATCATCACCTTTAGGGAACTGTGGTCTTTTCAATATTACAGTAACAACTGAACAGGACACCAGAGAGTTGCACGCTGAACTTTGAGATTTTTATTAGCAGTATATCCTGTCATCATAAAAGTAGAGCAAATGCTATTATTAATTGCTGCTGCATGTTTGATCACCTAAACATGACATATAAATCCTGGCTGCAAACTTCTATAAAATCATAAAACAGACAATAAAAAGAAACTACCTCACTAATCTGCCAAGAAATCCCTTCCTCCTTAGCACTTTTGTTTATTTTCTTGCTGCTCCCCTTGCATTTTGCTTCAACTGCTCACAATTCACCATTGTACACAGGCTAAATTTGAGGATCTACAAGGAATAATTGTACAATACAGAAATTCTGTCTTCATTGTTTTGAAAAGCAGAACACTACCTTGGAAATCAAAGAAAGATGTTAGCTCACTGGAGTGAGCCTTATGGCAGTGCGTACAGCTTTGTGGAGACCTTAGTGGCGCATATTTTTGCACAGTTAGAGGTGAGGCCACATCCCCTGGGTATTTTCAGTCTTCCCTGGCACTTGTGGTGAGCATGGGGGTGTGAAAGGGCTGGAGAAGTACTGGCAGAGATGATGCCCTCCTGCTCCCATCATGGCTGAGCCAGCTTCAAGTATTTTCTCCAGCTTTTGGTTATTTATTGCAGTGTGGCAGGGCTGGCTGAGGCAGCACAATGAGAATAAGTGCTCAGCCCCTTCACCATGGCAGCTGCCGTTGTCACACACTGCCAGGTCACACGCTGCCCTCAGTGCAGCAGAAGGCATGGAGCGCAGCCCTTGGTACCCTGGCAGGAGCGCAGCCCTCGCTGGGGCTGGAGAGGCCCTGTGGGATGGGACAGGGGTATGGGTGGGGAGCACAGCCTGAGACATGGGGCTCCTGTCGCCAGCCCTTCTTCTGCACTGAAACTGGGGATGTGCTAGGACTGACTCTAGGCAATCATCTTCAGATGTATCTGTGGGGAGGCCATGGCACAAGCAAGGCTTTGGTTACCCACAGGTTATTTTAAAGCTGAATCAGACTCCTGAGGTCTTTTTCACTGCATTTGTGGGCTGCAAAAGGCTTTTTCCTTGTAATAGAAAAAAACAAAACAAAACAAAACAAACTTTATACACTATGCTTGTGGCTGTAACACTGTGTACACGAAGGATTTTTAAAAGGCAAAAATGTGCATTTGGTCTCTGAAAAACATAGAGCTTTTATTCTCTACTCTTAGCTTTCAGATGAGATGGAAAAAAACAAGGAAGGGCAAGGGCACTCAGACCCAGCTCTCATGCAGAGCAGAGCCACACACAGAAGAGGGCTGCTTGAATAGCAGGCATTAAAATGTGAGAGCTAATTTTTGGAAAAACGTAGGGAATTTCACATAGCCCTTTGTCCCTTGCTGCACCTAGACAAATGTTATTTGGTTAAAAATACAAAATGACAGCTGAAGTGATGATCAGAGAATCATAGAGTCATAGAATGGCTTAGGTTGGAGGGGACCGTAAAGATCATCCTAGCTCCAACCCCCTGCCATGGAGAAGGTTGCTACCCAATGGGATGGGACATCCACAGCTTCCCTGGTTAACGTGTTCCAGTACTTCACTCTCTAGATGAGTTTATTCCTACCATTTAAACTAAATCTCCCATCTTTTAGTTTAAAGCCATTTCTTCTTGTCCTACCATTTTCAAACTTCATAACAAGTCAGTTTCCCTTCTGCCTAGAAGCTCTACTGGAAGGCTGTAATGAG
The DNA here is from genome assembly GCF_019238085.1 of Lagopus leucura. Lineage (NCBI taxonomy): Eukaryota > Metazoa > Chordata > Aves > Galliformes > Phasianidae > Lagopus > Lagopus leucura. The sequence continues at coordinate 8,101,585 of NW_024962272.1, forward strand.
TTCTCCCCAGAGCCTTTTCTTCTGCTTTCTCTTCTAGTTGAACAAGCCCAGCTCCCTCAGCCTTTGCTTTATAAGAGGGGTGCTTCCTCCCTCTGATCACCTTTGTGGCTCTTCTCTGGACCTGCTATCCTTTTTTGCATCTTTCCTGTGCGGAGGGCCTCAGGCCTGGACACAGTACTACAGATGGGGCCTTAAAAGGGCAGAGTAGAGGGGGACAGTCACCTTCCTCTCTCTGCTGGCCACCCCTCTTCTGATTACAGTTGGCCTTCCAGGCTGCAAGCACAGTGTTGGCTCATCATCAGGATGAATGATTTTGTCCTGTTCCTCTCTGCAGGGCTGTTCTCAGTGTAAATATCTGGGACTGCCTCAACCCAAGTGCAACACCTTGCACTTGGCCTTGTTGAGCATCATGTGGGCCCACTTTTCAAGCTTGTCTTTGGCCTCTTCTCCCAGGCAATGAGGAAATGACTACAAGTTGTACCAGAGGAGGTTTAGATTAGACATAAGGAAAAACTTTTTCTCTCAGAGAGTGGTCAGGCACCAGAATGGCTGCGCAAGGAGGTGGTGGAGTCGCCATCCATGGCAGTGATCAAGAGGCGTCTGGATGAGGAGCTACGAGATATGGTTTAGTGCTTGTGGTAGCAATGGTGGGAGGACAGTTGAATTTGATGATCTTGTAGGTCTTTTCCAACCTTGTGATCCTATGATTCTATGATTCTATGGTTCCAAGTCCCTTTGGATGGGATCCCTTCCTTCTATTGTACCAACTGTACCACTCAGGTTGGTGTCATCTGCAAACTTGCTGAGAGTACTCTCAATCCCACCATCTATGTAATAGATAACAATGTTAAAGAGTACCAGTCCCAAGACACATTCCTGGAGAGCACAACTCATGACCAGCCTCCACCTGATTGTAGAGCCACAACCCTCTGACTATGACAGTCCTCCCTATTCTTTAACCGCTGGATAGTCTAACCTTCAAATCCCTATCTCTCCAATTTAGAGATAAAGGTATAGTGTTAGGGCCATGTCAAAGGCCTTGCAGAAGTCCAGGTAGATTACACCAGTTGCCTTCCCTTTGTCTGATGATGCTGTCACTCCATTATAGAGGGCCACCAGATTGATCAGGCATGATCTGCCCTTGGTGAAGCCGTGCTGTCTTGGATCCTATGTACTGTAATATGTCTCCCCAGAGTACATGCTTTACAATCTTCCCAAGAACAGATGTGAGGCTGATCAGTCTATAGTTTCCTGGGTCTTCCTTTCCCCCTTTTTGAAAATTAAGTGATGTTTCCCTTTCACCAATCTGTGGAAACTTAACCTGATAGCCATGACTTTTCAAATATGATGAAGAGTGGCTTGGCAGTGATATCAGTCAGTTTCCTCAGGACACTGGGATACACATTGTTCAGCCCCACAGACTCATACGCATTCAGCCGCATGAGGCATTCTCAGACTTACTCCACTGTTTCAGAGGGAGGAATTGTGCTCCCCTGATCCCCATCTAGAGGTTCAGGCACATGAGATATGTGGGAAGCACAAGTGCTAGCGAAGACTTGAGGTAAGTAAGTTGCTGAATGCCTCAGCCTTCTCCATCTTTATTGAAGCCAGTTCTCCGGTCTCATTTATCAGAAGGAGTACTCTCCCATTTGCCTGTCTCTTCTGACTGATGTACCTAAAGAATCTGTTCTTGTTATTTTTAATATCCCTCACCAAGTTTAGTTCCATGCACACGTTGGTTTTCCTGATCCCATCTCTCCATGTCTAGACAACATTCCTATATTGTTTCCAGGCCACCCATCCCTGCTTCCGCTGCCTTTACTTTTCCTTCTCTTTCCTCAGCAAGTCCTTGGTCAGCCATGCCCATTTAATGCCTTTTCTACTTGATTTCTTATGTGGAGGGGTGGAGAGCTCTTGTGCTTGCAGAAAAGTGTCCTTAAAGTGCTGACAGCTCTGCTAGTTTCTTTGTCTCTAAGGACAGCTTCTGAAGGGATCCCATCCAATAATTCCTTAAACAGATGGAACTTTGTTCCCATGAGGTTCGGGGATTTGACTATGCTCTTTGTCAGGCTTATATTCCTTGAGATCACAAAACTCAACCAGGGCATGGTCACTACAATCCAGAGTGCATCCCGACTTAACCTCTTTAATGATCTCCTCTGGGTTGGTGAGCTCTGGGTCTAGTGACGTTTCACTCCGGTTGTTGTTAGTGAAACATGCCCCATAAAAAAGGTATAGTTAGCAGAAAAAAGTAGAAGTTACCCTGACTGCTTAGGCCTTGTAGTCAACAGTGATATTCTTGTGTCAGCTTTTTTAAAAAATAGCCTTCTATTTCCAACCCCAAACAGCACACTATTTATACTTAGAAGCTGGCTGTCATATATTTGCTTTCTTTTGCCAGTAACTATCAGCTCTGTGGAGACACATTCTTGGTATGATCATCAACCTCTGCTGTTTAAAAACCATCCCACTCAGTGGCTTCACAAATCATATGCACTGCTTTGAGGAAGTTGCAAGCAAGTAGGCTTTGGCAGGCACTGCTCAAGTGCTGTGGGAAGATGGGAGTGACGGCAGAGGGGAGCAGATGCCAGCAAACTTCCGCGCTGCTGAATGCGCCATGGCACAGTGCAGGAGGGATTCTGGCCTTCACAGAGGTGCCCTGCAGATATCTTGGTGAGGAGAGGGAGGGAGGCTGGGGCCATGGACAAGTCTGGCAGCTGGGGCAGCACACAATGACAGGACTTGGCAGGAATCAGGATGAAGGGCTGCATCCTGACTTACCCTGGAACTGTACCTCAGCCCTGCACTCCTGCAAGTGTCATCCAGTGACGTGCTATGGGAATCAAGCCAGGGGCTGTATAAGTGCTAGTATTGCTATTCACCAATGTAACCTTTGCTCTCCACCAGCTATTTGTGTAGGAAAGTTAAATGCCTCTGTTTACTGAGGGCTAGTGACTGTGCTGACCTGCGATTCACCCCCACCAGATGACAAATCGTTAAAACACAACAGCCTCTGCTTACATTAAATGCTGAGTAAATTAACACGGACCTCGAGGCTGTTTCCTCGCATCACATAATTTCCAAACTCAAGAGTATCTTGCTGAGGAGTTAGTGAACTCTTTCTGCTGCTGATCACTTATTTATTGTCCAGTACTTACATATAAGAGACTTAAATACCATCACCAAGAATCCCACCTTAAATCAAACATAAACTCATTTCTGCAGCCTGCATTTTAAGAACTAGTCTCTCCTAGCAAACCCTGAAGTCATGTTGGCAAACAGCAACCTTCGCATCACTGCTACACACTAGAAGTTACCAGCCAATTCATCTTGGCACTGAAATAGAAACTGCAGTTCCACTGCAGGCTGTTGTGGTGATCTCAACTCTCGTTTGTCCCTTCCTTTTCCTCACACTAAATTTTCTTCTCCAAGAGCTGTACTGGTGATGTCCAGCCAGAAAATGATCCAAGTCCTGGGTCTTACAAGGTCAATCAGAAGATGGGCCTCTTGTGGAACTAACTCAGTCTCCTTCAGACAGTGAAGCTTGTAATTAAACTGAAAGGGATCAAAATTTTTCCAGGGCCATAAACCTACTTTCTCTTCATGTGAATTCCATGGTACTTAAAATACAACTCAGGAAAATCTACTTTAGTTTAATCCTGTTTAAACTTAGTCTGACCTGGTGTCCCAGAAGCATTACCAAAGTCAAATGATATGGTGCACAAACAACTTCACAGGCTCCTTTGGGAATCCCTGTTGTGTTCCTCACATGACCAAATTCTTGTTGATCTACTAAAGTAAACTTCAGATCTACAGTAAAAATGCTCTCCATTCAAGGAAAATGATTTTCCTTGATATTCAGGAAAGTATCAAGTGTACTCAGAAGAGTCAGTTCTAGTAAGTGGAGGCAGGATGGGTGGATATAGCAGTTTTTTAACCAATGTAAATATAACTGCTCACTGTGGTAAAGAACAGATAAACAGGAACAATGAATAGTGAATTAAATTGCTTCTCATTTCCTCAGGTTTGTATTCCAATCTCAGTGACACTGCAAGTGAAGATTCATCCTGTAAGTCTTCATCTTGTCTCTCTATACTGTAAAATCAGCAACGAGGCAAAAACATTGGCATAGCACATTTCCAAAGATGAAACGTCTGACCTGTAACAAGCATCTTTCTACCTATGTTTTTGCCATGCAGTGGGTCGGCTTTAGCTTCTAATACCACTTTTGCAAAAGAGTACACCAGGAAACTCATGAATGCCATCACCAGAATGCTCAGAGGAAATAAACTGTACAGGCCATTGTCAATGAAATCTGAAATCAACAATTAAAGAGGAGTCCAAATACACATGTTTAAATACATCTGGCTGGCATTTTTATGGTTTTCAGAGTGGCCCTCTGCTGGACTCTTTCAAGCAGTTCCTTGTCCTTCCAGAACAGGAGAACCCAGAACCAGACACTGTGTACCAGATGTGGCACCACCAGGGCAGAATGGAGGGGGAGCACCACCTCCCTTCACCTACTAGCCAAGCTCTTCTTCAAGCATCCCAGGATACCGTTGGCAACAAGGCAACACTGCTGGCTCATGGCCAACTTGTTGGCTACCAGAACACCCAGGTCCTTCTCAGAGCTCCTCTCCAGCAGGTCAGAATGGTATATTAGCACAGAACAAAGCTCAGTAGATCTTACACTTTTTAAGTAGATGTTCATAGTCCACTTGTGGGACATTTACATATAATTCATGATCCTACAACGCATTTCATTCCATACTTTCATTCACAGATCTACTGAGATCAGTTATTTCAACAAGCCTTCCCAACATAAAGCCTTTGTTCAGATGATAAAACAGTCAGCAATGCTGAGACTAACGGAGTAACTTCCTAGTGGTACTAGCATGGCTAGTCTTTGGCCAGCTTTCTTAAAATACTCAAGACATGACCATGATAGTACAGACATTGTTTTCAAATACCCAGTTACAAGGTACTTTGTAGCTTTAAATATATATGTACACACACACACACACACACACACACACACACACACACACACACGAAGCTGCATCTGAAATATTTAATTTCCTACAGAAGGTAGAAAATGAATAATGCTTTAAAGCAATTCCCTGATTAAGTTGTAAAATTCTTCCCAGGAAATGGAGTCCCAGAACATGTTCCTGCTCACATATTGATGGCATATACTGTAGTATTAAGTTCCCATGAGCGTTAACGTTAGCTGATTTTTAGGAGGCACATTCTTAAATTTTAACGTAAGCAACTTTCATACATCATATACATCAGTGAAGACTTCTTTCAAGTAAACACATGCTCTGTGTTCTGCACTTTCTAAGGAGGATAAATCTGGCTTATTTAACAACTCCATTCAGATGCCAGCCCTGACAGTAACCCTGTCTGGGTCTGCTGAAGATTTTGACATGGTCATTATTGTGGTTCTATTACCTAGCACAGATCCACTGGAAATACAATTTGTAGGAGGGAAAAAAAAGAAAAAAAGAGCTTACAATCTTTGGAGATCATCATTAACACTTCTTTCTCTCTGAGCACACCAGTTTGCTGGCATCTGTCCATCAAGTAGTTTATGACTTGCAGAAGTGAGAGAAGCATGTTAAAAAAAAAAACAGTCTATCCAAATTAAAGTGAGATACAGTCAGGCTTAAACAAAAAGAGGACATCTAAGCAAACATATTACTAATTCCACATCCAATCTCAACAAGGTCACCTTTAGATTACAGCAGTAACTAAAGCCAATGAACAATCACAAAAGAAATTATTTCCTTCTGTACATTTTTTTATTATTTACATAATACAACAAAGCATAGCTGCTGGGTAGTGTGATTATATGCAATACATAAATATGAACTATCTGTACATGTCTGCATATCTAATAACTGAACAATGTTAAAGCAAAAACAGACTTTTTAATAGTGAAATAAAAACTAAGACTGAACATTGCAAAGAAAATCAGAAGTTCAAAAGTAGTATCTTGTGTACATATGTAACTATTTACAGATGAGAACAGGCATTATCACAACACTAGTCTAAACTGTACCTGCTTATATAAAAAACACAAATTTCATACATCACAAAGAAACCTTCCATTATAACACAGAAGTGATATTACCAGACAAGCATCAGTGAAGTATACTGCCTTTTCTAGAGTTGTTATTGTACAACGCTGTAGATAATGCAGCCCATGCAATACACCCAAGAACACTACAGTCCTACACCCAAATACAATTAAAAATGATAAAGCAGCCCTTCGAGAGTGGTTCCAGCTACCACTTAAGTCTACAGTAGCTATGTCAGGTATGGTTTTCCATGCAAAGTGGTGCAACCATCACGTTAAAACTAGGAAAAAAATGGTAGTATTATTGTGAACTCAGAAGACACTGAATGTAAGTAGTATGTGATAAACCGCTCTAATACTTCAGCAACTTATTCAGATACATGTTGTTTGATAGAGCTGTTCTGGTATGTCTAAAAACATATGTAACGTGTTTTGTAAACTAATCTTACAACATTGTGCTACACAACAGTTTTTGCTAAGCAAGAAAAAGCTGACAGTTCTGTTGCAGACTGTTCTGTTTTGTAAGACCCCAACAGGACACTTCCTTTGCATGAATAATTTTCACTTAACATAATTGATTCCAAAACAGTGTTCTCGCAAGTGTCTTCTTTTTCCTCAATGCAACTGCTAAGTTACATTCTTAAATATGGCACCAACACTCATCTTACTGAAAGGCAGATCTCTCTACATAGCTTAAATTCTGGTAGAAAACAATGGAGTGTTGCAACTAAAACCAGAATGAGATATATAATGACAAAAGTAGGCTGCCAGCCTTTTTGATGTATCCTTCTCCAAAACAGGCACATAACACTAGCCAAAGATTATATACCTCAGACATTTCAAAAGGCAGATCTGCTGCAAACATGCAGATGGCATACATTTGTTTGGCACAAGTGAAATAATAGTCTGTCCTCTGTGCATGTGTATTCCTGCGCAGGTTTCTAATCATTCAGCTATATTCTAAGGAGGGCATACATATTTTCAAGGGCTGTACCTATCCAATCCTGCCTGTAACAAACTACCAAACATTCTGAAATATAATTAAGACAAACAAGACTAAAAAACAAAACAACTTTGGAGAACATCAAAGGAAAATGGCCATGCACCTGCTCTTCAATGTTTTCCTAGGATATATTATAAACAAAACCAAAAAGTCAGTCTTTTCATAAGCAGTTCCATTTATATTCTCTGGATTTTTTCAGCCACTACCACGGGATTCTCTTTCCTTATTTTTGCTGCAGCTTCTGCTTTGTAGTCATACGGGCAGTTATGCTTGTCAGAATAACGGTGAAGTCCACAAAATAAGTTTCCACAGCGGCAGTCAAATCCTGTCCAAATAAAAATATACAGCATCATTAGAAAGCTTTGTATTTAAGAAAGCTGTAAGTTAATGGCTTAGTTGCTATAGAAGAAAATCATATAAAGAAAATCATATATGTTTGACTCCTCTGACTTACAACAGCCTAGCAAAAAAAAAAAAAAAAAAAAAAAGAAAATACATCTCCAAAACATGTCATTTTTAAGTAATTAGGATTTCGTGATCAACTTCACTGTTAAGTTAATCTTTTAAGAGGCAACTATATTAATATAGATCCGTTCAGCATCTAAGTGTTCTCCTACCTGTAAGGCCAACCTTCTTTCTGCACATGAAACATCTGTTTTTCTTTGGTTTGGGAAGTTCAGGAGCTTTCTCTTCATTTTGTGAAGTACTAGGCTGAGAAACTGATGGGGTTGGTTGAGTAACAACTGTTAAAGCAAGCAAAGAATAGAAAGGTTACAATTTCTTACTTTTCATGACCATATCTAACTATACAGTAGCAAGCATACATTTCTGAAAGATTACTTCCCACTATTAAGACTCTAAATAGACTGTATGAAGTACTGCAGACTAGACTATGAAAAAGTAAATCACAAAGATTTTTAAGTCCACTGCAAGTTCCCCTTTTGGGTCATATTTTCTCTACAGTTCTACTAGTCAGAAAATCTAAGGTATATTTAATGTTCACCCAAAGTTGCACGTACTCTCAATACTAAGAACAACCACACAATCAAGTAAAATTTCTTTTAAAATAGTAAAAATATTATCACATGCAAAGTGTAGTTGAACAGAGATGATACCTACAGAGAATGTAATCAACTGGAACATACTTTGGATAAAAATGAATTTGTCAGTAATACGTCACTGTCATAGTACTGGTTATTGTGCCACTATATACCTCTGAAATCAAGAGAACAAAAACCTGAAACAATTCACCAAGACAGCTCACAGCAAACTACTGATTTGGGGACAGATCCAGAACACTGCTATAAAACACATCATACAAAAGAATCTTAGTATTCAGTAATTTGAAGAATGAAGTATGGATTTTTCACAATAAGTATCTGTATTCTTAAGCTATATTTGGCTTTAAAGTGCAAGCAGGTGTAGCAAAAATTGAAGTCTGTTCATGACAGAAGCAAGTGAAAAATAAGTCAGTGACATTTTACTCGTTACCAAAAAAATGTCATTCACAGAACTTGCATGAATCTGTTTATTTTCTTTTAAAAAATTATTCTCATCAAATTAAAGGGTATTTTTGTTGTTGCTTTAATATCCCCTTAATTTATATACAACTCTTGTGGAAGATAGCTCAGGATATATATTTTAATGCTATCTCAATGGACCCTATTCCTAGCACCGTTTTCCTGAGAACTCCCAGCTGTCTGATGATACAAATTATTTTAAAATACAAGGAGCAAACTACAAAATACATTACAGAATAAGCAAAGTACGTAAGCCTTAAAAACATATTTGTAATGAAATTTATGCATACAAATAAGGTTTGAGTTCAGATTTTTTTACTTCCCGTGAGAATTTAGATTTTTCAGACACAAAGAGAGAGTTATGCTATTTTCCTATCTTTAAATTGTTATTTAATTTCACTTATATTATCATGTTTGTATGTGTTATGAAAAATAAAAGATCACTATTATCCCCAACACCTTGGAAGCCTCACGATTCACTGTGGAAGACAGGCCTTGAATTCCTGACCTGAGTCTAAGAAAGATTTAGAAGTGACAAGTTCTAATTCTCAGAAGTAACAAGAAGTATTCACCATTCAAACCTCCAAAATTTTATACAGTAAGACAATAGCTGCTAATATTTTCTTAAACATTTGTTTAATAGTCCTAATAAATTACAAAAGCCCTTTACTATATTTCTTGTCTGGTAGAGATCTTTTTCTAAAAAAATTGTGAAGTGTTTGGTCTGTTGCTTAGTCCACAAGAGTAACAAAATGTTAAAGGACTTGCATTACAGTCATTACTGTTGTCAGTACTTTCTGGATTAACCGTTACTGTTTTTTGAGAAAACTTCTTTGTATTTGTGATTTATCAACATTTTCTAGAGCTCCAGTTATGATGCTTTGAGCTTATTTTTGAATTCCAAAGAAAGCAGTAATTGGTATCAGTCAATCCATGTAAGAGCTTCTGACCAAAACAAGTTAAAGGACATTGATATGACAAACAGCATACAACTCCTGGGTGCTATCAAGCCCCAGTTACAGCATTAAAAAAACCAACCAAACAAACAAGCAGCATCCAAAAGATGAAGTCAAGCTCCTTTTAGATTTGTTATGCTGTTAATTTGTTTAAAAATGCAACAATAATTGTAAGCCATGACAGGAAAAAAAGAGGAACCAAAAATATTTCTGCACGCTGCAATTTGCTGTACAACTAGCCAGAGAGAAGCTTCATCTGCATGAGAAGGAATTCACAGTATGAGCCCTCACAGGCTACATGCTGTTTCAGTCAGATGCAAGAGAAAATGGATAAAAGAAGGGGCAAATCAAGAATGACCTAAATAATTGAAGTCACTCACACCATGCACTAAGATAAAATTAAAGCAAGGAAAATAAAAAACAACAACCTTTATCACTGCCTAACATGCTCACAAGGAAGCAAATGAGAACAAATCTATCTCAGTGAGAACATTAAAGTTACTGCAGGTACTCTTTCTCCTGTGCTCAAGGAACCTGCACCAAGTGTTCACAGCCACACATAGCAGCACAGGAACCAGGAAGTGAAGAAAATAGTCCTAAGAAATGGGCTGCAGAGGCCCATTTCTCAAATAAGCTGCTGAACAGTATCTTTCCTGCACAACTAAAATGCGTTCAGTAAAGAAGGAAGAGTAGAACATGCAGAGAAAAGGCAGTAAAGACTTAGTAAGTAAGATGGGGCAGAGCTCCTTGAATTCAAATTGAAACATACAGTTTATTTCTTTAAAAGTAAGTACTTTCCCTCAGAAAAGAAGGACTCTTCCTATCACCCATCAGGCAAATGCTCTAGTATTATTTATCCAAAAATAATTAGTGCTTCAAATAATTGCAATATGATCAGGGATTAAATCACTGGACAAGAACTGCGAGTACAAAAAACAAACATGGTTACTTTTACCTGCAGACCAGCTTCCTCAGTAACAATATCCCTGTTTGGATGAATTAAGCTCCATACTACTAAAAGATGTTATTATCATTTTAGCTGAGTTCCTGCTGGCACAAAGCCATCTTCATCACTGTGATCATTTCCCTTACCAAGCTTTGGCTCCAAAAGCTAACTGATCAGGTTTACTCCACTTGAATTTTATCAGACCAATTGTTCTGTTACAAGGCTGAAAAAACTTAAGAATAACAGATGTTCAGAATTGGGTGAACCTTATTAATCATTTCAGATCAAAGTTATCTGTAGCTGTAATAAGCTGCATTACCATCACGCACAGAGAAGTCTACCACACATCTGCTAGGGTAATAAAGAGTAACATAAATCTCAGTATTAGAGGTATCCAAAAAAGCCCACCAATACAGGTATTCCATGACAACTCTGGGAAAGCTTCTTTCATGTATAATCTGAAGATAAGACACATCTTCACAAAAGGCATGTGGGAACACTGATGCTGCTGACGAATGAAGTCAGCCACACGCCACAGCATGACAGCTACTCAACCAAACATGGACGGATCCTAAAGAGAACAAAGCTCTTACCTGACCAAGCTATTAAACCTTAGTGACTTTTTCAAAAACAACACTATGACAACTGCATTTTCAAAATGGACAGTAGGTTTGCTTATGCAAACATAGTTGCTGCAGAAAAGGATGCCTACTATGGTTATTTTTCAGATTTTTCACACGAAAAGTTATTTATTTGATGATTTTCAGTTGAAAAACAAATCTATTTTTCCTCGATCCTCCCTATACTAAAATTAACCAGAAAAAGGCCCCTCAACTAACACCAACTAGAAACTTATTTTCTGATTATGTATAAATTAACCATGGCACAGGATTCCAGCAGCTTGAACTGCACAACTATCATAGGATTACTAAGTAGATAACCTTACGTAGATGCTGGAAGTAGATAACCCTAGTATAGTAGATAACCCTAGGTGCTGGAAGAGCAAAGTCAGTCTTGAAAACATAAAAATACAAGCGCCTTAACTTGACTTCATGAAACCAATTCCGTTGGCCAACACAAAACTAGCAAAACCAAAACAAATAAGAATGGAGGTAAAGTCTGGAGTAATCAGAAAGACAGCAGACTAAACATATGCAGTACCAGAGCAGAAACTGCAGATCACCAAATCCTCTTATTTTTTTTTAAATACAACGGACTAGTATATAAAATTGGAATTTGAAAAGATGAACAGTCCTTGTTAGGCTTTGTCAAGCTTCTTCGAAGTAAATGCTTTATTTTTCAGAAACCAGAACTGCTATGGCAATCTAGGAGCCAAAAATGAAAAGGCTGAAAAATAAACTTCACTTCTAATTTCACAGGCAAGAGAATGAATATATTCTGCAGCATGTAACTTACTTCCCATATGCCCAACTAACAAGCATATAAAATATTTTAAATATTTTATTAATGTAAAGACATCCTGATTTACACATCTCACAAATACAGTTTAATTTGGTCACCATGAAGACATGATCTACCATAAACATTTCAGGGAAACAGCATTCTATCAGCAATAAGCACAGGACCACTGGTTGGACCCTCAGTTCTATTTTCCAAGACTTCAAGCCAATCCAATTTCAGAATTATATAAAGCAGGGCTATCTACAGATATTACAGTAGACATGGGTAACATGAAGATAAACTATTTTGAATGCAAAATGCAAAAAGTTGTATCAGCTGACTTTAATAATGACTACAAACAAACTGTCTATAGTTACAACATGGTTAAATATTATAACATGCAAAGCCAAATCAGAATTAACAAAGCAATTATTACAGCATCAAAATCCAAGAAGTACCAGTTATAATCTCAAGCCTACCATATTTCATAAGCAATCTGTTCAGCATCTTGCACTATTACCAGCAACACACACTGACGACATCTACAATTAAGTTAGAGCAACTCTCATAACATGGTCTGAACCTGGATGCAAGATAACATTAAAAAAGCATATTGGCTTTGTAGAGTCAGTAGACAAGTGAGTCAAACACCATTTTCCACTGCATTCTGAAGCTCATTAAATATTACTTCAAAAAAAAAAAAAAGAAACTACCTGCAGTATGGATGGAATTAGGCCGCAGTTTAGCAGTTATCTGAGTATTTTTAAAATACGTTACATGAGAACATAGACATTTCAATTTCGCATTCACTTTCACTACATGCCATACTACTCCTCAGCTATGGCATCATACCCTGCACTCTAAAATTACTAATTAATTGCTAAATTAATTACTAAAGTTACCAATGCATTAAAAACAAAGCAAATCTAAGTCACTAACATGCATGCTGATACCAATCATGTCTGGTAACAGACACTTCACAGGAGACTCATAATTGAACCATGGTAAGACAGACAAAACCACAAGTGCTAAAAACATACAGTAACTTGAAATAACACGATGTTTAAATATATGTGTTTTCAAAACATTTTTTTAAATGCCTAATCTGCCAACTCATTTTTCTCTTTTGTAGGTATCTTTCACTAGTACTTGCATGCCTGCTAGAACAAAACAGGTTTCATAAGGAAGGGCTACACTATGCCTTACCAACTTGCTGAATTCCTGTATATTGCTCTGATAGTATAATACAAAGAAAGGAAAGAAGTCAAACTAGGTTTGGCATTGAATTCCTGTAATCCACAAAAGGAAAAAAAACAAAATGAAAAAACAAATAGCTGTGAATAATTTCTAGAATGCTTTGGGTAAATTCTGTACTATAATTCATTTCTTAATAATAGTAAGTGTAAAAGCAGGTCAAAAGCTTATGAATATTATGCAAATAGAGCCCACTTAGCGGAGTTTAGACACAGAGGCCTTTAGATTTCTGACTTGTGAGTAGTTCATCATATAGGGAACTAGATAACATATGCCACTGTTCAAATATGAAATAATACAGCTGAACTACAAAATTACAGGTCAGAAGAAAATACAGTGTGCTAGACATGTCAGTTACAACCAACTGGGTCAGTTACATCCGACACACATTTTTTCCTTCAACTGTTAAGATATGACTACTTGAAAACTTGATTTGTCTGAATGAGAATCCAGTTTGCAACCTCAACCTGGGGAGAAAATAAAAATAAAGCAAGATAAGCCTGTAAAGTTTTACCGTTCCCAACCTCAACAGCTTCTTAATTTAAACTACACATTGTTAAAAATTATATCAATTGCCAGATGTAATTATTTATAGCTTTCTGGCTTGCAAAGGAAACACTGAAAATTTCTCTTCCTAATGAAGTTATGGCAGAAAAGAATGCAACTTTATGTCAGTGATGATGTTAAAAGGAGAGATGTACTTAAAGGTCATGCTGTTCATGCTCTATACTACTACCTGTATAACAGTTGTAAGTTCAGTTTCTAGGGTCAGACTGTGCTCAGAACTAGACTTCAAGACTGTGGTATTATCTTAGAGAGTTACAACTAATAGAAAATATCAGCTTTGTTGTTATGAATCATTGTGCATTGCTGTGTCACCTCCGCCTCAGGAGGAGAGAACATCACACACTGAATGTCACTGGAAAAAGGAAGAGAAGAAAAATGCAACCAGTCCAGACACAAGAGGGATTCTGAAGCCTACGGCATATTTTCTCCCACGTGAGATAGAACGTCTTATGGGTATCATAAACATACAGAAAGGGTTGAAGGAGACTCCAAAGCCCACCATTTCCAGCAATTATACCAAGGGCAGGGCTGCCAATTCAGGCCGCCCAGGGCCCATCCAACCTGGCCCTGAATGCCTACAAGGCATGAGACATCCACGTCCTCTCTAGACAGCCTGTGCCAGTACCTTACCACACTCAAATTGAAGAATTCTTCCTAATGCCTAATCTCAACCTACTCTTTTTCAGTTTAAAATAATAATACCCAACTTTTTACAATGTCTTTTTCTATCTTTATAATAATCTTCTTACAGCTCTGAAAGGCTGCAAGACATACTAAGGGAGGCTGTTTTGTTCCAGAAGTTTCTCCAGAAAAATTTAAGTGCTGTGGCATTACACCAACTTGCAACAACTGTTACTGCTTTCAACCGGCAAGATTACTTACAAAAATACAACATATCTTGAGCTGCTATTGGATTTCCACCCTCCCCCCTTTTCTAATCAAGAGAAGCAGGTGACAGCTATCATATAGCTCACTTGTTAAGGAAAAAAACAGGTATTGGGTCTGAAATTGAAGGTTGTCTGTTACACACAGCAAAATGACAGGCTACTATTGGCAGTTTCAGTAAGAGTAAATTCACCATTGCTACCATTTTATGCATTTCTTCGGCTTGCTTGACACCATTTCAGGCAGGAAATCTTAAAAGTTCTACAGGTTCATAAATATCACAGTTGAGCTTTTAAGTTATGTAAAGAAATACTCTTCTGATGACATTGGTTACAATAGTATTAGTAAAGAAATCTGCTCTGAACAGAACAAGAAGAAATACACTTTTGAAATGGACTTTAGCTCTTGTCACGGAATCTCAGCTCAGCAAGACTAGTTGCAAACGGTAAAACCCCCTGTAGAAAAAATGAGCAATTAAATATCAGTTGTTAGAGCAAAACCAGAACTAGTTAAAAACCACTTTTATCCCGTGCTGAGTAGCGTCCTTTGCATTTTATACCCGACTTCATAAGTGAAAAACATTAATTTTATCTTCAGTTTAAATTTACCAATTATCAGCTTCTGTTTTAAGAATACTTCATAATTGTTACATTAAAAAATGGGGATACATATACGCACAGAATGAATACATTAAGGTATTCATTTAAGTAGATTAATAAATGAATTCAACCACTCAGTTGCAGTCCCTTTCCTGCCTCCCTCCAAGCAGTTTGCACGTTTAAGTTTGATCACTACAGCTACAACCTTCCAGTGCAAGAACAAAACATCTAAACTGAAGATTAATTCCCAGCTTTAAGTATCCTACATCCACAGAACAATGCTTTAATTATATCTACTGATATAATTATATATATCTACTGATTTCTCAACATCTTATTTAAAGAATCAACAATTTCTTATTTAAATCTCAACTGATTTCTTATTTAAAGAACCTGTAACCATTTTTGTCAGCATTTTTAAGTCCTTCCTCCACTTTCATTTCTCTGTAGAAAAGAATTTGTAAGAACTCCATTTTTTAAACCCAACAAGCCATGAGTCAGCAGAAGTTGTACTGCTAGATTATGCATAAAAATCTTTGGACTTCAAAATTGACCAATTTACCCTAGATGCAATTGTAGAGTGCCAAAAAAAGAAAAAAAAAAAAAAAGGATTGGGAGTCAAAATTATCTTTAGATGTGTCAGTTTGTTTTTAACCAATACTGAACATGCAACTTAAAGCTATATTCTAGCACCAGTCATTTTTCCTTGACTCCAAGGGAAAACTATTTAAAAGGCATCATTAACTTTCTTAACAATTCCTGAAGACCAGCACCACAATGGGAGATGCCTCCTCTGTCAACTTTGGTTAAGTCACCAGCACAACCAGTGTTACGCCGCAAACATACCTGGCTCAGTCTCTGTTTTCGGTGTTACTTTTTCCTCTCTTGAAATGCTCATTTCTGTCATTTGCTGCGTTACAGGCAAAGCGGCAACAGGCACATTTCTGTTCATGTACAGTGAAACATGTAATTTTACATCAGCTTTAAGTACATAATAAAAATGTCCAAACCCATCAATAGACTACTTGTTTAACTAGTCTCGATGCTCGTCCCTAACTCCTGCTTCTACTATCTTCAGAATATTTTTTGATTCTATTTTAGTTCCCCATAGTAGAAAATAGTCAAATCCGGAGCAAACACTTCTCCACATAAACTGCAAATGCAGAAGTACAACACCAAACATTTTAATCACTAGTCATTTACAAAGATTTATAAAGAAAAGCACTGTCAGGTGTGCCTTCTGCTCCTAAGAAATTGAGTGAAGTGGGTCAAAGTTACTGCCAATCATTAACTTGCTACATACTCACAGCTCATCTGAAACTCAAAATAATACTTTCATCTTACCTCGATTTTTCAGATGTGCTGCCAGCAACACCATCACAGTTGTTTAAGCTAGCAGTATCTGCTCTCTGAACAGATGTAGAGTCTGAGGTAGGACTGTTTGAACCAGTGGCTGGTCCTACAAAACAAGAATTTAAGTCATTATAAACAAGTTGTAGAATACATTAGTCAAATATTCTTGCATATAGTTATGAACTTACATACATTATTCATTACACTGCACACTACCTCTTACTTAAAAGACAGACTATATTACTAACAACTGTAATATCATGTAAGAGATCATGTAAGAATATACTGACACTAGAAATAAGTGGAGAAGAAAATTAAGGGTGGATCACAACATATTACACAGAAACACATTCCTATTTTTACTGTGTTTTGAATAAGTATACTCTTTGAAATTTGATTTCAGTGTACAACATTCAGAAATTCTCCCAAAACATGTTATGGGATTCCTCTTCATCAGTTTTATGTTTTAATTCAAAATAAAATAAAACCAAGAAAACAGAGATATTGTGAACTCTTACCCATTGGACTGATTCTGCCACTGTTCTGCTGCCGTTGAAGATGTTCTTTGTAGCAAACAGAACACATCCCGTTTGTCCTAGGATTTCCATAAAATCCACATCCTGTACTACACAGCATAGGCCCTGGGGTCTGGTTTGTCTCCTGAGTCATCTCGATGCTGTAAATAAAAGCAAGAACTGCATTAGGAGCAGACATGTCACCAAAATCAATTACAGGGTTACAGAATTAAAGCACGTCTGCTCACCCTGCTCCCATAAAATGATATCAGCATTCTTGAAAAGAGATTCATGGACATTAATGAGCCATTCAATACTGCAGTTGTATTGTTAAGTAACATCATTACATATCCTTAAGACAAGAAAAAAAGTTATCATGCTGATGATACTGAGAAGTAGCATGCTTGTCAAACATTGAGCTGCATGTACAGGTTATGACCAAATTCAATTAATGGCAAAAAGCCCTTCGTTATCAACCTCTGAGCATTAGCATGGATATGCAGA
This sequence comes from Lagopus leucura, assembly GCF_019238085.1. Taxonomy (NCBI): domain Eukaryota; kingdom Metazoa; phylum Chordata; class Aves; order Galliformes; family Phasianidae; genus Lagopus; species Lagopus leucura. The sequence goes on from NW_024962272.1 coordinate 8,119,170, forward strand.
ATAAGCAAAATCAACCTTGTATCTGCTGTACCATTTTGGCAATTAACAGCTTATTTTACCAAATTCCATTCAGAACCACTCCGCTTTTTCAATAATGTTGATTTTGCAACATTTTGACATTTATTCTGTTACTAGCAGGATTAACTTCCACAGCCCATTTGTTAAAAAAAAAAAAAAAAACAAAAACAACAATAAGATCCCTGAAGTATTGGCAACAGCCAGTTAAAACCTGTATTCGTATCTTTAGAAGAAGTTTCCAAAACAAGGCCTCAAATACTCCTCAGGCTGTGTATGAAAGTTGATACTGAGTATTAACTGGCAACAACAAGTGCACAACAGTCTCTTCAACAGAATCTAAACAATATTTCTGAAATAAGATTAGACCTGACTTTGCTTTCCCAGGTACATCCCATCATGCTGCTGACACTTCTCAAAAGAGCCATTTAAATTATTTGTATTAATAAAGTTATATAAGACTTCCAAACCCTCAAACAGACAATGCCTAAGTCTGTAACACAAACTGCAGTAGTTACAAATAACAATATTTCCCCTTCACTGCTGGTGAATCTCAGCAAAGTAAGGTGAGCAGAAAAACCGATACAGAAACAAAGCCTTTGATTTGCAAGGGCAACAAAACTTGAGCACTGAAATCAAGCAATGTAATACAAATTGAGGACATGTAAGCATATTGCACTTGTCTCCACATGCCAAGTATAGTGTTTCTAAATCCTGAAGATATTTGCATATCTTCTTTAGATGACAGCCTTCCTACTCAGGAAAAGTCAAAAAAGAGATATTTCACAGCTGATACTTGTGAGAACTCAAGAATGCTGAAAGCACATTTATTATGCTGCACAGAAAAACACTTTTTGTAATTAATTAAATGCTACACAGCAATTACTGTAAAGTCAGATTTCAATAGCTTAGTAATTGCAACTGACAGTAGCCTTTGTCCAATTCAACTAAGTTTCTAAGAGAAAAATAATTCAGAAACAGGAGATAATTTTTTTTTTTTTTTTTTTCCTGCAGGTGATTATGGAACCTGATTTTTTCCCCAGCTATAAATAGAGCTGCATTGGTACACGTAGTCATTTCCACTTCGATAAAACACTCAACAACACTACATTTCTACAGCCTTACACGTCAGACACGGAAGTCAGCGTAAATCATGACTAAACTACGCAAATCTAAAACCTCTCATCTACATTCTAGGTTTACACTTAGAGAAAAACAAAGAGCCCATTTCTGCCCTCTTGTTAAGTAGGTAAGCTTAAAACACTATCAAATATGCTGCCACCATCAATCTCAACTAACACGCTCCACTTCAGATTAGATTCAAGCTGTGAATCTGATTCATACTGTGAATCATATTTTACCACCTAAAGCATCCAGCCTCAGGTGCTAACACTGTTTTTAAAATACTACAAACAGCAAGCCTTGACAGCTGCTTGGTCTGCAGTTTCTTCCATTGTTTGAAATATACATCCCTAACAGAAAAGATGGGCTGTTGTCCAGCCCTTCAGAAATGGTGTTTTTCAGGCTTCTGAAGAAGATCCAGGTCTAACCATTTATTTTTATTTATTGCACACACAGGTGAACAGTTATAAAAAAAACTTACCAAGCGGAATCCACTATCCAGTACGCTAGGTTTTGCTGTATCAGGTTCTGAACCAGCAATGGCTGAAACAAGGTCTTCAGACCAGACGAATTACACACTTCTCCAATTCCTCCCTAGTGGAACACCTATGAATGTCAGCAGCTAGCTGAAGTGTTCCTACAGATATAGCTTCCCTCCTTTAAAAAGCCAGCTCCCAATGCCATCACATGTGTACTGCTTTCCTCAATATTTCTCAGAAGCACGGGTCACATGGGTGAGCGCATTAGCTTCCGCCTGTCACAAGGCTGCAATGTGACAGGCTGAGCTGGAGGCTCAGACACAAAACCCCGTCAATAGGGGCCTCTGAAATCAGCTTCTATTTATATCTCCAAGGGCTGACAGCTCCGTACAGCCCACAAGGCCGAGACAGCCGCGCATACACCCACCGCGAGAGCAAGATATGAAATCTGATTAACAGGACCGCGGCTTCCTTTCTAAAGGAAGAGAGAGCGAGAAGACCGAAATTCACTCAGGGAAGTGCAGCATTACCGGCTCGTCATCCCCAACAGCCATTTTCAGCCCCAGACACGGCGGGTGTTACAACGGGCCTCATAGCTCACTTTAAGGCCCCCGACCTCCCGGGGCAGGAGGCTACAACGGCCGGATCGCCTCCCTTTTGCGGAGAGGAAAAATAAAATTCGCTCTGCCTCCCGGAAGGGGTAAAGCCTTGGCCCGAGGGATGCCACCACTTCACCCCGCGCCCTCGCAGCACGGAAGCGTTGCCCTGGGCAGTCCTTCAGGGCCGGGCAGCGAGGCGGGGAGGCTCGGCCCAGCTCTGAGGTCCCGCTGCGAGTCTCGACACCGCACTTCGTCGGTTCGAATTTTAACGGTAGAGACCGGATAGCGACCCAAACAGATAGGATTCAAACCGATCGCAAAACCTGGGGCCCGCCGGCCTACGTACCCCGCCGCCTGAGGGCCCGCTGTTTACAAAGAAAAAGCCAAGTCCTCGCAGCGCGGCGCCGCGGAGGAGCACGGCGCGGGCCCAGCGCGGCGCCAGACAAAGAGGCCGGCGCTGCCAAGTGCCCGGAGTGCGCCACGCTCCCCCTGCCCGCTCTGCCCCCGCCCCGTGGGTACCGGCGCACAGAAGCCGCGGAGGCCGTCAGGCCCGGATGACAACCCCGGGGGCGGGCCCTTGACCGAGCCGCACGCAAAGCCCTGAGTCACGGCCCGGACGCCGCCGGCCCCGCGCCCCCCATTGTGCCGCCGCGGGCGGGCCCGAGCCTCCCAGGCCCCGGCGAGACGCCCTCGGAGCCGGCCTTGCCGCCCTCTCCGCGCCCACCTACCTGGTGCCGGCGGCCGGAAGCTGCGCGTCGGGTGTCGGAGAGGGCTGCGGGTCGCCGCCGGGAAAGCGAGGGTCCGGGGACTGCGAGGCGTAGAGCCGCCGCCGCTTCCCTCCTCCTTTGTTTCTGCGGCCGTCGTGGCAGCGGCGGCGCCGGCGGGAGGCGAGCCGCACGCTGTACGCAGGGAGGGTGGAGAGCACCGGCAGGCAAGAGTCGCGGATCGGCGAGGAGGAGGAGGAGGAGGAAGAAGGAGAGGAGGCGGAGCCCACTCCCTCGCCTCGGCCCCGGCTCCGACTCCGGCTCCTCCCTCTTCCCCTCACCCTCCTTCTCCCTCTCGACTCCGCCTCACGCTGTTGAGGCATGCGTACTCCTGCGAGAAAGAGCGGATCGAAGAGAGCGGCGGGCAGGAGAGCGGTAGGGCGCCTGCGTTGGGCTTTGTGCGTCCGACGCGTGCGTTGGGCGCGTGGTGCCGCTGCGCGCGGAGTCCGGCCCTCCGGCGGGTGGAGGTGACGTCATGGGTTGAGGGACGGCGCCGCCGCCGCGGGCGCGCGAGGGGGGGCGGCTGTTGGGGACCCCGCGTGGGCTTCCCCCTTAGGAAAGGAGGAAGCTGCTGGGCGCTCCCGTGTTACCTCCTGGCACCGAGGGATTGAAATTTATGTTCTGGCTGGTGAATTTGTGCCTGGTCGGACCTCGAGATAACGCATTTATTGTGCCGGATTGCGCGAAGCGCGTGTTTCCAGGGAGACGAGAGCAGAGGCGCGCCTGCCGGGTGCTGCTGCGCCTACTTACACGGAGGAGGTGGCACCCAGCTGGGTGGGAGAGTGGCATCGCTGTGGGCAGTGTGGGGCTGGGACAAAAGTCAAAGGAAAGAGAATAAAAAGTCTGTGTGAGCAGGAGAGATGCTTGCTTACTGTGGGCGAGGAAGCTCTGGCGCGGGCTGCCCAGGGGCTGTGGAGTCTTCTCGGCGGTCTCCGGAAGCCTGGGCAGCCTGCTCTGTGTGTCCCTGCTGCAGCAGGGGCAGGAATCACGGGTTGGCAGGTGGTCCCACGGGTCCTGCCGACCTCAACAACGCCGTGTTTCTGACAATCCTATTTTTTTAGGCTTCCTGCTCTCATAGAGAGCAACATAGGGTAGTTGTGCCTTAAAAGCTCATATGGGAGGTTGTGCCATTGTTGTTTGCTCTATCATTGTAAACTAAGGCCAGAATTATTTTTTTTAAGGAAGTCTATGAAGGGGAAAGTACTTCTGTTTATCCAGGCATTACATTCTTGAAAATAGATCTTCAGCTGTAAAACACAAGGTAGCTTTCGATAAATATTCTGAGCAATTCAGCTTTAAATGCAGCTTCCACCTGTATTGAGGATACTTGGAGATTAGTGTATTGGATATATTTATGGGCCTTTGCTTAATTTCTTAACCCCCCAAAAAAAGATTAGGTTTGAAATGCACGGCACTGTGTAAAACAGATTACTGAAATTACTAGAGTCTTTTTTTTTTTTTTTTTTTTGCCCTGACGCCTTTGGGAGCTGATCTTCCTATCTTCCTTGCTTGTGGGAAAGATGTCTCCTGAGGCCCAGAGGATTCTGAGGTACATATTGCTTTCAGTTAGGTGAAATTGTGCTGTGCTGCAGTATAGCACTCTGCAGAAGTAGCTCTGGCTATTGGCACTGTGTTTGCTGCGGGTCTTATTGCTACAGAACAGTGATGAGTATTTGGAGCATCTCCTCTGTTATCTGAAACATTTGGGCTGCCCTCAATGTCAGTAGTACAGAATAATTCCATCATTGTGAGGAAAAAATGTAAGTGCTGTTTGACTTACAGTGCAGAAGAGAACTCTTTTGAAAGCAGCACTCTCAAGGGGTGAGTAACTTCATCACTTTGATGGGAAAAATGGGAAAGGAAGTTGAAGCATGTATTGCTTGTCCTTTGCAGAGATTTTGTGACCACAACTGAAGATTTTGGAGTCTCAATGTCAAATTAAAAGCTGACCTACTAGTAGCGATGGAGAGCAATCACCATCTCTCATAGTATGGTGGGGCAGAGGTTAGAACAGTTTCAGATGAAAACTGTCAACTTCTTTGGCTTGTTCCAGGAAAGGCTTCTTCTGAAATAGCAGAGTGGTTTTTCAGTAGATTTACCAGGAAAGTTTGTCCCAATGGCAAGGAACCACTCAGAGATGAGGAGTCTTAGAAGAATGGGAGAATTTGCTACTAAGGATCTTTGCAAGCAGGCTTGTCTTCCAATTATTAACTTCGGTATGTAAGTTGATTTAGAAATGTAGTAGGGATAGGAGATGGCATGGGCATTTGAGAGTATGACATCACTAGATATGGAGTTCTGCTGAAGCTGCAGAGTGGGGGGCTATTTTTACAAGCCATGGAACAATTGCCTCTGTGACTCTAAGCATTTTTATTTACTGGAGATTTTATTCCTTCAAGGTTTGAACTTTCTAGGTCCATCTGTTTCCTTTAGTTGTTCAGGTCTGACTACCCTGCTCAGGATGTGAAAAGAAATAGGTAGCCCTGATAATGTAATTTTTTTTCTTTATTATTATTATTTTTTAATCTATCAACAGGATCTGTATGTCTTATGAAACAGAAGGCAAAAATGCTGCAGCATTTCCCCAGTATGGAAGAGAACTTTCTATTTAAATTGCTGATTATATTAAGTGACTGAATCATACTCCTTCAAAGCAAACCACAGCATAACTGAAAAGAAAAAGAAAAAAAAAAAGGAATAATGAAATAATAATGCATTTTACTTAACTCAAAGAGCCTAGCACATTAAGAATGCTGTAAGCTACTTCCTAACTCATCTGGAATGTTTGGGACCTTAAAAGGAGATCAGAGTAATTCCAGTACATTACCCAACGAAGAGCTGAGATGTCAAAAGAATATTTCCATCTTTAGAAGCCACAACTTTAGAAGGGAGTAATTTTGGACTACTCAGTTTGTCTACTCAGTGTCATTGCAGGTAACCTGTGCATCTGAGAAAGCAGGTGGATTTGCTTAGAGAATTTTAAACAAGTCCACTCAGCCAGACATCCTCATTGTACATTAGTAGCTAAAACGGAATGCTGTTTTCAACTGGGGCATTTGATTTTCATCATAGTGTCTGATATGATACTGTGTTTTGGTTTTAGGAGAAAAATCAGTGTTGATAACAGGTGGGCATTTTAGTTGCTACAGAGGAGCGCTGCACAAAGCCAAGAGCATTTCACATTTTCAGCTTCTTGTACTGTCTTGCTAATGAAAGGGGCTGGGGAGCACAAGAAGCTGAAGAGGTTAGAACCACGAGAGGTGACCCAAACCGACATCCTGCCAGACAGTAAGACCAACAGGATTTGGGTGGGGTAGAGCCACTGCTGGGGGACTGGGTGGGCATTAGTAAGCAGGTAGCGAGCATTGTGCATCACTTACTTTGTAAACATGTTAGTATTTATATTATTACCATTATTTCTGTCTTCCTCTTCTGCCTTAGTAAGTAGTTTTTCTCTCTACCTATGAGTTCTATTTATGTCTTTTTTTTCCAGCTCTCTCCTCTAGCTGGGGGGAGAGTGCCTGAAAGACTGTGTTATGCTTAGTTGCTTGCTGATGTAAACCACAAAAAAAAAAAAAAACCAAAAACCCACACACCTTCTTCTGTCTTACAGCTCTTATGCCTTTTTCTATCTTCTTTTTCCTCCCTTGCTCCTCTCAGGAACCTGACTCCAGTATTCCATGGTCACTACAGCATCACGGCTGTGTGTCCTTTCTGGCTGGCACACCTACTGCCTGTATGACAAGAAGTTACCTGTGACACCCTTCAGACGTCTCCTGGATCGGCTGTGTTTGAACATGTTAAAAGTTGGGGTGAGGATGTGGATGTGTGACAGAGACTTCAAAAAATCATTAATGATAGCTGCATCTTCTTTCTTAATTAGTGAGTGATCTGTAGCACATTTCAACCACAATGTCACACTTGGTGACCCTCCTCTGGCCTGACTAGAGAGCTCTTACTTTGGCCTGAGCCCCACGCATCTAAGCTACTCTTTCCCACAGGGGATGATCTGCATCTGCTCTGCCATTTTCTCAGGAAGGACTCATTTCAATCTGTCCATCCATCACAGCACTCCAGTAAGGTGAGCTGTCCCACACAGAGTGCTTTCATGAAAATAGCTTGTTGCATGCACTCTTGTTTGAGCATGTAAGTCTCCTGTCTTCATTAAACTCTGATCAGTGGAAGTTCTGCATGGCAAAAGCCATCACCTCTCAGCCGATCACGTCCCAGGTTTCTTTCAGGCTTTAATTATTAAATTGAACATCTGTTATCTGTGCTGGATAAGACACTTTGTTGAGCTATACAGCAGTGGTAATGGCTTCCAGGAAAATCTTGCTATTTTATATTAATCTGAAATCCTGGGCAGCTCTAACATGGGCACTGTTATGTTAATATAAATAAAATGAAGAAAGCTTATCATTTGTTATACCAAAATCTTGACGGTGACAAAAATGTCTTAGCTCTTTATTATGAGCAGAGCCTTGGTTTGAGGCATGCACAGTTGTGAACTGCTGTGAGTGCCTCAGTTTGGCTTGCAGTGCTGATCCTAAGCAGCATTTCTAGTTTCCCTCACTCACTGCAGTAATGGTGTCCCAGTCTTCTTTGGATTCATTTCAACTTTCAGAACCTTATGAGCTCCTTACGGGATGTATCAGTTCATGGGCTATTCTGAATAACCTGTCTGCTTTTTGGGTGAGCTCTCCTAAGGTGCCATTGTCTCTCATTTTTTCTCCTTAAGAAGTCTTGTGAGTCATTCGATACTTTAATAACCTTTTGAACTGCTTTCTGATGGAGCTTTAGGTAGCTTTGTTTCAATGGATTGCTCAGTGGCTCCTAATTTAATTTCCTTTAAAATCAAAATCATAAGGTGAAATCTGATCTGTAGAGCTTGATAGCCAGCATTTGTGATTGGCAAACTGAATCCAAGGACAGATATTAAAGAATTCTACACTGAAATAGTTTCTGCAGCACAGCACTGAAGAAGCCTAGGTGTCTGTCATCCAGAGCACCTGTAGTGTTCATGTCACTCATATAATCTGAAAATAAGTGGTCTCCAAAGTGTGTTGTTACGGTGCAGGAGGAAAATGCTAGAACTTCAGAAATATGTCTTTATAAATATACGTATATTGGATGTGTGTGCTCAAAAATCTTTTGCTAATAGGGATACATGACCAAAAATGTTTGGACACCACTGATTTGAACTATGTCAGTCAATCATATCAAGTCTTGTCCACTGCAAGAAAAGAATTTCATGGTGTTCATAGACTAAACTCTTATGTGCCAAGAACCAACTCGGATGTCATATGGATCTAGTTATCTGAATGAATATATTATTCCATAAAGTAAATATTAGAGCTTTTTAAGCAAGACTCCCATGTGTTACAAACAGTGGTCACGTGTTACTGATTGTTCAGCCTTAAGCAGATCAGAATGGATGCTTGTCTGAACCTTTTCCTGATTCTTCTTTTGCTGGTCTATGTGGATAAGGTGTGCCGAAATATAGTATGCAGTATGAGCTGGGGATATGCTGTTTGTATTTCAGTCTGTTTAAAACCTACATGTTTTACATATAGAAAGTGTGCAGTTTCTAGAATGTAATATGAGAGAGATAGTTTTGCATTTTCATTAAAAATATAACTTTCCAGAAGTGTTCATCAGAAGCTATTGCCTTGCAAAAAAAACAAAGGTTATGTAGTAATTTTTCTACTGCAGTTTCCAATCATTTGTCCTGACGTGCATATGTGAGTTGCTGGTAAAGGCTCTCCAAATGCTCGCTGCAAGTGGGGCTCCCCAGCAGCTGCAGATCTGGATGATGGTATTAGGGCAATTGGTGATGTATCTTTCCTAATCACTGTTACTATCCTTATGTAGTATGCCTTGTTCTGTGTTATTTTTGCTGTATTATTTATTATCTCATTGCTTTAAACTTCAGTAAAAATAAAGGCACTTCTTTAACTAGTTGCCTGTGACTTTTGTGCTGATCTTGTCCACTAGCAAAACACCTAGTTGTTTCATGTTTTGTGTTTCAATTTTGGCTATCTATAACTTCTGTGAAAAAAGGAGCGTATTACATTTTAAAATGTTCATCAACATACATGATGGACCTTTATCTCAGCTGGCTTGATAGATATAGAACTATTAAGTACTTCTTTTTCCATTTTTCGTAGTCTTGGACATAATTCTGGTCTTAGGTACCTCTGGAGATTTGTAATAGCTGCATGATGACTGGTAAAAAGTGATTAAAAAACATTAGCATTTGAAATGTAGTAAATCTCTCCTTTTAATTCATATTACATCACAGTTTAAGGTACTTTTATGTACTATTGCTGTAAGCTGGACTGAGAGGAGAATTATAGCAATGCTGACACTCTTAGAGATATTGTGCTGAGGTGCTAGCAAATTGTAGCCAAAATTTTAGCTGCTGTTTTTTTGTTTACTTGTTTCTTAGTAGGACAGAAAGACAAACTGTTCGTACTGTTCATTTGTGTCTTCCTTACAATGATTTTCCTGGAAAAAAAAAAACCAACAACTACATTGCCTGTTGTGCATCCATTTCTCTTGGTAATTTTAATTTCCTAGATTTTTTTTCCTTAGGATTTCTGATGTTATATAACCATGCATCTTGACATAGAAAGCCATGAACATGACCAAGACTCAGCTGTAGTGAATCAGCACAAGTTTTCACTTATCAGAAAGAAGGATAGTGACAGATAATGAGATAGGAGGCTTTAGTTGAGCGGAGAGACTGCATTATGAAAACAGGTTTATTTTCAGGTTTGTTTAGTACAGCATAATTTGTGTCCTAGTTCTCATAATGGTACCTTCTTTCAGCTGTGCCTGTGCAGTTGTACAGAGCTTGCTAGTCTACCCAGCTCTGCTTGTGGAGAGTTTGCCTTGTAATACATTTCATTTAGTCTGATGTAGCAAAGTAGCCCTTCTTGAGCAATATGAGAATATATCTAATATGAAGTATCATTTCTTCAGGGCACAGAAATTACTCATTTCTGTATGAGATAATAAGATCCTTTTTATAAGGCAAGGCCTTCATTTGGGACAGGCCACCTTTCTATCTTTTCAGAAATTGATTTTTTTTTTAAAGCTAGTTTCTAAAGAGGGACTATAAGAAAGAAGGGAACAGACTCTTCAGCAGGTTCTGTTTTGATAGGACAAAGGGAAACCACGGAGGCGTTCAAGGCAAGGCTGGATGGGGCTTTGAGCAGCCTGATCCAGTATGCGGTGTGCCTGCCTATAGCAATGGTTTGGAACTAGATCATCTTAAACATTCCAACCCGAACTGTTATAGGATTCTATGATTCTATAAATGGTTTCAAATTAAAAGAGGGGAGATTCAATCTGGGTATAAGAAAGATGTTCCTTTTTTACAATAAGGATAGTGAAGCACTGGAGCAGGTTGCCCAGAGTTATGGTAGAAGTTTCATTCCTGGAAATGCTAAGGCCAGGCTGGATCAGGCTCTGATCAAACTGGTTTAGATGTGGGTGTCCCTGTTCATTGAAGGGGAGTTGGACTGGATGACCTTTAAAGCTCCCTTCCAACTCAAATGATTCTGATTCTGTGAGTTTGGATATGGGTTATAATTTGCTCGCCTCTGAGATATTTGGTAGGGATACCACTGGTAATGATCTATGACTGTCTTAGAATCAAAGAATCATAGGACCCTCAGAAACTTTGAAAAAACTTTAAATCTCTTCTCACGGGACTTTTCAGGAACTTGGTATTTTTGTTTTCTCTGGTGCTGGAAAGAATTCAGGGATAATTCTGAATTTGCTCAGAACATAAACTGATGTGATGTTCTGTAGGAACTTTATGAGTAACAAATTCAGCTATGGTACGTTTCCACAGAGAAGGGAAGAGTATGGATTGGTAGAGGCATAAAATAAATGTACCCTTTTAAGCTTCTTAGATCCTTTACACAATAAGGCCCTCGGACTTCTTATGCCTTGAAGCTATTACTGGGTCAATGAATGGGAAAGGAAAAAGCTTATACTGCCATATGGAGACTTCCTGCAATCTAGCAAAGTTGTAGTTAATGTATTTCCAAGGTTGTATGGATAGAAGCAAAATTTATTTTATGACTAAGATGGAGCATTTAAAAGCCTGTAAGGCATAACTCTTACATGTAAGGAGAAGTATGGTCTATGATAACTGAAAAGAATCCTGATAACTTCGGAAGGCTGTACATCATACAACACATTATTCAGAATTACTGGTCTTTGAAAATGTACTTCTTACTGAAGTTTTCAAAGGATTTGAGTTATGCTAACTTTCTGCTGAAATATATCTTCCTTCATTTTTTTTTTTTCTCCTGGTATTTGTGCTATAGCTCTCACTGAGGTTTAAGCACAACTTTCAAGAGAAGCTACCTGGTTGATGTGTACCTTAACTGAGATAAGTAAATGGATAATGTGGCAAAGGTATTCTAAGCTACACCCTGAATATGAGTTTAATGTTTCCTTCAAGGCATCATGGGCATGACACCTAGCAGGCAATCTAGACAAAATTCATAAAAGCCTTCAGAAGTCTTTACTTAAGTGTTTCTAATAGCTACGCACAGATAATTGAAACCAGAATGTGAATTAATCTATCTTCATGGCTTCTGGTTTTTTGCAGTAGCCAGTTTGGACTTCTGCAAACAAATTCTTTGCATTCTTTTTCTATGCATGTAGCATTCTTCTTGCTAAAGAGCCTTAGAGGATGTTTACTTAAGTTGTGAATTTAAAACCATGCCTGATGATCTTTCTGTCACAAGCTGTTTGCCTCAAACTCCTTCCAGAAGTGTCAGTTTGCTTGTTTTGGCAAGTCTTTTAACTCCTTGCGACTTACTCTGCTTTGACAGACAAATGCAAGTAATTTTCATTAAGATATAAGTATGTCACTCATGTTTCATTTCCAGAGGTAAGGTATTTTTGGGGAAGACATGCAGTTGCTGCTGCAGAGGCAGATTGACACACAGTGAATATACACAATTGGCAAATCAGAGAAGGCATTTCTGTCATTACACTTCAAAGTACCATGAGCTTGCAGACTTCATTTATCAGTCGTAGCATCATGAAATTTATTTGTCAAGTGTTCCTGGCCCTTCCGAGGTCTTTGACAGCATCGGTTTCTATTTATACCTTTCCCTTTGGTAGTCTTTGATACAGATACACACAAATATTCTAATATTCTAAAAGAATAAGAATACTATTTAACTGGGTTTGTATATATGGCAATGACGATGTAGAAGGGAACACACACTACAGACAGAGCTGTCTACCCAGATTCATTTGCCAGATTATCCTTCCATTTTGGATAATCCTGCATGCTCCCTCATATTCTGATCTGGAATAATTAAAAAAAAGGAAAATGGAGTTTAAAAGCGGCAGAGGTAGGGAGAATTTCTGCTAAGGGATGGTATTCAGTCTGGGCATACTAATAGACGTTTTTAAGCCTGTACTGAGCATTGTTGATACCTTCCCAAGCAATTCGGTTTAGTATCAGTAATCTTGCATACTCTGTCATCTTGGGTCTGAAAATATCTGTGGTTTTTTTTTGTAAAATAAGAATTTCAACAAAAAATAAAATTAATAAAACTAATAAACCTGTGTCATACCGATTTTTCCTAATAAAAATATTTTACTGTTTACCAGAACTCCAAGGAAGTATCCGTTCTTCAAGTTATAATTATCTCTTGCTTCTTATTGCACAAAATCTAAGCATCCTGAATATTCTACTTATATTTCCATTGTCTTAGACTTTAAGTTCCTGGACACAACTTACTTATTTCAAGCACTTACGATTTTATTTTTTAAATTTTTCCTTCTGTGAGGTTTCTACTTTGATAACTTTCCTGTTATCACTTGGTTTTAACATGACTTTTTTTTTTTTTTTTAAAATTTTATTTTAGAACTTAAAGTTTCTAAATAAAGATTTTGAAGCTAGATGTCCGTGGAGGAATTTACCAATAGTTTCACAGAACGTTCAGGACTGGGATTCTCAGCCCTGTGGGAACTGAGGTCCTTAATTGCTCATCCAGTTCTGTGTCCACAGGTCACAATGACAGCATTTTTAGTACACTTGCAGTGCTCTTTCACAAGGCCTTCACTCTACCATAAGTATCTCATTGATAACTTGTGCAAGATTTTTTTTTTTTACACACTGAAGAAAGCTCTCTTTTCCATGTATTCCAATAAGATGCATGTGAGATAAACTTTTTTTTTCTTTTTTTTTTTTTTTCTCTTATTCAAGCAGTTTATGGAAGAAAGTGGGTTATCTCACTAAGATCTTTCCACTTCATTTGATTTATCACTTAAACATTGGAAATGCATGGTAGAATGTAACATCAAATAATGTGTTCTAATATTTAAAACATTTATTTCTGTTTTTATGACTGGAACTTAAAGACAGGCAGTACACCTATGAGCTGCATCCTGAATAAAATCATTAGTACATTTCATAAAATATGAAACAAAGATCAGGATAAATGAGTTCCATGAAATCTGATTTTGTTAGCTTAAAAAGAAACTATGTGTATACTAAATTTTTCGTGACTGGCAGCTTTATACTTGGGATTTTTCACAAATTTTTCACTGCTGCAGTCCACAGAAAGTGAGACAAGCAAAAGGGGAATATTTAAGTACAACTGCTTTTCAGTTGCCTCCTATCAAATTTGGGATTTTATACCTGTGGGGCAAATTTATGCTACAGATATGTCTTGGTGCTACTATCTGAGACTGACTGTGCTACAGACTCTCCAAGTGCCAGAACATTTATAATGACAATAACTGTGTTTTTATCAGCTTAGCTTCTTTTACTTGTAAGAGAAAAAGGGTAGATTTTATTGTACTAGTGCCTGAGATACTTTTCTGGAATAAAAGTGATTTGGCAGTATAATTTCGTAGGCTTTATGTAAGGGGAATCTTGCTCTGTTAGACGATGGTGTTTTCACTTTAATGAGTTTGCAGATGTTAACATTAATACTGACATTCTGCAGTTTCCTTAGTTTAACTTTGCAGTCTTAATCTTCTTTGACTACCTTGTGAGAATTGAGATACTATTTGAGATCAAAAGTACTTTCCTAATGTTAGTGGAATGGCATGGTCTTTCATCGAAACCAAAATTAAAAGTTGAAGTGCTGCCATTTGGGATGGGCACACAAGGGTCACAAGAACTCAGACAGAAGATCCAGGCCCCTGTGTGCTGCTGAGGCAGGGCACTGGATGGAGGCAGACACTGGGACTTTTACCAGTAAACCCACTAATTAAACATTTGCATTTGCCAGCTAACAGATCATATTTGGCTTGTTGTTTCTTCCCTGAGGCAACTTATCAGGTACAAGTGGGGACTATATGCTGATATCCAGAATTTAGTCTGAGGATGCACTTCACTGGAAACTCAGAAGTGCACAGCTCAGTTATCTGACTGGCATACTTACTAATATCCAAGCTGTAATGATGAAAGCAGTATTGAAGCCCCCTTAGTACAGCATGTAAACATTTATTGAATGCCTCCAGAGGCAATGACTGCAGGACCTGGCACTTGGTTTTGTTGTACTTCATCCCGTTGACTTTAGTCCATTGATCCTGTCTGTCCGTATGGTCCTCCTACCTTCAGGCAGATCAATACTTCCTCCCAACTTGGTGTCGCCTGCAAACGTAGTGAGGATGGACTCAATCCTCTCATCCAGGTAATCAGTAACGATATCAGACAGGATGGGCCCCAATACAGACCTCTGTGAAAAACCGCTCACGATTGGATGCCAGTTGGATATAACTCCATTCAGCACCGCTCAGTGTGCCTGGCCCTCCAACCATTTCCTGTACCCAGTACAGAGTGCACCCATCCAAGCCATGGGTCTTGAAGAGTGCTGGGGAAGACAGTGTCAAAGGTTTTGCTGAAGTCTACATAGACATCACCTTTCCCTATCCATCAGACGGGTCACTCGATCATTGAATAAGATGAAGCTGGTTAAGCAGGACTTGCCTTTCATGAAGCCGTACCAGCTGGGCCTGAGCCTTTGCTGTCCCACACGTGCTATGTGATCTCATTAAAGATTATCTGTATGACGGCTGCAGAGCAGTTTGCAGTTGTATAACTGATGTTAAATAATAAAGATTACTCCAATAGAGGCATACAGTTGTGCGTGGTATGGTATCACATATATAAACAGGAATAGGAGTAAGTAGGGAAAAGTTTCAATTATCATACTATAAATATTTCTGTAAAGAAAATGTCTCAGGTCAAATGAAACCTCTGTATTCAGGATTGCAACAGAGGGTTTGATTTGTATTGATGCTATATGGAAGTTTCCTAAGATGGCTCTCCTGTACATCCTTACTGAAAATATGAACGTGGGAAGGCAGAGATTTGGCTCTGGCATCTGCCTCCTCGCACGGACCATGGCCTGCGAGGGAGTTTGCTTCCCTTGTGTAGGTAGCTGGAACATTTCTTACCCATTTTTTCTTTCTATAGTGCAGTAGTTGGGAGTAGGTCTTGATGAATCCAGTCTGGTCTCCCTCCCACAGTACAGATACCTCAAGTCTGCCACTTTACACAGATATTTAATGTCTGCTTTCATTTATGTTAGTATGAAGGATCTCTACTTGAACTTGACAGTGACTTTGCAGCCTTTAGCAGAAATACAGTGAAATTAAATATTAGCCATATCGCATGAAAATGTTACAGCTTATGGCCTGAAAACTTGTATGGAAAATCAACTACTGATTTACTTTACCATTCCCTCTGTGAAGACAGAGCCAGCCCATACTCAAGTGTACCACTGGTTTTCAGCTTTCTCTGACAGCCACAGCGCTGCACTTAAATGTCCAGGAATTAGCGTTATATGTCTGATGCCTGGTGGAGCAATCTTAATGTGCAAGTCCTTCTCCAGCTCGCAGGTGATGATGGTGTGTGCTGTGGGAACAAAAGCAGACGAGGGCTGTGCTTGTCTCTGTGCCACTGCCTTTTCTCATGTTTGTCTTTGGGCAGAAGCGTGATGGAAGCCTTTCCATGCTTCAGGCTCCCATCACCCCTTTGTGCAAAGATTGTGGTTGTTTCAACTCTAAAATTAGTCATGCTTGTAAGTCGGGTGCCAAGTCAGTGGGCTGGTGACTTTGAAGAGGTTGTAGTCACAAACGATGGCCTTTGTTAAATGAGACTAAAAGTTTGCTGGCTGCTTGTAGGCTCAGAGCTGCTGAGAAAGGATATGCAGAGGGCACTTGGCTGTGTTTCTTTGCCTTTGGGCAACTTCTGGTTTGGTGCCACTGTCTGGACACTGTCCCTCCCCTAAAATTCAAATGAATTCTCACAGTGTGGACAGTAGATGTTGTATGATATGTTGCTTGATTTTACCTTCCTTTTACCTGCTGTGGTATTTTGGAAAAAAAGATACAACTTAGTACTCTCACATCTGTAACGCTTTTTGGGAACTTTTGTCATGCTACACTCTTTCCCTGCTTTCAGGTCTGGACATCAAGCTCCACTCCTTTATCTAACTATTTCTTCTATTCACTACAGAGTGTAAAATGCCTCTCTTCTATTTTGAGCTCAGAAGTGTTCTGAATTACATCACGTTAACAAGGAATCAGAGTGTGCAGGTACAAAACAGGAGAAGCCAGTGTATTTCATGGTGATACAAGGATGACAAAAGGGCTGTTTGGGTTTTTGGTCACACGCTGCATATGGAAGAAGTTATCTGACACCTCACAGGAGCTGGTGCAGAGATAATCCCGTGGACCGTCTTTCTAGAAATCATGATATGATTGAAATATGCATTTATCAAAATCTGTAAAGTGCTAAGAACAAATCAGCTGCAAAATTCATCTTTGATGTGCAGACTATTTGCAAATAGTGTCTGTTTCTAAGTACATCAGTAATTACTGTGAGTCAGTGTGTGTTCAATGTGCAATGCAAATTTACTAACCCAGATTAAATTTTGGAGTATCTAAATCTGCAGATTTTAATGTTGTTGTTTTTCATCTATATCTCCAAAAAGGCCAACCCTTATTTTTAAAAGTATATTAGTATGTATATATACTTATTTGGAATGTTCAGCAAAGACTGCTATTTATACTACTGAAATGAAAAACTGTGATAAAACTGTACAGTTTATTCTAACTCTGGGGTCATGACATGATTAATCCACATGTAAATTCATTCTTACTTGGGGAGATGGACAGGAACTGTATATTTGCTAGTGCTTATCACTCACTGGAGAATATTAGCATCCTTTCTTAACAAATTTTTATTTTTCTGAAAATGATCTGTGCACCATCTTCATCAGGGTTTCTCCTAGCTCAGCAATGCTGCTATCGCTTTCTCATTTTTGTGCTGTTTGTTTTCAGTTTCCAGTGTCCCTGATATTGTTATTATTATGTGGATCTACTAAATAAGTAGCAGAGTACCAGCAACTAGATTTCATTTTCAGTGTAAGAGCTGAGAGTACAGACACATGTTTCTAGGAAGAAGGTGGTGTTGTTTTATGAAATTCCAAACCAAGTGCTAATGAATGTGTCTTCTCATGGTCACTGTGATCACAGTATTTTGCTTGATTCTAGGAACAGGCAAACTTCATTAAATTTGAAGCATTTCAAATTAATGCACGTTTTTCAAATAGTCTTTTAAAACAGGCTTTTAAAGAAATGATGCTGTCCATTCAGCCTCAAGCAAACTCTAGAAACCTCTGAGAAAGAAACCTGAATGTAGTGAACATAGCATTTAAAAGCCAAGGTTGCTGGGGCAGACTTAGTTCAGGCTCATTGAGGTTGTGCATTACACTACAGGCTTTAATTACTTGTTGCATCCGTTTCTTCTCAAAATCTTGCATTCCTTAATGCTGACATTTGTGAACTTTTCAGCATCACACTTTGCATTGTTAACTTTTATCTAGCATCTGGCTTTTCTTGTGGTATGGAGGAAATATGGGGATATAATTTCCTGAAATTTCCTGTCATGAACTCTGCTGACCACCTTTCATATGAGTTCCAGGGAGCGATAAGGAGTTATAACACTGTTCTCACATATTTGAACTAAGAGAGTAACTGATAGGTGTAGCAGCTCAGGTGACTTAAGTTTCCTAAAATGCTTAACAGTAAAACAAGAAATGTGTAAATCAGCCAGGGCCATAGATCTCTCTTCCTTCATGGTATACAGCATAATGCTCTCTCCTATCCTATCCTCTTCCAGCTGGAGAGGTTGAATACAAATGTGAAGATGCTCCAAGTGGAGTCCAAGTTCCAGGCTCATAATTACTGGATTAGTGTCAGTTCACTCTGTCAGCTAATACAGCCTTTGTTCTCTGGGCAGCTATTCATCTGCTTTTCAGTTGAATGGAAATTGCATTCAGTCTTTTCCCAGTTCCCTGTCAGTGCTCCCCAAGGGATGCTTCCCCTGTGAGAAGCTAATCACTCCCACTTTTCAGGAGCTGCTGAACCTCTCAGAGGAAGAGACCATGCAGTAAATGACAAACTATTTTTCTAATGAAAAAAATATGTTGGAGGAGAAAATAATATTTAAACAAAGCCCTGGAGACAGCCTAAGACTCTCTTCTTACAGAGGGGCAGGCATATTAAAAGACTCAGAGGAACAATAAGAACATTTTTTTTAAATCAAAATTTCATGAAAGAAAGATCTTTGGGGTTGAGTGGATGGAATACAGATTTCAGTTCTACCAGCTTTAATTAATACCATAAAGTTCTGTTGGGATCCTATTAAAAAAATCCAGTAATCCTTATGGAAATTATTATTTGACCTCTTGGTGCACCACTGAAAGAAAAAAAAGACAGCCCCAGTGTCACAAACTGCTCCATGTGAGGAGATTTGTTTACGAGTCGCAAGCTCCATTGATTTTACTAATTAGTAGAGTAGCTTCCTGAAGGGAGAGACCTGGCAGTGTTGGGGAAGCTCAGGACTTGCCTAGATCTCTTCTTTATGGTTTTACCTAGTTCGACTGGGGGTTGTTTATGATACCAACATCACTAGTATGGGTGCAGCCGTGCAGGCCAGCAGGCAGCTCTGAGGTAAGAGGAGGAGCTGTGCCCAGCCTGATGCCCATGGTGCTGTGTCTGATCAGTGCACCCATCCACCTAACAACACATGCTGCACATGTAGTGGGGCCATGTTGGCTTTCTCATGTGTGTGTGGAAGTGAGGAGTGGGCCTGAACCAGGAGTCGAAGCCCAGAGGTCACCATGTGGCCAGAAGGACAGGCTTTGGGAATCACACTGGTTTCATCCGCCGTTCCAGGCCAGGGGAGTTCTGGAGCTGTGTGAGCATGGCCAACATCAGTAGTAGGACTCAGAGGCCTGGACAGCTGTCCCGTGCAGAGACTTGCAGTGTGAAGGCCTGCTACCATGTGTGAAGAAATGGAGTCAAATCTCTGCATTTACCTGCAGAAATTCTCCGGGGCTTATAAATGAGTACCAGTCTACAACTGATCTAGGTCTAGTCTTTTAATGCTGACATTGTATAAATAAGGAAAAGAAACCAAGAGCGAAAAACATTCAGTGAAAGGCACTTCATTTTCTTCTCTTTATTTCCAAGAAAAAGTTCACTGTTTAACCTCCGCTGTTTGTTGCTGGCTGTGGAAAAAGGAGTAAATTACTGCACGCAGACAGAAGAGAAGAATGGTGTTGAACTGGGATGAACAGGAATTATCATCGCAGTGAGAACTAGACAGATAAGAAATCAATTGATTCATGTCAGAGAGTTGATGTTATAGTTTAATATCCCAGTAGTGACTGTGTTATCTCCGATGCCTTTTGGAACTGCTTGTACTTTGATTTAATCTTGAATAAGATTAAATGCTTTCAAACCGATTTTTGGTGAGCCCCTCAGGGGAAACAGTGACTTTTCAGCTGTGATTATATTTAATTAGTGCGAGTGGGAAATTTGCCATTTTCCCCCTTAGTTGTAGCTCACTGGTTTCTGTCAAGTCTTTTGAGGAATTAAAAAACAACAACAAACTCTGTTTTGAATTTTGATTTTCTGGCTTCGTTGTGCTACCATATGATTGATATGAAGTTTTATAGCAATTACTATTGACACAAGAAAGATATACTCCACCAGAGAATTTTAAAAAATGTCTGTTCTGCACTATCCAGAGAATACATGCATTTTCCTTTTCCTGTATACAAAAATGGAAGTGAAGATATGTGGCAAAACAAATCAAGGCGAATAAGTATTGTTTCTTGTAGCAGTTTTGATAGGACTTTCTAGATTAGAATTTATACCAGTAGAACTATATTGATCTAATTATAATGCAGTAGTTAGTGCTTGACTAAATTCCCGTGTGAGTAGTCTTAGGAAGAAGAGTATTTGTGTAAAGATCTATGCAGTTTTAACTCCCTGGAGATAATTATACCTGCATTGGTTGACCTATAAATTTCTAGATAAAACCCTTAGTACAAATGCCTAATTCAGTCACCCACAGCCAATACATAACAAGCCTTTGAACTACCTACAGTGAGGTGCTTGAGAGCAGCTCAACTACCCACCTTTTTGTTCCACTTCTGTATCAGTTCTGCAGAGCTTTAAACATTAAATCAGCATCATCCTGGAAAACTCTTCCTCAGTGAAGCATTAGAGATACTTCATGATGTTTAGCCAAATACCGTGTGTTTTTTTCTCCTTATATTTGGCATTCAATGAGCAAAAGCAAATTGGGAGGCATGTGCAGCTAATTTTGGTCTGGAGGAGAGGGGTTGAATTTTCAGGGACGTTTGTCGAACAGGGACATTCACAGTGACATGACAATATGTATTTGATGTAAACTGGTTGAAAATCTGTGGGTGATGCTGCTGTAAGAAATATACTTACTGTGACAGTAGGCGAAAATAACCTGCTGACTGATTTATGTGCAATGTCGTGATTAGTTTTAATTGGGTTTGTAAGCTCACACTTAGGTTTGACTTCCTGTTCACTTCTCAGTGCATTTCTCAAATTTCACATGAAGTGTTTTCTGACAGAATTTTACTCATTAACTCTAATAAATGCCTTTTGTTCATTTCAGTGTGAATCAGATATCCACTGCATGAACAACACAAGGAGAGATTAACTTTTTTGATTAATATTGATTATACCTGGTGACTTCTGTATATGTTGTATTTATTTGGTAGTAATTCAAGCTACATTGGTATAAAAGGGTCATAGAATCATACAATCCTAGAATGGGTTGGAAGGGATCTTTAAGTTCCACCCCCCTCTGCAGTAGGCAGGTACACCTCCCACTAGACCAGGTTCTCAAAGCCCCATCCACCCTGGCTTTGAATACTTACAGGGAGGGGGGGCATCCACAGCCTCTCTGGACAACCTGTTCCATTGTCTCACCACTCTCACAGTAAAGAATTTCTTCCTAGGATCTAGTCTAAACCTACATTTTTCCATTTTGAAGCCATTTCTCCTTGTCCCATTGCTACATGTCCTTATAAAAAGTCCCTCCCCAGCTTTCCTATGCCCCTGTAGGTTCTGAAAGGCTGCTATAAGGTCTGGGACCTTATCTTCTCCAGGCTGAAGAGCCCCAACTCTGAGCCAGTCCTCACTGTGGAGGTGCTCCAGCCCTCTTATTATTAATCTTGTGGCCCTCCTCTGGACCACTCCAACAACTCCATGTCCGTTTTGTGTTGAGGGCCCCAGAATGGGACGCAGTACTCCAGGTGGAATCTCAACAGAGAAGAATAGAGGGGCAAAATCACCTCTCTTAACCTGCTGGTCATGCTTCTCTTGGTGCAACCCAGGATATGCACACAGCCAGGATAGAATCTGCATGAATGCACATTCTCTTAATTTAACCTAACTAGCAGTTACTGGGTTTTGTGTTTAGTTTTGCTATCATTATTATGACGTTATTTTTATCTGCTTGTAGAAAATCTATATTAAAAGGACCTTAAAGCTTTCTAGGAAGACTGCTGCTAAACACTGTGCAACATCTGCTAACAAATTTTTGGTAACCTGTGTGAATACAGTGAAAAGAAGGAGAGAGGATTAGGCTAAGGGGACAATCTAAAAGCAGCAGGGCAACAAGGCAAAACCAAAGAATTGCTGAAGAAGGAGAGTTGCTGTAATCACAGAACTGGAACGTAGTTACAGAAGAAGGTGTAAACAAACAAAGTGTGTAAACTAACAAAGTGTGCTTTCTTGTTGCTTTTTTTCTACCTCTTCATCTTTGGTGTCTGACTATCTATACTAGGTACTGTGTGGGACTGCCTGAAATTCCATCAGCAACAAACTCTGAAAAGCCCCTGTGTGAGGAACAGCTACCCAAAACCATCTATGCCAAATAAGTTCCAGTAATAGTTGGGAAAAAGAAGGAAGCTTTTTTTCCTGTCACTGTTTTGGTGGTTTTCTGTCTTTTTTTTTTTTTCTTCTTCTTTTTTTTTCACAGTGTATATTTTTCTTCTTATGTATTACATGTGACCCCGGAAGGGAACTGGTACTACATCAGTACACACAAACTCATAGTTGTATGTATAATGCACAATATTTATGAGAAGTGTCTTGAATATCCCATCTAGATACATACAGGATGGACAGCCTGTGTGGACAGCGTACCATTCTGAGTTGAGTGTACAACACAGGAGGCAAGTGTAACTCAGATCATGTATTTATTGCAGAGCAAATGTTCTTGGGGTTTTACTTTCCAAATCCTGACTCTGTGATCTAGATGTTAGACTACTGCAATGGGGTTGGAACGGGATGGTCTTTAAGGCTCCTTCCATCCCACAGTTCTATGATTCGACAATTCTACAGTTCTATGAATGATTTTGTCTCCTCCAAGAAAAATACCTGGAAGTGTCTTAACTGTTCAACTGGTGCTGGTGATTTCTTCCACAGTGAAATCAGTGACCCACAGAAGCTGAGTCGCTTTGATTCCTCTGAACATAAAGCTGATGCTGAACTACTTCAGTGTCTGGGTTTCTCAAGAGGGCTGGAAGAGGCGATGAGTGACTATGAGTCTAACTTAAAATTTCCAGGCTGAGATGTCTCTGGTTCTGGAAGTCAATCCCCCATTGTTTGCACAGCATGTTGCAGTTTAGGCAAGAGAGAGATATTGTTTAAATGGAGTTCGATTTTCTCCTTTTGACCACCAAACAAATGCTGCCAGCAAAAGACTCATCTCTCCTTACATTAAAAACAAACAAACAAGCACATTTTTACAAAACATTTGAGATGGTACTCCTTACAAGAACAGCCAATGTTAATTTAAGATGGTGGGCCACAGTAGTGGTACGCTTACCACCTTCTGGTCAATAAGTGCATTTTTATACCATAGTGCTCTCAATAAGGCACAGTGCAGCTGCAGCAGAGAAGTGATCCCAGGAGTGCATGGGTCTTGGCTAATGCTACCACATCCCATTACGTAGGACAGGTGGTCAAATACATTAATCAAAGCCTGCGTCCTACAGACAGGCCTCTTTCATGAAGGAGGCATGCCTGATACTGTGTCCCTGGCAATTCTCCTGTAGGTGGGGGCATCTCTTAGTACTCTCAGACTGCCTGGAAAATTGATAGCTTTGTCTCTCTGCAATGCTTCCTATGCTGCTGTGGACGATGCTGCAGCCAGCACATCAAAATTGGATTCTGAGGTTGATATTGAACACCAGGGATCACTGTTTCCTAAAGCCGTGTTTTGCTTTTACTGTGCAACAGCTTTGGTGACAGACTGTGCCTGGTGTATGCAAAAGTCTTTGCTAGCTATGGTAAAAGAGAAAAGAGGAAGACTCAGAAGATTAAAAGAAAAAAAGAGATTAAAAAACAAACAAACGAAAAACCAGACTGTGATGTCCACACATCCAAGTAACCACTGAAGACTGTGAGGGGTTAGTCACTGGCAATATCTGTATTTAGGAGTTGTGCCAACATTCATCACAGCAGCTCTGCTTGTGGGGCTGTCAGCACTGTGCTGGTTTGTGTTTGCAGGCAGCAACTCAGCATCATGAACTTCCAGGTACTCTGGGTACTTGAAGGAGGTCTCCTGTGCGTATGTTTCTGTTGCTGAAGTACATGGGTCTCCATTATGGCATAGCCATGACTTACTCTGATCCTGCAGCACCAAGTGCTTCTCACTGACAGTGCCTCTTTATCACTCGCATAACAACAATACACTAAAGAAAGCTATTCTAAGCATTGTTCTTGCTTCTGCTCTTTCTTGGCCTTTTTCTTGTTCTCCTTCCTGAGCAGCTGCATATGAGACAGAGGAATGTGACTGGCCACTAAAACCACTCATAGATGTTGACTAGCACAGTGCTTGGCCTGCAGCCAGCTTGCAGGGATCAGCATCATATACAAATACACAAATACACATGCCTTGTGTGTTGTGTGTCTGACTGAGTATCAGACTGAAACACAAGTTGCCTCTAGTGGTCATGGCTATTCACTGATGCTGGCTATTCCAAATAGTAAGATTATAAGAGGAGACAGGAGAGCTGAGGATTTCTCAATGTGATGCATGGTGGTGGTGAACTGCAGTCCTTGGTTGCTTCCTTACCCACATCTGTGGTCTGCCAGAAGAATGCCACAGTGAATGGTGATCAGCAGTGTTACAAACAAATGAAGCCATAAGAGGAAACCTTCCTTGTCTGAAAGCATTAACTCACTGTAAAATGAAAGCCATTGGGATTTTTGCTTGCTTAGGTGGTATACCTAAACATCTTCACACAACCTGACCGCAGACAGGCTCCAAATCTTTTTGTACATTGATCTGACTTCAGTTGATGTCACTGAAACATGTGCTTTAGACCACCTTTTAGAGAGGTGTTGACTTGATAGACATGATCCAAAAGCCAGAATGACACTAGAACTAACTAACATTTAACAGTCTGGGAACCCTTTTTTTTTTTTTTTTTTTTTTTTTTTTTGCACTGACACCCCAGCTGTAAGCTGATAGTGAAGTCTAGCAACATTACCACAGAGGTAAGGAAAAAAATACTTTGAATCATCTACCATTCACCATCTAATTATGTCAAATAAAATCTGCATTGTCTTTCTCGTTCTGTTCCAATTTATGCCTAACTGTGGGCAGGCAAGATTTGTGTGCAGCCATTCAATGCTAAAGGCCAGAGTCACAAAGTTGTCGGGGCATGGAAGCCAGGCAGCACAGCCTGCTGAGCACAGTCATGGGGCTGCTATTTCCTTCAACACCAATTCAGAAAGTTTGTTGGCAAATGGCTGGGTAATGAAGGACATTTATCTCACAGCTTCATTGTTGCTGTGCAAATGTCAGAATTCTTTTCCTGCAGCAGCTCTGATAATTTAAGTGCTTGAGAGTAAAACAAGGCTGCCATTCTGAACACTGGTAGAACCAATGCTGAGGTGCTGATGTGATTTCAAACTAGGATTAAAAGCTCCATTCTTCTGCTTGCAGTTTTCTGTCTTTATTTCATTGTCTTTCCCACTTTTTTAGTGAAATCCAAAATTTAATAAGGACAAGCCACATTGTTTGTCTTTTGCAAGATAGAATTACATTTTGTCTTACAGTTCACTGCTACTTAGTCACTTGTACATTACATTAGGCTGCAGTTTCAATCCTTTCCTAAACTGTATGAAAGACTATGTGTGTGCGCGCATGTATGTGTCTGTTAAAAATGTCTTTTCCTTGTTTGCAGTGAGAGAATGCCAAGCATATTGTTATCATTACCAGAATACAGATAGAAATATTAAAATGTAATGCAGATGTTACATGTGTGTAGGGCATGTGTGCAGACTGTAATGGCAAAGCTCGGAGGACAAAGCTATATAATAACTTCTCACTACAATGTCTTCACACAAAGCTATTTAGGCTGGGATATATGTTGTTGCCTTGTTATTAAGTTTTGCACAACTTATAGATGGCATGTATCTTCCTTCTGTGGTTCCTTGGGGAAATGAGAGCACGTATAATAATTACGATCTTGCAGTAATGAGTAGCTCTGCTCAAGAAGGTAAGAGAAATACATCACCTAAAAATCAGACATATCTGACATATTTGATGTCAGCCCTAATCCTGAAAGTTTTTATTTATTTAACTCTGAACACATTTTCAAAGGTCCTGTCCTTTGACAGGGCTGTGAATGGAAGAGGGATGCTTCTTCCATTCAGGGCTGTATCTGGCACTATCAGAAGGTGAAGAGCTAACATTCTGAGGCTCTCCTGAAGATTACCATGTAGTGTAGGAACTAGCTCCTGGAGTAATTAGGCTTGGTTTGTTTTTTCTTTTCTTACTTTCCTATGTGTCAGGTAGGACAGTTATTGTCAAGATGGAGACATCCTAACATATCAGTTAAATCAAAGCTGAATCATCTCAGAGCAGATGATAACTGTCACAAATGTAATTTCTCTGGTACCTTTGTAATGGAAGAAATGGAGTGAAGGAAGGAATATAGTGAATACAAGCACACAACTTCTAAGTTCTAGTCATGTAACTCAGGCTTTTAGCATTTTAAGCAACTGTCATGCTCTGAAATGAGGTATTAATGCAGGACCTTCAAATTCAGTCTGAAGAATAAGTAGAAATAATAATAGTATGTGCCTTATACAGAAAGGCTATGTTTGGAACCTACTTACGATCTTGTAAACAGCATATACAAATGCCCAGTGATGAATATGACATGTTAAGAACTCATTAGAGTTGCCCAGTCAGAGAAGTCTTTCAGTTTTTATTACAGTTAGCTGCTGCTTAGCATTTCATTGTTCACTCAGCTGTGCCTCCACTAACAGGTCTGTTCCTATACTTTAGTGGAATTCTGCCTTTCTTTCTAATAGCTGTTCTCCATTTACATCAGCAGCTAGAGTATTGTTCAGAGCTGCTTTGAAAATTGTTGATGCTAAAAACTGCCAGTTTTGCAAATGTGTTTTTTTGCTGTGGTACTTGACACAAGAATGATGTGGCAGGACTGAAAATGAGTGGAAAAAGACAAACATACTGAGAAGTTGCCAGGCATGCAGTGGAAGCAATGCCATGAAATTAGGCAAAAGTTATACACTAGCAAATGTTTTCTAATTTGATATCCATTACGTATGTTGAATGCCAAAGATATGGTGGGAGGCTGTGTGAAGATTTTATAAAAGAACTTGAAAGCACTGCCAAATATATTACAGAGAATAAGTCTGTCCTGGAAGGAGAAGAACAGATGAGAAAATAGATTTTTTCTGTCTTTAACTTTTATGATTCATATTCTATCAGTCAGCACTCAGTATAGGGAGAGGAAACTTCTTGCCAGCCAGGTGCAGCTTTACAAATGGACTGTTTTCAGTAAATAGTTTTCAGTTGCTAAGAACCACTTGCATGATGCTGTTAACTCATTAGATCACTGGCACCTTTCAACATGCAGGGCCTAATTGATACCAGGGAGAAAACAACTCACCTTTTTAAGAACTTGTTCTCCCTCCTGAAGGATGGCGATGTACTTTGGAAGCCAAGTGGCTGTACCAGCTCTGTTGTATTATTCTCATTAATTCAGAAATCTCTAAGCAGTTACAAAATTGCTTGGATTGTGTGAGCAGCTGTAAAACGTGTAAAAAATACCAAAGGTTCTCATGCTAAATGCATACACTAGGAATTACAGATTTATTGTAAAATGAGACATGATTCTGGATGTACATCTTGGGTACATCACAAACTGCACAAACTGTTACACAGAGGCCAAACTTGGTAGAGATGTAGGCACTTACGTGGTTCAGAAATTCAGAATAAAAGCTGTAATTTGGAGCATGGACTGCTCTACCAGTCCATATATTTTAAGACATAATGACAGCAAGGAACAGCAATCTTTTGGATCACTGAAGCGATCCGGGAATAAGGAAGAAAGGATTAAGTCATATCATGGGATAAGAATCTGTGAGAGTGTGCAATTACTTGCCATTTGTACGGAAGGCACGGAGTTCAAAGAAGAGAAGTCATTGCCACCCAATGTTCATCTACAAGATACCTTGTTGGTCTGCAAGTCCATCCACAGTTCCCTAACCACCTGTTAGAAAAGCCCCTAAGGCTCAGTGTGGGATGTGATGCCATAGGTACTGTGCAGCATAACTCCAGTCATGTTTCCCTGGGTGGATACACTGAATCTGTGGACTGGCATCAACAGTACACTTCTTAGTCTGTTAACACAAGATACCAGATAGACGGGTAGTGTTGCATCGTTTGAGACAAAGGAAGACAAGGGTAAGTTTGATATAGTAATAATTCAGTATCTCCCATGTGATGCTTCTCTTTCACTTTCAGAAATTCTGGTCTGCTGATATTAAGAAAATGTGTATGCTTGAAGAGTGTTTTTGTAGTTCCAGGGTTTCTCTGCTGCTCATACAATTCTGCTATCATGTGGTGTTTGAGTAGATAAAGAGCAGGTAAGGAAGTAAAAGAAGCTAGCTGGGTCACCAAGGTGGAGGTGACTCCTGTCCTACCCTTCCATCAAGCTGCCAGCTTTTCTGGTTGGGAATGAAATTAGTTTAATGAGTGTTCTGTAAGCCCTAATGTCCATAGATTCCTTGTTCTATTCATTTCACAACAGATACAAATGTCAAATTTCATGGGTTTTCTATGCTTACTGATTCCAAGCCTGAATAGTAAATACTACCTTCCAGGCATTTACAGTTAGTATCTCCATCAAATTCATCTGATGAGAAATGACTAAGCAAGGAATGATGAGAAATAACCAGGCAAAGAAACCTCCTATACAAGGGACAAAACATCAATAAATATTTAGCTAAGATCTGTGCTAAAAAAATTAAATGTGATATCTCCCTTATTTTTGCAAGGAAGTATTTATTCTTCCGCTCTGACTATATTCCTTTGTGGATCTATGTGTGTCCCTCTACATACTGCAGACTTGGAAATGATTTACTTAAGCAAAGTGGAAGGCTACATCTTAAAACTCAGGTCATCTTGTGGAATACTGAAGGCATATTGAGGCTTTTTATATACTAATAATTTACTTCTGCCTTGATATTTTAACACAATCTCCCCAAAACATTTTTGAACATAGATCATTGTTGGAAATGAGTGCTGTTGTATTTTAATGGGATAACTTGTGAGAATAAAGTAGGCTCATGATAGAGACATTCACAGGCTGTTCTCTAGGGCACCGTTTTTGCAGATGTTCTGACTTAAGTCCTGCTCTGAGGAAGCTCTGGTTAGAATGCAGCAAAAGCCAATGCAATCTTGATAAAAATACAGTTATATTCTTTTGAGGTTTGAACAGAGTTTTATTGGTTTTGTTTTAATTTTTACTGGTCTTTAGTAGTCCCTAATGCAATAGAGTACATGAGAACTAAAACATTAGGTAAGAAGACATTTTTGGCAGCATCTTGCTTGTATTGAAAAGCATTATGAAATTTACAAGAAAACCTCTTCAGTCATATATTTCCACTTCTATAATTGGAACACTTCTTTTACAATTCATCCACAACAGAACTGGGATTTATGAGGTCATTTTCAGCCAGTGTAAGTAGTCCTTCAGTCCAGAATATTCTGGAAGTCTGCTGAAATCCAGAGCTTTTCTGCTAAATATAAAAGCAAGGTCTTACCCTTAAAACACCCTTCTGAACCATCAACAGAGCTCACCCTTTGATAGAAATTACTTGCCATTTTCAATTAGCTATAGTAGCAGTTTAACTATTTAAAAAGATTTAGTGAAAGTGACGCTCTAGACTGCAATGTAAAGCTGTCCAGCTATGGACACTAAGCAGTCCTAATCCTTCATGCTTAGGAGAAATACTAGGTAAAATAGCCTCAAACAGAGAAACTGAACAGCAAGAAAATACTGAGATAAAATTTAAAAATGCCTTTATCTTAGTCTTCAGTTAACCTTCATCTCTGCAGATTGTCAGGAAAATGGGGAGATAAACTGTTCAGGAAAAACGCCTGAGAATATGAGCTTTGTTTTAAAAAAAAAAAAAAAGCTCATTTTATTGAATCTCAAAACTGTTTCAGAAAACCATATGAATCCCATCAAGATCCATTGCAAAAATATCTAATAAATTTCAAACTATCATGAGAGGCTGCTGATAAACCTGTATGCAGGTGGCGCTGGGGCCAAGGACTCCATGGTGCTGGAATGCCTTCCCTTGGAATGCTGCTCCAGAACAGAGACATCTCAGCTTCTGGCCTTAGCTTGCTTCAGCAAGAAGAAGGAAAGTGCTTTTTCTGAAGCCTAACTAATTTGAAGGATCTCTCTGCAGAAGAAGTGGAAGAGTAGCATTTCTAGCTGATGTCTCAAATTCTGTATCTGCAGGTATGATTTTGAGGGTCTTAAAACTTCAAGATACTAATTCGCCCTCAGCTACCAGTCTTTGTAAGGACCCAATATTTTTTTATTCACATATGGCTGTTAGGAAGAAAAAGAATACATCTGTTAGGATCTATAGGGTCCTGGCCTTGACTTTGTGTAGAATTATTCTATACAAAATTTTTCTGTAGCTTTGAAACAGTATTATAGAAATGTGGGTTTTTTCCCTGCCACGGGAAATAGAAACATTCTACTAATCTGATTCTGTGATGTTTCTCTATACTGTTAGTGGAAGTGAAAAGTATTCTTAAAATTGTCAGTGTTGTGATTTATCTCTGGTTGTAGAATAAGACTGACGATGATGTGAGGCAAGAGGTGTAGTTCTTGCCTTCTACCCTTCCAAGTGTGGTATGTAGCAAAGGGTTGCCAGCACTTCAGTTCAGTTCAGTGACTGCAGACTGATACGTAAAAAGCAGCATCCAGATGACAGTGCTTGACTTTTGTGGGATAAAAAACAGAAAATACTAATGAATGTGATGTTGTGGTCTCAGATTGCTGTCAAATCCATTTATTCTATGAATTGCACACAAAAAGCATTGGAGAGAATCTCAGAACTCCTGTGATTTAGATGCAGGGCTAACACTAGCCACATCATGCAAACAGTTTTCCAGCTCATGCTCCAGTTTCTTGAGAAGTTGAAGTTATTGTAACACAAGGGAACAGAAGATGACTAAAAAATAAATAAATCAGAATTCATTCACTGAACTGCAATATTTGAGTCACCAGCGCACTGTATGATAATGTTTTCTTCTTACTCCATTAGGGTGTGCTGACTAAATCGATGCATACACTTAACAGCAAGTACTTTCAGACTGTCTGCAAGCAGAGATGAATAATCACTACTGCAGATATGACGCATTCATAACACCTCATAAAGAGTAATATCCCCATCCAACGCACGCACACACAGTATGTCATGTTAACTTAGTTAATCAGTAGTCAAAACCTGTTTGTGCCATATCATATTCCTTCTGGAGCAGCCCATTGAATTAGCCTGCTTTATGCAAATCAAGCTGGTATTTTTCTAATACTGATACCATCCCTTGAAATTGCAATAACAAAGTTCCAGTCTTGTGATGAATGTTAATTTGTAATTGATGTTATTGAAGAGCCTGTTCGCTGTCCAAAATAGCATTTTTTTTTTCAGAGATGGCTTTATTGCTTTTCTAGGCTGGAAATCCTGTGAGTTGCTGTTCAAATGAAATTTCATGACAAGAAATGTTCAAATGAAATTTCATGACAAAACAGTAGTCCAAACAGAAAAATGTCATTTCATAATTTCTTATGGAAAAAAGTCAGACATTGATACTTTCATTTGGAGAAAATGCCATTGTAAATGAATACTTTGAGAATTTTTCAGCAGGAAATGTGGATCAGCTGTAAAAATATCAAATTTTGTATTCTCCTCTTTTTCTTCCAATAAGAAATGGGCATTAGTGAGCGTTTACTTCTTTTTACTGATACTTGTAAGTACAAGAGTCAAGCAAAGTAGTCACTACCGAAGTGATGAGTTTGTATGAAAAAGAGGTTTTGCATTTATCCTGCTGTACACTGAACTCAGAGAATTCTCACTTCAGCAGGCAATTATGTATAGCCTTCATCCCCTTCCCATTAAAATTATGTCATGATATTTTCCTGCATGAATAAATATGCATCCTCTGTAGCAGAGGAATGTATCTTGAGATGTTCTGGCCTTAGGAAGCAGAGATATGCTTTAGGTAGCTGGAATGAAATTCATACAGCATTTAACTTGAATTCCTTCTTAGTTCAGTTGTGAAGTGAGTCAGAAATCAGTAGACTGGTCCTAGGTAACCGGTGCTACAGCAGAAGACAAAACTTATAACAGGAGTTTTGAATAATTTGTTATATCGGTTAGAGTTGACCCTTAGTACAAGGATGTGAGAGACGTATTAATGCTATGAAATACTTCTATGCTAGTGCCCAGTTCTAACGTTTATCTCCTTACTGTTCATAATAGAGGCAAGTTAAAAGAAAGATAGTATCTGCAGAAGAATGAATTGCACTGATGAGACATTTGAACCCCCACCACCCAGTGGTATGCTGGTAAAAATACTGGTACAGTAATTAGATAGTATGCTTCTAAAAACTGCTTAAAACATTCCTTCTAAGAAGTTTTAGAATTCTTCACATCTACACAAGGAAGTACTTATTTACATCAGTGAAGAAAATAGTGATGAGGCAATACAGAAATGTGAGGAAAGAAAGAAAATAGGAGTGCCACCTATGTGTTTCCCTGAAGTGAAGGGACAGGTCACTTGGCCATTGCTACACCAGCCCCGGTGGAAAATTGCAGGAGGACGTGTGGTAACTGGAGGATAACTGCTGTCACTTACACCTTCCTCCATCACCAAGACATTTGACCAGGAAAAACCCATACCGGGTTCGCAGGGTTCAAACAAACAGAGAAGTTTCAACTTATGCACTATATATTACTCAGCTGTCTTCAGGGAAGTTATTTATAGCTAGATCTGACTACCTCTTGGCCTCTCTAGGTTTCTGCCCCGCTCTCCCCAAATTCTTGATGTATTTCCAAGATATGACTAATCCATTTCTATAAATGCTTTATGCTTCACAGCCAGGTTCTTTCACTTTGATGATTTGTTTCATCATGTTCCTGTTTACTGATGTTTCATTCAACAGGAGTTGTTTGCTGCCTAGGGGAATGCAAGAGTAACAATGGCTTAAATTATTCCTAATCAAGTTCTAACTTCTACCTGATGGGAAAGATGAGAGATTTATTATTGTTAACTTAATCCTTGTGAGACATCAGATGCTTTGGTGTTGAGCATCAAGATAAGAACTCAACTACATAAACAGTGAACAAGATTAAAGAATGGTGGTGGTAAGGTTTAAAGTGAAAGAACATAGGTTTATTTTTGCCAATGAATGCAAAAAGTAGTCGGAAGAGTTACAAACACTTTCTGTTGTTTCATTAAGACTTGTCTGGGCCAGTGTGTATCAAGAGATCTATCCCTGCTTCATTTCAGTGAGACTCTAACTTTAGAATGTAGGTGAAATAATGTTATTTAATCAAATCAATACTGGTTGAAATCCTGTTGGGCAAATTGAGTGATAGAAAGCATGGGAAAGCTGTCATAAAGAGACACAAACAAATGCTGGAGAGTGGTTATTTGTCTCATCTGCTCCCAATAGAAAGATCATGTTGGGATCTGGCAGGGATAATCAGCTGACGTGAAGAATAGCCCCAAAGCCTTCTGTAATACTTAGAGAAGTTCCTGTGGTTATGGAGTGATGGGTATAACTCTGAGCATGATCCAAGTTGGAGTTCAGGGATTGGAAAGGTCACTGGGACACATCTTGTACTCCTATCTTGTACTGATTAAAGTGAGAATAATTCCCCAGTGCATCAGTATTTCTATTCTTTATGCATCCTGACACCCCTAAAGTCTTTGAGACCTTGCTCAGCTTTTTATAAAGATACTGCATGGCTGTCCAGAAGAACACGATCAAGATATTGCTGACAATGTGGTCAGACCAGAAATCTGTGGAAAAAGCTGCAATAGATAGTAATGTTCTGATAGTTATTTAACCAGCTGAAAAAGCAGGTGGGCACTCTTACTGGATTGCACCTTGCTTCTCTTTAATACAGAGAGATACAGTATCATGCAAGAGCACTTTTTATAGTCTCATAATTTTTAATTTTTTGAAGACTAGAGTAATCTATGTAATTAACAAAAAGCACCTCCTTTCTCCTCCTGCTGAGAGCCAAAAGTCTGAAGACAATTACAAAACTATTTACCATTCTTCCTGCCCTATTGCAGCTGCTATTTTATCAGTTGTCATTTCCAGATATAAGCAGGTAAATTCATTCCATTTTTTTACATTGCAATTGAGAAGCACTTATAAGCTAAACATGGAAGTTGTTACTTTGCATAGAATTGATAAGTAAAAAATGCCGGTAATGGTAAGAATCAGCTACTTTTTCAAAAAGAAACCATTTCAAAATCAAATACTGTTCACAAAAAAAGGAATCATAGAAAAGTCTTTTGCCACACCTAACCTAGCTTGTACCTCAGATGACAACAGCAGTATTATAACACTTTTATTAAAAAACAAAACTAAATTAAGTTCTTTGCTTGGTATCAATTAAATGACATTTTGTAATCTAAAGCCACTACCCAGATATTTTCAGAGTTGTCTACTGCTTTTGATGCTCTTCTATTTCGATTTGGATGTAGTTTTTTCCTACTTTTTCCCTTGTCAGAGGAAAGACTTCTGCTGCCTGTTTGTGTGTTTCAACATTTGTTAAAATATTTCATTTTTTCCCATAAGACTTCCTAAATTTATATATTCCAATATTCATATATATTTTCTTTTACAAGATATTATATATATATACATATATATATTTAATATATAACATATTTATATATTATATATTTTATGTATTTTTAAGAGTCTTAATTATTTGTGTTGGCTTATTACATTTGTGACAGTAAGATCTGCCCACAGTGGATTACATTTTTCATCTGCTAGAGTACTCATCCTTTTCCAGAACAATCTTCCCCTGATTAGCATACACTTGCACATGGAAAAAATGAACTTTTCTTCCTGCATTTAATTCCCAGATAGCCTTACATATGATTACGGACAAGTCAGAATGTGTGAGATGAACTATTGTTGGGTTTCTTAAGAAGCTTGAATGGGTTTTAGAGAGTGTCGATATGGTGAAATAATGGTAAACTCTGGCAAGGGCATCTGGATTTGAACCACAGATCTCTCAAATTACAGTTAAATCCAGTTAAATCAACCTTTACTTGACCTTCCACTCCTGCTCATGCAAGGCCACTGTTAGGGTTTTAGATGAAAACAGA
Source organism: Lagopus leucura (assembly GCF_019238085.1). Taxonomy (NCBI): domain Eukaryota; kingdom Metazoa; phylum Chordata; class Aves; order Galliformes; family Phasianidae; genus Lagopus; species Lagopus leucura. The sequence goes on from NW_024962272.1 coordinate 8,154,256, forward strand.
CAAATGCAGTATTTTTATTATTTCGGGTTTCACTTTTGTCTCTCCACATTAAACTACTAAAGTTTTGACAGATCGGAGAGAATTCATGTCTGGTTTCATTCCCCAAAGGAAAAGTTTATTTCACAGGTGTGCCAGCTAAGCAGACGTGATAATTAGCCAGAAATCCAAATTTAGAAAGTGGGAAAGTCTTTCCTAATCTTTCACGTTCTCTCTTGTAAGATTGAGAAGCTTGGACTTGGGAAGATTTACTCGGACACACAAACTCTTGAAAAAAAAGATGATTTTTGTAATGACTTTTTTTCTTTAAAGAGCATCCATTTAAAGACTATTGAGGACTGAGGGAGTAGGGTGTGGGGATGTTACTGTTGGTAACAATAGGGGCTGTTCATACCAGATGTGACACATGACTATGACTGACAGGCATGTAACCCTGTTTCCGGTGAAGAAACAGTCACTCTTTCTTGGATCTTATTTGGATATAGACCTTTATTACATTAAAAATGAAAGATTAAGACATAACCCTGTAGAACTGTTGGTGTTTCTTTGTAGTCTTTCGATTAGACTTGATAGGGTTGCTAGAGTTAGTTCAGAAGTACTTTAGAAAAAGATGCTGGATTAACTGATTTCATTTATGACTCATGTTGTGATTTTTTGTCATGGATTCTGGTAGGAGAGTCAACATATTCTCTCAAATGTGTGCTAAATTGAACAATTCTTTTTGGACAAATAATTGTGCAGTTGTTGGACAGAGCAAAATGGAAAGAATAAAAATAAGATTGTTGCTAACCAATGCAACCCTAATAAGTCTCACACTTGAGTTAAATACTTAGTAGTCCGTTCTGTGCATTCCACTGTATCACTAAACTCTATACACTAATGACCAGCCACATTCTTTCATGACAGGAAGGGATTCCCAGTCAGCTCTTTATTGATTATGGTTAGCAAGATATGCATACTTTTAAGCTGTGTAAATCACAGTAGTGTTTTCCAGAATTAAGGAGTCTGCAGCCTCCTCAAGTTAGGGATTTTGTAACTTGTGCTATGCTTGCCTTGAGAAGCTTTAGGAAAGGATCTAGTTCACTTGTAGTGTTAAAATAATTATAAATTATCATCTCTTGATAACTGAATTAGCTTATAAATATAATCTATTCTGCTGATAGTTTTTTTTCTTTCTGTAGTGGAATCAATCCTCAGGACTCACAGCCTTCATGATTGCATGAAGGCTCTTCTCTCATGATAATGAGAGATACTTCAAAGGTACTTGATATGTTTGATATATAATGTTCAATTTATTTCAAGAATCTAAGGAATAGAATATGAAGAGCTGTCTCTAAAGAATAGTCACGAACAAGCTGAAAGCTGTGGGTGACAAAGATTGATGCAGCAAAGGGACCCTTGCATCAGTGTCTACTACAGGCCAGCCAACCAAGCAGAGCCTGTTGATGAGGTCCTACCTCCAGCTACAGCAGGCACTGTGATCACAAGCTCTTGTCCTCCTGGGGGACTTTAACTACCCCGACATCTGGAAAAATAGCATGGTGAGCTGCAGGCAATCCAGGAGTCTCCTGGAATGCATTGAGGATAACTCCCTAAGTCAAGTAATTGAACCAAGGGTAATGCAATACTGCACCTGTGGTTTGCTCACCAGTGCAAGTGAACTGATTGGTGACATCAGGATTGGAGGTTGCTTGAGCTGTAGTGAACAGGCAATGGCTGAGTTCATGCTCTGGAGGGACATGAGACAGGAAAAGAGTAGAAACAGGATGCTAAATTTCAAGAAATCTAAATTCCAGCTCTTCAGGAAGTTAGTAAACAGAACACCCAGGGAAACTGTTCTCATGGGTTAGGGTGCAGAGCAGAGCTGGCAGGTCTTTAAGGAAGGTTTCTTCAGCATGCAGAGCTCTCCATCTCCAGGTACAGCAAGTCAGAAAAAGAAATGAAAAGAATGGTGTGGCTGAACCGGGACCTGCTGGTTGAACTGAACAGCAAGATGAAAACACACAGACAGGTGAAGATACTAAGGAAATGAGTGACATAGGCAAGCTGGTAAAAACAGAAGGCAATTTTTTTTGCCTCACTCTTTTAAGAGACTTTCAAGGTCTGAAGGAGCTGGCTGAGGTGGTTGCTGAGCCGCTCTCCCTCATATTTGAAAAGTCATGGCTGTCAGGTGAGGTCCCGGATGACTGGAGGAAGGTTCACATCACTCCCATTTACAAGAAAGGGAACAAGGTGGACCTGGGGAACTATAGGCTGATGACTCTCACATCTGTGCCTGGGAAGATCATGGAACAGATCCTCCTGGATGAAATGCTTGATCACATGAGGAATGAGTGCGTGATCTGAGACCTCCAGCATGGCTTCACCAGGGGAAGGTCATGCTTGACCAATCTGGTGCTCTTCTATGATGGAGTGATGGCATTGATGGACAAGGGAAAGGCTACTGATGTTATTTACCTGGACTTGAGCAAGGCCTTTGACATGGTCCCCCACCACATTCTTATCTCCAAATTAGAGGAATGTGGATCTGATGGGTGGGCCACTTGATGGATAAGAAACTGGTTGAAAGGCCGCAGACAGAGGGTGGTCATCAATGGCTCTGTGTCCAGGTAGAGGCTGGTAATGAGCAGTGTCCCACAGGGGTCTGTCCTGGGACCGGTGCTCTTCAACATCTTTATCAATGACATCGATGACGGAATTGAGTGCACCCTCAGCAAGTTTGCTGAGGACACCAAGCTGAGTGGTGCGGTTGACACAGTGGAAGGAAGGGATGCCATTCAGAGGGACCTTGAGAGGCCTGAAAGGTGGGCCTGCATGAACCTGATGAAGTTCAACACAGCAAAGTGCAGAGTTTTGCACTTGGGCCAGAGGAATCCCAGGCATCCATACAGACTGGAAGGAGCGGTGCTTGAGAGCAGCCCTGCAGAGAAGGACCTGGGGGTCCTGATAGATGAAAAACTTAACATGAGCCAGCAGTGTACCCTTGCAACCCGGAAGGCAAATGGTATCCTGGGCTCCATCAGAAGAGGGGTGGCCAGCAGGGACAGGGAGGTGATTGTCCCCTTCTACTCTGCTCTTGCGAAGCCCCATCTGGAGAACTGTGTCCAGGTGTGGAGCCCCCGGTACAAGAAAGACAGGGAGCTGTTGGAGAGGGTCCAGGGGAGGGCTATGAAGATGATCAGGGGTCTGAAGCACCTCCCATGTGAGGACAGGCTGAGGGAGCTGGGCTTGTTCAACCTGGAGAAAAGAAGGCTGCGGGGTGACCTCATTGCAATACCTAAAGGGAGTTTACAAACAGGAAGGGAATCAACTCTTTGAAAGGGTGGATAACTGCAGGACAAAGGGAAATGATTTTAAGTTGAGGGAGGGAAGACTTAGGTTGGATGTCAGGGGAAATTCTTTACAGAGAGAGTGTTGAGGTTCTGGAACAGGTGCCCAGAGAGGTTGTGGATGCCCCGTCGCTAGAGGTGTTCAAGGGCAGATTGGATGGAGTCCTGGGCAGCCTGGTATAGTATTAAATGTGGAGGCTGGTGGCCCTGCATGTAGCAGGGGATTGGAGATTCATGATCCTTTAGGTCCCTTCCAACCCTGACCATTCTGTGGTTCTGTAGACAGGTGAATGTGAAGCTGGACCAGGTATTGGGCTACTGATCTAGCTGATGTCTCAGTTCATTGCAGAGGAGGTTTAGGTTGGATATCAGGAAAAACCTCTTTATAGAAAAGGTTTTTAAGCACTGGAATAGGCTCCCCAGGGAGGCAATTGAGTCATCATCCCTGAATGTGTTTAAAAACTGTTTGGATGTGGTGCTCAGGGACATGATTTAGCAGTGGATTGTTAGGGTACTATGGTTTGGTTGCAGTTGGACTTGATGATCTTTAAGGTCTTTTCCAACCAAGCAATTCTGTGATTCTATGATTCAGAGAAGTGGGAATAGATGACCCTAAAAGGTCAGTTCCAACTCTAAGGGTTCTATGATTCTATGATTCCATGATCTGTTTAAGAATGTGGCTAATCTATAAGCGTCTAAAGGAAATGAGCTGGTATGATCAGGGAGACTGTTTTTTCTCATGACATTCACATCCAGCAGCTTCCGGCTCCATCATTCTTTAGAAAACCTGAATAGAATAGCTCAGTTGGAGGGGACCTTCAAAGATCATGAAGTCCGACTGCCTGACCACTTCAAGAGATAAAGCATAATAATGAGGATGTTGATCAAATGCCTCTTAAACACTGAACTATACAGCTATAGTGGGGATTGACCACTTCTGAATGATAATCTGATGAGATTATCATTAGCAGCTTTTTTTTTTGCTATCATCTGCCCAGCAAAAGTTACCACCCCAGGGCTTGCTCCAGCAGAAGAGATCACATGAGCTGTGAAGTATCCATATTGGGAAAAGTTAGGTCACTCTGCTGGCTAAGCCAATTTTGAAATGAACTAGGGAATGCTCTGCAGGGAAGTCTCTTCAAAGAGAATATCAGTATTCTAGCCGAGAAGTCCACCGAACTCCAGAATATTTAATTTATGTAAGTTTTTATCTTTCTGTGAATCTGTGAGTCAGATAACCAAATAAGAACCTTCCATATGTATGTATTTATTACCATATCATATAGAACCTTCCTTCTAGTGAGTAGCAACTCTGCCTGTGGTCAGGCAGGTCAACTAGATAACCTTTAAGGTCCCTTCTATCTATGATTCTATAATTTATAAACCATCTCCTTATGATATGAATTTCCTGCAGTCCTCATGCCATATTTAATTGTACTTGCTATAGTCAGCCAAGCTGAGAATGAAATGTGAGTGGCTCAAGTGGCTCATGCTAACACAACAGCTTATAAATTAAATGCAGGGTAATAACCAGGAGTTCAGTCTTGGGCCTCTTTCTATTAATACAGATTTTCTTGTCAGTATTTATAAGGAGATGCATTGTTCAGCAGACCTGGTAAGCCATCTGCAATCAAAAGGAGGTTATATTCGAAAGTATTTATAAAGACAAGGTGGATATAAATGATTCGTCTCAAATAGGAAGCGTAATGTGGTTGGTGATTGTTACAGCTATGGGCAGTGCATGGACTTTTTTTGCTAGTATTAACCTTTTTCATTCTGTGTCAGCTTGACACTATGTTTTGTTTTGCTGCACAATTTTGTTGTTTGTTGTTTAAAATATTCCTTAAAATGTAAAAAGCAAAACAAAACAAAACAAAAAACCAGGACAGAACAGCCCTGCAGTTATGTCTGTTGCAATTCAGAACCACATCAAGATGTGTTAACTTGTATTATTGCTTCATGGAGGATGAAGAAGCTTTCTCTCAAATGTTTCTTCTTTTTTTTTTTCATGACCATTTTTCTTAAAAAGTTCTCTTTCCTGCAGAGTAAATAAATAACACCCTATCAGGAGGTTATGCTTCTCTCCCTGTCCTGTATATATTTAAAGGAGACCTACACTGCAAATAATTTAACACTTCAACTTAAAAAATATACATGTATGACATTTCAGGCTATCACTTACTTGAAATTATTGAGGACACTCAGCTTTACCAATTGGAGAAACATGTACATGTTTTCAGCAAATGTGCTGACTAATGAGCAGGGTCAGAATAGGAGATCACAGCTCATTGTTACTGCAGCTGTCTTGTATATACTCATATTACATTTGAATTGTTGGATTGATTTTATATCACTCATTATAAAACTCAAGTAAACAATATAAAAAATAACGTAGTCCTTTAGCCAGTTGATCATCAATACATTTGCATACCAAATTTTTTTCATGAATAGATCTAGAGAATGAAGACGAATCAGTTAGTGAAAGCCATATTTATAAGGAAATTTATACTGCAACCTGATGAGCATTTATTTTAGCACCAGTATTGTTGTTAGAGGCTCTTATTACATATATTCTTATCCCAGTATGCCTGAATGACTGCAACTACCCATCACTATCAACTGAGAGTATCCAACTCAAATGTTTTGACATACATGGTTGTGTCATTTCCTTGCATGCTTTTTGTCTGTATGTATGGTGAAGGCAATAGATAATACAGACTTCACAAGACTGCAACAGACATATTCCAGTGTGAGCAGGAGTGAACAGGATTTTTCCAACACTGTGGTTGTGTGCCCCACTGTCTCTGTGCTATCTTTGGAAGACGGGTGTCTTCACAGAGGCCAGAGCTCTCCATTATCTATGTGAGCAGAAAGAAAAAGGACAGAGTTCCACCTGCCTGGGAAATAATCTCTCTTCTCTCTCTTCAAGGGAGGCCTAGGAAAATGGTATTACATGCCACTGACACAAGCATGGGCAAATGCCAAATTAACACGATGCACTTCAATAAATACAATTAAATGTATCAATACATTAAATTTCTTATGTTTTGTGATCACAGGAATGGAAGATCCTCAAGAAATATAGAGAAAATGTAGTAATCATGAAGACTATTGGTGCCGTGTAAAACTTAACAACCTGTAATTCATCTCTGTAACTTCTTCTCCTTTTAAAGGAAAAATAAAGACAAAAAAAAAAAAAATTGCCATCTCTGCAATATATTCTTAGCAAACTATAAAATGAGAGCTGATCTGCTAGCAGTCATGTACCACGTTAATTTTACCTGCTCTTCTTTGCTGGTTTGGTCCACCACATAGCATGCTAAAGGAATGATTAACATAGCTGAGCAGTGCTTCTATTGTCTCTGACTTTTTCTCCCTTTCATGACTCAACACTGGGTTCTAACAATTTCTGAAGTAGCTTTGAAAGCTTGCCAAGAATTCTTCTGTTTCATGATTAATGTCTGTTTTGTCAGACATATGATGTCATAAAGCATTGCTTGTTTTATTCAGATTTGATTGTGTGATCGTTGCACATCATAAGACACAAGTCTTAGAGTAGTAGAAGTAGTACAAGTCCTAGAGAAAAGCTTTTACTCATTTTGCTGGAGAGAGGCACAAATCCATGCCTGTGTTTTTAATAAATGAGATTGCTTAATAATTCTGGCCATTATAATCAGAAATCATTCTGACTTCCAGAGAATGTCTGGAAGGGGTATGACAAGCTGTTTTGAACTGCTATCTGAGGGTCACACCATTTTGTCAGATGGTGACAAGTTGCTTGTATGAACACTGGAAACTTCCATGATTTCCAATATAAAAAGCCTTAACACTACGTTGCATTTCTGGGGCAATTCCACCTGCATAACTGAGACTTGATAAAAACTATAACAGGAAGATACAGAATTGTGTGGTTCAATTTTTTTATAGGTAGATAGGACATTATACAGAAAAATGCAAAGTGTTTCGGACTAGTAGTTGTAAGGTCTTCTCAGGAGAATGATGTGAGTGAGTAAAAAGAAAGCAGAAACCTAACTCCACTTACTACTGGAAACTCTACTTATTTGACACTGCAAAGTAGTATGGTTTGCTGATTTCCACATTTTCTTGCATTTATTGAAAGGGAGGTTGGAAGACATTGTGAGATAAACCTCTTGATGTTCTTTTTCTGCACAGTCAGTAATGCCAACTACTCACTGTCAACTTTCTTGCATTGCTGATGAGAGACGGCTGGAACTGTCTGAAGGATAGGGTGGACTCCGAACTACGGAGTACTGTGGTACATATCTGTAAGCCCCTTACGTCTGTGCCTGAGCACCTTATGCCATTTTGCTGTATTTGTCAGCTTTATCTCAATGAAAGCAGGAAGTATTTTAAAAACATTATGAGAAGGCTTCTTCAGGCACATTTTTTCACTGAGATTTTCTGTTTTTCTTTATGGATCTTTCCAAACTACAGAGTTGCTTTTCATGCTGAAACCAAAAATCCTACTGTTACCTTGACTAAAGTCAGTGGAATGACAGAGGTGTAAAGCTGGTGTGGTGGAAAGGGGGCCCATTTTGTACAGCTGCTTTGCTAAGGAGCACTAGCATATTGCTTTTGCAGTTGCTCAGCTTTGGCTGAAACATGAAGTTAACAAGTCGTAGCAGAATGGAAAGCAGAAACTTTTTACTTCCACAACCACTCCCTGCACACACATACCCCACCCTCCACCCCCGCCTTGTTTACTTAATATGCAGCTAACTGGGAGCATCATCTGGTATCAGCTCTGGGGAAAGATGCTTTCTTTGCTCAAAAATAGGTCAGGAGGAAACCTGGCATTTCCTTGCCTACTTGCCTGCTATATTCACTAGTCCAGGCAGCCTTACTCAGAATACCTGCTGGGAATGAGAAATGAAATTCTGGCAAAGCAGCTGGGAGTCCCGACTCTGCTGAAGTCATTTACAGGTTTCTCCTCAGAATAAATGACTTTCAGGCTTTGCTGCTGCTGTGCTGTAAATGTCTGATTAATTTCTCAAGTAATAGGGAACAGTGTGAGGAAGCGTCTGGTGGGAGAGGGCTGCTTAGTGCTAGCTGGGAGATACTGCAAGGTGACTCAGCAGAAGCTCCTGTGGTCACTGGGTTTAAGAAGTCCTGCAAAAGCAGCTGGTGCTGCTTTTTCTATTTTCATTCTCTATACCCATCTGTGCCAGTGAAAAAAACCCTGCAATAACATGAATGAGTCATGTCACACATTGCTCACTATTTGTTTTGAAATTCTGAGGCAGACCTGAGAACTGGGCTACTCCTACTTCCACAATGACTTAGCTGTAAAAACAAATACAGATTGATTGAACACTTGTCTTGAGAAGTTTCACCAGGTAGATGGGTCTGTTTGGGCATAGACTTGATCTCTGTGACAGCTTGAAGATTTATATGTTCAGTGCACCAAGCTGGAGGAGGACTCAGGCTATACTCTCAGAAGAACTATGAGGCCTTGATGCATGCAGGGCTTCAAAATCAGTGCACACAAACAAATAGTCAGGAGACTTGTTTTTGTGCATAGCCTATTTGAGCTGTTGCAACAAATGCTTTCTTAAAATAGTTAAGTATCAGCAAGTGATTTTGGAAGCCTTGCAAAGTTTCAAATTCCAAATCCTCAGGGTAACCCACCTCCCTTTTGTGTAGCAGGAAAGGAGCAGACTTCAACCAACTGTGCACAAAGACTGCGATCAAGGTGGAGCTGTGCTTAGCAAGAGGTGGTTTGGAGGTCTGCAGATCAGGACAGCTTTCTCTGTGCTCTGTATTGGATTACTTCCCTTCACTCTCCCCTGCTTGCGCTATAAGCAGGTGACACTAGATGACGGATTCAAAATCACAGGAGATTGGCAGCTGACTTGTCCCACTCTGATCCTGCAGCTGCCCGGCACCTGACACGTGCTACCATGTGCTCCCAAAGAGGGGTCCAGCTGCCACCCTCGTGCTTTCAGTGCTCAGCAGCAAGTACCAGCAGCCCAGGAAAGGGGATTAAAGCGAAGACAGGTGTTTGTGACAGCTAAGAACACAACAGCGCTTTGCTCTGTTGCTAAACATGCTGGGCTTACTTTGTCCTGCTGGACTGAGGCTGCTCCGGATGGATGAAGGAAACTGTGGTTGACAAAAGAGGATCCCTGAAGGGGATGAGGCTCATGCCCTAAGGCAGCCAACCTACCCACAACCGCATGCGGCCCAGCACTGCTCACAGTGCGGCCTGCGGCCTTACTACTGCATCATCATGGCAGCAACTCTGCCCACCAAGTGGCCCACCCTGGCCCTGGGACATGGGGAAGGAACAATGGAGGGCTGACAAATAATATGGCACTGTGCTTAATTTGCAAGGAAATTGTGTCAGTTTTCGAAGATTGCAATTTGAAAAGACGCTAAATACAGAAACGTGCTGCCAAATTCAATGCATATAAAGGAATGCTTTCTAAAGACAACAGAACTGTAAAATAATCTGCCATTTCAATAAAACATTAAAAAAAAATAAGAAATAAAACTTAAATGGACTTTGTTATAAGGGCTAATTAGGTGATCTGATCACAAGAAGAATCAAAACTGTTTCCTGATGGTGAATTTGTTAAACAGTATATAGAAACCATGACCAATATACAGTGTCCTGGTTAAAAAAAAAAAAAAAAAAAAAAGGATTTTTCTAGAATCAGTCTGCCTCATGAGACTATAACCAGGTGAACTGAAGAAACAGGAAAATCTATCAAAAAAAATTTGGCGAAATTTCAAATTTTATGTTTTGGTGATAGACAAAAGCACTCATGGTACAGATACAGCTCAACTTGCCATTTTCAGTAGAGGTATTGATTATGAATAGAATATCACTGAAGAAACAGCTTCTGTGGTGCCACTGAAAGGCACAGCTAAACTCTTGATCTGTATGTGTCACTAGAAATTACATTAAAGCAATTTTCTTTAACCATTGTCAACAAATCTGGTATAGCTACTGATGGTGCCCTGGTGCATGGTAGAAAAAAAAGGGACTTATAAAATTAATAGGAGATGATACCATTTCTGCAGGTAATTCCCATTTGATTAAATTTCACTGCATCAGACATCAAGAAAATTTATGTGCAAAAGCTTTAAATGTGGATAAGTTCATGCAAATTGTTTTCAAAGCTGTGAATTTCACAAGGTCCAGAGGACCAAATCATCACCAATTCTAGGAGTTCCTTAGAAGTATGGATGCTGATTATGGGGTCATCACTTGCTTTTCCGAAGGAAGGTGTCTATGTCTGGGTAAAATTCTAAAAAGGCTTTGTGATTTGAAAAGTGAAATCAAGGCAATAATGGAGTCAAAAGGAAAATTTGTGCCAGATCGTGAAGATATTTTTAATAAAATATTTCTCTTTTGATAACTCTCCTCCTCACTTATTGGTCATCTGTTGAAACATCTACAAAGTAAAAGCCTGTTGAGCTGTCCAGCTATGCTGGTTGCAGCTGCAGATGTAGAACAAGCATGGCTCTATCCAGTGTTATATAGTTGCAGTCCAATTCTGGCTGAGTGAGACAAATCACAAAAATCACAAAGGGAACAAAAAACTGAGGAGGAAAGTGGAGCAGACTTTCCAAAGTGTTAGCCTGTAGATAATGAATAATAACATTGCTGGTGGGACTATTGTCAGTTTGGTACTGGCCTTTGTAATGTAAAATTATTTTAACTCAGAAATTCTGCATAGACCTTTGGCATAGAGTTTCAAATGGTTAGTGGTATATGTATATGTATTTGGAATTCTATGGAATTAGAGGAAATTAAAATAAAAAATGTAGGTGGAATGGTTTCCAGAGGCAGTCTCTGCCTTTGCAGCAAGCTTTCCCACACACATTTCAGCAGCTGTGACTCATTGTGGAGGCTGATATTAATTGCTGGTGCCAATGCTTTCGTAAGTACACACTGATTTAAAGTGGCTCAGTGTTTGGGTGCTCAAAGAAAGATGTCATCGGAAACTGCCTCTAACTGACTAAGATCCTCTAACTTCAGTGAGGATTAAGTGCCTAAACGCATAAACATCCTTTCTGAAACTCACCAGCTATTCTTCTGCATTTTAGGAAATATCTTCCTTTATGCTGTATGCCCTCTCCAAAAGACTAAAAACGGTGTCTGGAGGACTTTTTTTTTTGCCCTTATATATGCTGTTTCTCTGGAAACTGTTCTTACATGGCCCTTGGTCACCAAAAATGGATTAATCTAAAATGTTTGGGGGGGTACTGATGGTCTATTGCAATCTTTTCTTAGATCATGAGGCAGTGAATAACCTAGGTAGACTTGGCATTCTCTACAAGAATAGCACAACTCTCATAGAACAGAGCAGTGAGGTTAAAAACAGGAAGGACAGCTTCAATTCTTAAATCACTGGGTGTTGTGTAAGCAATAGCACATGTTAATTTTTATAACTAGCACTGATCAATGCAGTTAATTACTGTAACTGGCATATTGTCCCAAGTTGATAATTGGTCTGAAGTACATTTTACAGTGGTAGTGCTCTTTATGTTGGCTTACGATAAAAGCACACAAATAATGGGAGATGTGAAGTTTTAACAAACCTCACGTATTAGATTGTTCACTCCATAAGAAACTGGAGGCATAGCACAATGTAAATCCTGGTTATAATTTCTTTTAGGAGAGGTGCTCCAGCCATCTTCTTGGCCTCATGGACTCACTCCAACAGTTCCAAGCCTGTCTTGTGCTGGATGTTGTCTTGCAAGAATAGAGGGGAGAATCAGAATCCAGCTCATCACATTTCTGATACAGCACACTGCCGACTCACGTTGAGTTTTTCAACCACAGATACACTGAATCAGTATTTCTGTGCTGTCAGTCAGTCTTTCTCTGTTGTCAGTCAGTTGATGGCCCATACTAAACTGATACTGGGGATTGCGCCAGGTCAGGTGCCAGTGTTTTGCTCTTGGCCTTCTTGAACCTCATTAGGTGATCATCAGCCCACTTCTCCAGCTTGTCCAGATCCCTCTGGATGACATCTCTTCCTGCTGTTTTATCACCTGCACCACTCAGTTTGATGTCATCTGCATCACTCAGCTTGGAGTCACCTACAAATTTGCTAAGAGTGCACTTGGCCCATCTTCATCAACAAAATGCTCCTGAAGGGCTCACCACTCACTACTAGTTTCCATTTGGACAGTAAGCCATTGATTGCTGTTCTTTGTGTATGGATAACTTTAGATATATCCACCCATTTCTTTATCCACTGAGTAGTCCATCCATCAGATACATGTATCTGCATTCTACAGGCAAGAACGTTGTGTGGGAAGGTATTAAAAGCCTTACAGAAGTCCATCACTGGCAATACTACACTGTGTATCTTGCACCCATTTGAATTTACTGACAATAGCAATTTAATTTCCCTGGGAGCCTCGCACATGGTATTTTATAAGAATGAGTTGCCTTTTGATGGTAAGCGCAAAACAAAATAACACAATTCCCAATAATAATACTAAATCTGACCAAGTCAAAATACACTGATTAATATTGTGTTTATGGAGAACCATTTCATTCAGAAAAAAAGCTAGAGAGATTAATGATTGTGTAACATAATATAGCTAGTAAAAATTTAATCAGAAATATACCTACAGCACATAGTAGGTGATTTTCCATTTCTTTTTTTTTTTTGTATTACATAAGTATGTGAATGACATTTGACTTTACAAATTAAATAAAAAGAAAAAGCAGATTAATTCAAAAGTAACTTTTCAGAAGAGAACTAGTCTACCTTAGTTTAAAATTCTAGCTGTGAAAATCAGCTGATATACTTTTTTCTTGGTTATTTGTCTGTTCAAACCCATCATTCTACCTGAGCAACTGCACTAGGCCTTACACGTAAAATATAACAATTAAAATTTGCAAGGTTCCTTTGAAGGTGCAATTTATGATTGAACAGGCCCTATTAATTAAGCAACTTCTTCAGATCTTTCAATAACGAAATCTGTTAATATTCAATCTTATCAAAATATATTGTTGAGAACATATAATCCATTTGTTTTATTTTGTTTTTAATTAGATTATCAGGGCAAGAAATAGAGAAAAAAGACAAAAGGAAAAAAACTATTACAAGAGAATAAGCTGAAGAGATAAATTTATGTTAGGTTTATTATTGATTTTAACCAAGTACAATGTTAAGATAAAAAAAACTCACAGAAGAGATGAAATTTGCTCAATGCTGCATTACTTTTACAGGTGTGAAAACAGTTTTCAGGGAAGTTACATATGTGAAACCAGAGTAGTGAAATAGTGAATTGCAACAACTGTGCCTGATCATCTGTGGGAAGGCTCCCATGAATCTCCAATGTCTGAACTGGGGACTCTGGAGCATTTGGTTGGGCTTGACATGATCTGTTCTTCATGAGAGGTTTAGCATTACCTTTGCTGAAAATGAAACACCTCATGTTTATGCCGTTTGTTAAGCGGGAGTAAGATTAGTCATTTAGGCATCTAAGTGTTTTGATGGATAAGGCTGCTTCCGTGCTTAAGAGCAAGCATGTGCTTTGATAATCACCTGATCCAGGGCTTCTGTTGGTCATCTGGGCAGACTGCTGCAGTTTTCTGGCTCTGTTCATCAGTGTCTCTTTGTAGCCCACAGGAAGTGACTATAATTTCTGAAAGCTTAATTCAGCACACAAAGAAGCTCATAAAAAAGAAAACAACACATAAAACTGCTAACAGTAAGTAACCCCTGCAATATGACTGTATTGGATGCTTCAATGAATTCCTAAAACCCAATAGGAGGTAGCAATAGAATTCACAAGTAGAAATAGAAGAAACAAAAGGACTATAAAATTCTCATGCTTAGTCTGCACCAGCATAACAAGGCTGCTAATTTTTTGAAGGAGAAATGCTTGCTGTAGCACATGTGCTACAACCCAGCTTGCTTCTATGTAGTTTTCTATCAATAGGTCTCAGGGCAGTGGTAATTCCGTGTAAGTAGTGAGGAAGCAAGAGCACAAAGTTGAGATGTACAACCTAAAATCACCCAGTACACTGATAGTAGTAGTCTCAAGTCTCATATGCAATAGAAGCTCCTTCTCCATGAAGAAGTCCAGCATACTATCAGATCATTCAGGGGACTGTAAAAGATCAGTAGATAAAAACTAGCAGGATTTCTCAAAAGACTGAAACACTTGAGGTCACTTCAGTTTTTCTGTCTATTCCTATGAATCGTTCCTATAAATCTAACTTCTTCTTTGTGATTTTTTTCACTTCAGCTTGTCTTTGAACTTCTTTTTCTGACTGAAGGTGAAGGCAAAAAACACATTAATTGCAGCCATTTCCTAGGCATAGCCCAATCTTGCTGTGCTAATTCTGAATTAAGAAAGGTAAGAAGCAGCAATTCATATATAGAATTTGGAATAAATTAAAACAAAACAAAACAAAACAAAAAACAAAACCAAAAAAAAACAAAAACCAAACCAAAACAAAAAACCAAGAACAACAAAAAAGCCTCCTTCATCATTTCATTAATATGTTCCAGCCACAATTGTTCAGAAATGCTGAGTCTAAATTCCAAAATACAAAATGCTTTTATATGCTTTTTAGCATTTAAAGTTTAAAGAATGTCTTTATAAGTACTGATGAGGACTATCTAAGATAATGTCGAATGATTGTAGATAAACTATTTTAAGAGTATGGGTATGGCAAAACTTCAAAATAAATTTCTAGAGTAGCAGTGTTATTGTTGGCTACTAACAAAAAGTGGGGGTGGAAGAAGTATGAGCAATGCAAAATTTTTTGCAATGTCTATATCCAAATTGAAAAAAGCTTGTATACTGAAAATACATCACTGCTATTTGGTTTTATTTGCATTCCTTATCTGGTCTGATCAGAATATTA
Organism: Lagopus leucura; assembly: GCF_019238085.1. Classification (NCBI taxonomy): domain Eukaryota; kingdom Metazoa; phylum Chordata; class Aves; order Galliformes; family Phasianidae; genus Lagopus; species Lagopus leucura. The sequence goes on from NW_024962272.1 coordinate 8,169,451, forward strand.
GTATAGTAGAAGTAAGACCACAGTTTTTCTGCCCTGGCTTGTAGAACTGGAGATCCCATAAATTAATCTGCTCTTATGATAGCTAAGGTTTCTTTGCTGATGTCAGGGTTTTGTATAGCTCAAAAAAAAAGCACTATTTCAAGATTTTTGTCCTATATTTTATTGCTGAATTTGAATAGAGAGTTTGAATACGGTTGAGGCAGAGCCTTGGTTTTTAGCTCTGCTCAGTTTCCTGTACTGTTCTACAAAAGAGACAAGTGAAACTTGTATCTTTCAAAAGTTTCATAATAACTTCTAAAAAGACTGACAGTGATCTATCAGAAACAGAGATGTGCTGAAATCCTGCAATGGAAAGATCATTTGTGATTTACCAGGAAAATCTGATACATAGTAAGCACTAAGTGAGTTTGAAGTGCCTAAAATGAACAGCTGGCAGAAGCTGCATGATCACTAGTCCTTGTTCTCATGGGGAACTTCAACTTTCCTGTTGGAAAAACAGTGCAGCACAGAATTAGTCTAGAAGGTTTCTAGAGTGTATGCCTGACTCAGCTGGTAAGAGAGCCTACCAAGGGAGGTACCCCGCTAGACCTGCTGTTCGCACACACAGAAGGACTGGTGGGAGATGTGGTGTCAGGATCTATCTTGGACAGAGTGATCCTGAAATGGTAGAATTCTCAATTCTTGATGAAGTCAGTAGGGGAGGCAGCAAAACCACTGTCTTGGACTTCCAGAGGGTGGATTAGAACTGTTCAGAACTCTGGTAGGGAGAGTCCCTTGGGATTCAGTCCTGAGGGGTAAAGGGGTCCAGGAAGGCTGGATGCTCCTCAAGAAGGAAGTCATAAAGGCACAGGAACAGGCTGTACACCTGTGCTGTAAGATGGACCAGTGAGGAAGAAGACTGGCGTAGATGAACACGGAGCTTTTCCTGAGGTTTCAGGAGAAGAAGAGAATTTACCTCCAGTGGAAGAAGGGAAGGACAAGTCGAGTACAAGGAATTTGTTAGGATGTGCAGGGAGAGAATTAGAAAGGCAAAAGCCCATCTTGAACTCAACTTGGCTGTTGCGATAAAAGAGAATAAAAAGCATTTTGTGAATATATTGACAGTAAGAGGAGAACTAAGGAGAATCTCCATCCTTTACGGGATGCATAGGGGACCATGAACACTGAGGAAGAGGCTGAGGTTCTCAATGCCTTCTTCATGACTGTCATTAAAAGTCAGACCAATTATCCTCAGGGTTCTCTAGCCTCTAATTTGGAAGTCTTGGATGGGGAGCAGAATTAACCCCCCAAGTTCAGGTGGAAACTCTCAGAGCCCTACAACTTCACCTGAACTGTCACAAGTCCATGGGACCAGATGGGATTTACCTGAGGATGCTGAGGGAGCTGGCAGAGTGGTAACCCAGCCACTTTCCATCATCCATCAGCATTCCTGGTCAACTGGAGAGGTCCCAGAGGATTGGAAACTTGCCAGTGTGACTCCCATTGACAAGAAGGGTCATAAGGAGGATCTGGGAAGCTTGTCAGCTTGAGTTCTGTGCCAGGGAAGGTTATGGAGCAGATCATTTTGAGGGATGATTCCCTGGTTTGTGAAATAACCAGGAAATCAGGCCTAGCCAGCATGGATTCATGAAAGGCAGGACCTGCTTGTTCATCCTGATCTTCTTCTATGGTGATGTGACCCATCTGGTGGATGAGAGAAAGGCTGTTGATGTAGTCTACCTAGACTTCAGCAAAGCCTTTGACGCTGTCTCTCACAGTGTTCTCCTGTAGAAGCTGGCAGCCCGTGACTTGGACAGCTACAAGCTTTGCTGGGTAAAGAACTGGCTGGATGGCCAGACCCAGAGATCGGTGGTGAATGGAGCTAAATCCAGCTGGTGACTGGTCACGAGTGGTGCTCCTCAGGGGCTGGTGCTCGGGCCTGTCCTCTTCAGTATCTTTATTGATGATCCAGATGATGGGATTGAGTCCGTAAATATGAATACAAGGCAGACTTAATTGAAAGTCCTGAATATCATGAAAATGTTACTAGAGGCTTGGAGGCTCTTGAACTTCATTCTTTCCTTCCCATGACAGAAGTCTGATCTCATTTGCCTAATTTGGTGGAATATATTCTTTAAGGCACTGGTTTACACCAGTGAAAGTGCAGTTAAGTTCCCTTCATCAAATACCTTGTATCTCTGAAAGCGATGTTTCAAATAGTGAGTAATGTAAACAACTTTTATTCCACTCTGTGCTAGAAGAAAGAATAGTTTAATCATACCTTATTTGCAGAACTTTTCTGAAAGGCTCCAGATAAATGCTTCTTCTCCATACCTCCGCTGTGCTTCTTAAATTCATGTACTGTATTTACATACATTGAAGACAATGAAAACTATTCTTCATAATTAGAAGAACATGAAAATTTTAAGTTCTAAAAAAACCTCATCATTACAAGACAAATGTCCCTCTCCCTTCAAACAAAACAAAACAAAACAAAACAAAACAAAACAAACACAAAAAAAAAAACCAAAAACCAACCCCAGAATCCCACCAAAAAAATCCCCATCAAAACAAAAAAAAGGCTGAGATGCAAAACAATTTTATAAAATAGTCTATGGTCAAACATGATTGAAAAAGTCATCCCTCAAGTTTAGGATTTAGCTACTATGTGAGTCATAACATTAAGGAAATATTTGGATTTCATGAATTTTTCGGTGCTCATTTCTTCAGTGAAGAAGTTCACTGGTTCACTGAAAAGTTTTACTGCATCTTCTGACTTTTCCAGTGCTGTCTCCCCACCTCCAGGTTTGTACAATGGCCAGGCACTGCAAGTTGCATCCTTATTGCATCACTGCCCCTTGAACCATTTTGATACATCTCAACCCATGGGAAACAAAATCAAAAACATGGTCAGCTGTAGTTTTAAATCCACAGAATTGGTAAAATAACTCTTTAATGAAGAAATCTTAGAAAAGTTGAATCCTGTCAGAAGACCAGTAAGGGTCTGTGTATTCAGACAACAGCTATCATCTGCTGATTGTTTTTGTAAACCACTTTCCTGTATTAGCACCTGAATGGCCTGCATGACTTCCCTGTTGACTGACTGACTTTTGCAGCTTCCCCAGGGCGTTAAGAATAAAGGCAACAAGGTTCTTCCAGTGCCTGTGGGAGAAAGCTGACCTCCAGGAATGGTAAGTCCTGGGGGCTACCTGTGCAGATTAGACATCTCTGGGCTCCTGATATGTACTGGTATGGAGATGCTCAGTTCCTTCACTTGCATTTGCAACATCCCTAAAGATTCAGACTTCTCCTGTGCGTAAAGAGCAGTGCACAACTCTCAGTAGATATGTACAGTTGCAAGTTTTAGCTGTCCTTGAAAACTTCAGGAAGATGTATTGATGCTATGTACTCTGGAGTGCCACTTATTGACACTTCTCATATATCAAACTTACAGCTGTACCACATAATTAATTAATTAATTTTCTCACATATACTTTCACATCAGCTTCTTCACAACAACTTTCAGTTTGGCGGTGCAGATTCCTTTACCCAAGACTGCAGGGTAGATTCTTCACTGTACTCTCCATGGAGGATCCCCTTATCTCCCATTATACCTAGAATAGAAGCCCACACCCAGCTCATTGCTCTACAAAGCCATCAAACCAGGCTTCAAACACCAAACCTTTCTCTTCATCCATCTTCCTTGCTTGTTATAATCATTTTATCTCTGCTCTTCTGCTGCCTTTTGCAGGTATCTTGGGATAGAAGTTCAAGTGTCTCTACTGAAGCATATAAACAATGTACACATAGCTACTGGAAAACAGCTAATACCTCTATATACTCAAATAGAAATTTTCAAAGATGATGGTGATGATTAGAATAATAGTCATAGATATTGAAGGATGATTCAGTTAAGTAATTTAATGTGACTGATTCCAAAGGAAAACTGGACTTTGTCATTCAAAATCTGCTTTTTTTCTTTGATGGAAGAATACTTGATCTCCAGTGTATGCATCTTTCTTGCTTATGTTTCTAGTTTACGTCTGCAAGTAGTGTACTTTCTACTCATTGGTGACCATTTAGTCTTAGAAACACCTACCAAAGAAATGCAATTTGCAAGAAGCACCAGAATTTGACTATCTTCAGAGTCTTTATCTCCTGCACTTAACTGCAGTCTGGGTGTTGTTCTGATATTTGTTTCATTTTAAGCATACAAACATACTGAAAATGGTGAGGATGTTATTTATATCACTGTCATATCAGCTAAGAATCACATTTAATCTCTGCCTTCCAATTGACAGATCAGTTGAAATCTGAACAAGTCATGAAAAGACATGGCACAAGACTAACATGGTTTAATTTCATGCTACCTCTTTTCACAGAATTGTGGAATGTTTTTTCCTCTCTGCAACCTATGCCAATGCTCAGTCACTTGCCCACTAAACAAATGCTTGTGGATGTTTAGACTTGTCCTCCTGTGTTCCAGTTTATGTCCATTACATCTTATCATGTCAGTGGTCACTGCTGGAAGGAGTCTGATTCCAGCCTAATTCTTCCTTCAGGTATTTATGGACATTTGGTGAAATCTTCTCTGAGACTTCTCTTTTCCAGGCTAAGGAGTCCCAGACTTTTCAGCCTATTCCCATGAAGAAATGCTTTAGTTCTTCATCATCTTAGTGGCCCTGAGTCACACTCTCTCTGGTATTGCAATATCTGTCTTCTACTGGAGACCTCAGAATTGAACACAGAACTCCGGGTATGGCCTGACTAATATGATTAGGGTGGAAGAATCACCTCTCCTGATCTGCCTGCAATAGTTTGCCTCATGCAGCTTAGCATACGATTGGCCTTCATAGTGGTGAGGTCAAATTGCTTACTCATGCTCAACTTGATATCTCTCAAGACCACCAGGTACCCTTCTGCAATGCTGCCTTTGAATTGGGTATCCCTGAGCATGTCCTGGTGGCTGGGGTTGTTCCTCTTTAAAAGCAGGACTCTAGGCTACTTGTTGACCTTCATGAAGCTCTTGTCAACCCATCTCTCCAGCCAGCAGAGGTCCCTCATGCTAATGTGAACTTCTGGTGAATCTGCCACTCTCCATGGTTTTTGAGTAATCAAAAACTGCTTGGGTAATCAGCTTTCTGAAGTAGTGAGACCATAATATTTCGCAGGTTTCGTGGTGAATGGGTCTCTTGCGTTAACATATGACTAAATCAAATGTATTGCCATCTGCTGGTAGGAGCTAAAACTGCAGCTTTTTAAGGCACTTCACTTTCTGGAGTTTCTGACAGTATCTCTGAGTAAATTTTGTCTGTTGTAGGATGCTCGTTGTAGTTTGAGTGGGTGTATTATTTAGCAGGTCTTGATCTGTCATTTGAACATGGCATTGAGGATTGCAGAGTCATGAAGTCTGAGGATTTTAATGCCCCTGAATGCATCCTGTCTAAAGCAATCTGTGCAGGCTGGAAATTCTGTTCTCCCTTTTTAGACTGCTCCAGCTGTGCTTAGGATACTAATAATAAGTACTTCAAGACATGTAACAATTAGGTAAGAAGCAGTGGTTCCAAATCTCATAACAAATAAGCAGTAAATAGTTGCACCAAGGTGTAAATCTACAGTGAATTATTCCATCCTCCTCTTATTGAAGCCAAAGCTAAGCAGCAAAAACAATTATCTGAGCAATGTGCCTTTTCATCAGTGTAGCAGGTGCTATGAGCAGAGTAGCAGTGTGTCATATCAGATGTTATTATTGAAGAAAGCAGCTGTATTCATGACTGTGCAGCCAGACATGTATTTTGGTTAGGATAAGAACAAGAGTAGAATTTGAAGTAAAAAGAAGCATTATCACTGGAGGAAACTTATGTACACATTTTCATACAAAATACTAAAAAACAGAACATAGATACGTGGAAACTTTAATAAATATTTTTCTTTGTAAAAACAAATTCATTTAGCATTTTTTTCCTCCTGATTTTAAAGCTGTTTTCGATTCTAATTAACTGATAGTAGTGACACAGATTTAGTGATCAATAGCAGTTTGGATGAATTCCTTTAAACCATGCATTCCACCCTGATTTCTTGTGATCCACTTAGAAAATCTTAAAAATGTGTTGTTTCTTTTTTTCATAAGACTTCTGGGGCTTGCAGAATATGCCCTACGAGGAGAGACTGAAGGAACTGGGACGGTTCAGTCTAGGGAAAAGGGGGCTGAGGGGAGACTTAGTGCTCTCTTCCAGTATCTGAAAGGAGCTTACAGTGTGAGCGGGGTTGGTCTCTTCTCACTGGTGACAGGTGACAGGATGAGGGGAAATGGCCTCAAGTTGCGCCAGAGTAAGTTTAGGTTGGATATCAGGAAAAACTTCTTTACAGAAAAGCTGCTTAAGCACTGGAATAGGCTCCCCAGGAAGGTGGTTGAGTCACCATCCTTGGATGTGTTTAAAATCCATTTGGATGTGGTGCTCAGGGACATGATTTAACAAAGAGTCGTTAGGATAATATGGTTAGGTCATGGTTGGACTCAATGATCTTTAAGGTCTTTTCCAACCTGAGTGATTCTATGATTCTAATGCTTTTCCCTTGAACCCAATTTTTGTGTCTACAAGTAGAGATAGAGTACCTAAATACAATTAAAAATATAGCTGCTTTTCTTTTGGTTCAGCTTCCAGATTTTCAAAGATATTTGTAATACATTGTTTCAGAAATGTTAGAGAAGCCTCAATTGGTTCCAGAAACAATACATGCTAAACTTGATTTAAATTTCATATAGACATCTGGCTTGGGTGTTAGATTTGCCTTTTCATTTGATGTTCAGAGACCTCTACCCACACAAATTTTGTTTGCATGTCAATTTATGAAGTAGCTGTGTATTTTGCTTTTTCTATGAATACCAGTGTGGCTTCAGAGCAAGGTTACCAGTGTTTCTGTTACACAATAGTGCCTGATCAGTGTTCAGGAGCTGAAAAGCTAATTTGGGAGTCAATATTGATGCAAGCCACCTTTTATGTTTCTTCCATGAAATTAATTAATGGGATTTGTAATTAATGGGATTTGTCATCTGATACGGTGTCTGCTCAGCCTCAACAGGGACTCCTGGTGCTTCCACCACTACCCTGCTTTTGACATACGGCAGGGTTGTGTCCCTTGAGTATGTTTTGACCCTCCTGGGGTCACCAGCATCCTGCCCTGGCCCTCCCATTGTAGCCTCCTTTTGCTCCCAGACATGATCTGTGTAACCATCCACTGAGCTGTGAAACGATGTGGGATAATGAGGATGTTAGGTGCAGACTTACCATTAATGCTGTTCAGGCTTGTCTGACTCATTCGGATGCAGTAGGTTAGGGAAGGATCAATGCAGGTATTACCTTACATAGTAAAAAAAGCCCTTTTCAGTAGCAGTGCAGTGACTTCTGCTTTCATATCCACATCTAGAACTGCCTGATTTTACCATCTGATTCAACAGATCAGAATATGCATTTTGTGCACCCAAAGCAAAACAGCATTTTAAAATTCCATCCTGAAAAGCAATCTCGGTAGAAAAGGTCTAGAAAATTATTGCCTTAGGTTTAACAATGTATATGGAAACCAATGGAAAATACATCTTGAATCGCAGAAAGTCAACAAGCAGAATGTTTCATCTTACTAGAAGGACACCATGACAGTTATTTTACTGTTAGTAGGTTATGTCACTATAACTTAAATGCTGACTACAAGCAAAATTGAGCCTGAGAAATTTACCGAAACTCAAATATTTGTACCAACCACAGTTATGTTGTCATTATTTGATGTCAACTTTATCTCCTTTGGCTATCAAACTAGTTATCATTTAATGACATTAGGAAGAATATGTGAACAAATAGTTTACTCTTCCTTCATTGCAGGGTGTTTTATCAGTTTTGGTTATGGTAAAGGGGTAATTATTTGTTTTGATCTTCAGCCTTTGTGTACTGTGCATACTTCTGAATTTTTATTGTGTAGAAATTGTCTCTGATGAGGAGGTACAGATTTGAACAAATAAAAGTGTGACATATTTGCTAAAAGAAAAAAAATGTTGTTCAATGAAGTCATTAAGGAATGAGCCCAGGTTCCTTTGACCTGTCTCCATTTTTTATTTTTTTTCTATCATTTGTTATGGAATTCAGTAACTCTGTGTTGTTCTGATTGCCGTCACGTAGAGATAAATTAAATGTAGGGTATTTATTTATTTATTTTTCTGCACAACTGATGTGCTGCAAAGAGGATGAAAACTGATCATGCCTGCTAAACCATGTCCCTAATGGCAACATCTGCACCTTTCTTGAACACCTCCAGGTATGGTGACTCAACCACCTCCCTGAATATCCAATGCCTTACCACTTTCAGAGATGAATTTGTTCCTAATATCCAACATGAATCTTCCTAGCACAACTTGAAACCATTACCTCTTATTGCTAGTTATGTGGGAGAAGAAACTGACAGCCACCTCACCATAACCTCCTGTCAGGGAGTTAAAGAATGTGATAATGTCTCCCCTGAGCCTCCTCTTCTCAAGACTAGGCAATCTCAATTCTCTCAGCTGCTCCTTGTAAGACCTGTGCTCCAGACTGCTCACCAGCTTCATTGCTTTCCTCTGAACATGCTCCAGGGCCACACTGTCTTTCTTGTACTGAACACAGTACTTGAGGTGTAGTCTCAAATGCTAGTACAGGGGGACAATCACTTCCCTGACTCTGCTGTTTTTGATGCAAGCCAGGATGCTTGGCCTTCTTGGCTACCTAGTCACACTGCTGGCTCATATTCAGCTGGCTGCTGACCCGCGTCCTGAGATCCTTCCTTCTGTGCAGCTTTCCAACCACTCTGCCCTAAGCCTGTAGCATTTCCTGGGGTTCCTGTGGCCAAAGTGCAGGATCTGGGGCTTAGTCTTATTGACCTTCATCCCATTGGTCTCAGCCCATCTATCTAGCCTGTCCAGATTGCTCTATAGGGCCTTCCTTCTCCCAAGCAGATTGACACTTCCTCCCAGCTTGGCGTCACTTACATTCTTACTGAGGATGCACTCAATACTCTCATCCAGATCAATAAAGCCCCAGTACTGACCCCTACAGAACATATGACTATGATTCTGTGATTCTTTGATTCTTTGATTATTCCCCATCTGGATTTAAATCCATTTATCACCACTCTCTGGGCCCAGCTCCTCAGCCATTTTTTTACCCAGAAAATTCAACACCTGTCTACAGAATCACAGAATCACAGAATGGCCAGTTGGAAGGGCCCTCAAGGATCATGAATCTCCAACACCCCTGCCACATGCAGGGCCACTAACCTCCACATTTAATGCTAGACCAGGCTGCCCAGGGCCTCATCCAATCTGGCCTTGAACACCTCCAGCGACGGGGCATCCACAGCCTTTCTGGGCACCTGTTCCAGAACCTCAGAGTTGCAAGAGCACACTGCTGGCTCATGTTAAGCTTTTCATCCATCAAGACCCCCAGGTCCTTCTCTGCAGAGCTGCTCTCAAGCACCGCTCCTTCCAGTCTGTATGGCTGCCTGGGATTCCTCTGGCCCAAATGCAAAACTCTGCACTTTGCTGTGTTGAATCTCATCAGGTTCAGCCGGGCCCACCTTTCAAGCCTGTTGAGGTCCCTCTGAATGCCATCCCTTCTTTCCACCGTGTCGACTGCACCACTCAGCTTGGTGTCCTCAGCAAACTTGCTGAGGGTGCACTCGATTCCATCATCGATGTCATTGATAAAGATGTTGAAGAGCACTGGTCCCAGGACAGACCCCTGGGGGACGCTGCTCATTACCAGCCTCTACCTGGACATAGAGCCATTGATGACCACCCTCTGTCTGCGGCCTTTCAACCAGTTTCTTATCCAATTTGGAGATAAGGATGTGGTGGGGGACCATGTCAAAGGCCTTGCTCAAGTCCAGGTAAATGACATCGGTCGCCTTTCCCTTGTCCACTGATGCCGTCACTCCATCATAGAAGAGCACCAGATTGGTCAAGCATGACCTTCCCCTGGTGAAGCCATGCTGGCGGTTTCGGATCACATGCCCTATCCTCATGTGATTAAGCATGTTATGCAGGAGGATCTGTTCCACGATCTAAGCCATGAGCTGCCAGTTTCTCCAGGAGAGTACTGTGGGAGACAGTGCCAGAGTCTTTGCTGAAGTTGAGGCAGAGAATGTCCACAGCCTTTCCCTTATCTGCCAGGCAGGTCTCATGGTCAAAGAAGGAGAGGAGGTTTGTCAAGCAGGACCTACCTTTCATGAGTCCATGCTGGCTAGACCTGATGCCCTAATTGTCCCACAATGCTATGTGATTGCACTCAAAATGATCTACTCCATAACATTCCCTAATACTGAGGTCAGGCTGATGGGCCTGTCATTTCCTGCATCATCCTTCTTGTACACAGGCGTCACACTAGCGAGTCTCCAGTCCTCTGGGACCTTCTCAGTTGACGAGGACTGCTGATAAATGATGGAAAGTGACTTGGCGAGCACTTCTGCTTGCTCCATATGTACTCGTGAGTAGATTTAATTGAGTCCCAGATGCTTGTGATAGGTGGAATAGCAGGTCACTGTTTCCTCCTGAATTATGGAGGTTTATTCTGTTCCCCATCTCTGTCTTCCATGTCAGGGATCTGAGTACTCTGAGGGTAACTGATCTGACTATTAAAGGCAGAAGCAAAAAAAGGCATTGAGTACCTCAGCCTTTTCCTCATCCTTTGTGGTAATGTTCTCTGCCACATGCAATAAAGAATGGAGATTCTTCTTGGCCTTCTTTTGTTGTTTATGTGTGTAGGTTGCTCCAAAAGTAATTCCTCCCATTTATTTCTGTGGAAACTACACGGCAACAAAATGTAAGAAAATATTGGTCGGAAGGTTCAGCCTCTACTGCCATACACCAATATTTACCTCTGACATTGTTGATCAACATAATAGAATAGTAGGCATTACTTTCAGAGCAGCTTTCATATTTGTGAAAACATTTTTTGTTATTTTTCACAACAGTAGCCAGATTATGTTCTAGCTGGGTTTTTGCCTTCTAATTTCCTCTTTGCAACATCTTTGTACTATCTCGAAGTTGCCTGTCCTTTCTTCCAAAGATGATACTTGTAATACATTATTTCTAATTTTTATTTCCAAGCCTGACTTGTGTCTCATTAATAAAATGTTTGCTTTGTCTAATCATAAAAGCTGCCTAGTGTTGTAAGTCCATGGTGACTCAGGGTAAGTCTGTTACTGCATACTTGGTATGGTATATGCATACTGAGAGAAGCAAAAAATCTTACGGGAATTTCTACATCCAGTGATGCAAACATAAACCAACAGATATATCAGTGTCAAGTTCCATTTGCTGTATTTTAAATGTGTTTTAGGATGCTTTTTTTTTTTTTTTTTGTAAAGTTATGCAATCTAAATATGTATCTACGACAAAGGTTGTTTTTCATAAGAAATAACCATTCGTATGCAGTCTTCCATATGCAACACTGTTAAAGTGTAGACCTGCATACAGTGTCAGAGTTTCTCCATGTGAACACCACGCAACATCTGTGTCTACCAGTGCAGTTTAACATTTGCTGTTAGTCATAGATGAGTACATTGCAGGATTTTTAATTTTTTTTTTTCCTGTAATAAGAAGATGAACAATTTCTTCCATTCTTTTGACCCTAGCATGCAAAACCTAAGTAGTAAACTAAACATTCATGAAAGATTAATTACTTAGGAAATTAGTATCTTCTTATATTTCAGTCGGTGAAACTTCAGCACCAACTGTGCAGTGACAGACGGGACAAAGTTGATGTGGATAACACTTTATAACAGACCGCTCAACCTTCAGACAATCTCCTATACTGGTGGCATCTGGAGCAGCCCTGTGAAATACAGTCACAATGCCTAAAAATGAAAAGCCAGCCACCAATGAAGGAAATGGTAATTACAACTATAATTATATATATTAAGTGTATACTCTTTTTCTGCATGTAGCTCAACAATGTGAAAATTTTGTTTTCTTCTTGTTTCTTTTGATGCAAATTTGCTTTTATCATAATTCTTCATCTTTTGTTCAAATGTGTGCTTTACTTCCCCTTTGAAGACAGTTTTGCAAGTTGGTTAGCTGTGGGAAGTCAGAGTCGCTCTCCACTAGTTAGTAAATGAAGATTCAACCACAGTCCAGTTACTTGTTATACATCTATATGCAGTTGGATGGAAAGATTGAGGAAATTAGGGTATTGTGTGGCTTCTGTAAGATACGTAAGTGTAATGGCCCTTTTGTTCATTCCTTCCAACATTTAGTGTTAAAATCAAGCACATACTTTATAGTAAGATAAAACATTAACAATAATTCTGTACTGATACTGGAATGATCTGGATACAAGAAACATTTTTGTTCGATTACAATGGTGTGATTTTTTTCTGACAAATTGCAAAGCATCTTGTTAATGTGGGAAGTGTTTTAATTTTCATGGACAACAACATTCATTTAAAGAAAGGATCAAGAATATTGATCTTTTTTAAATATAAGGTTGGCATGACCTTCAGAATGGCAGAACATGAATGAATTCATTCTTGCTAGGTCTTGCTAAATACCAGGGCTGACGCTATGTAAAAGTGCTTTTTTTTTTTCTTCTTTTTAATCTACACTCATAATATGAAACAGTAGTAAAATAAGATATGCTTCTGTAGAAAAATTCAGAAAGGACTTAGAATTTTATCAGAATATAACCCATAGTACAGTTAGTGGTGATAATATTATTTTTCCTCCTATATGAGCATCTTCATTTTTTTTTCCCTTTTTTTTTTTCACAAATACTGATACTGACATTTTCTAAGCAGTACTTGCTAACTGAGCTCATTTTAACAAGGAAGAAAAACAGAATTTAGTGTAATATAGGCAAAATATTTATCAGCCTAAGTAAAATTTTTCTTCTTGCTTGAACATAGGCTGTATTTTTCATATAAATTCATGTTTTATATAGACTCGTGATAACAATGCAATTAATAAGTTAAGTAAATCACATTTCAGAACCTAAAGAGTTCAGATCAGTATCATTTACTGTCATTTCACATGTACGAGGCACTGTACATTTAATATTCTTATCCCAGTACTTGAAGTAAAGTCTTCAGTGAAAATAATGAAAACTTGCCCAGAGTCAATCCAAGGAGGGAAACGGAAGTGAATCCGCAGAGATGGTGGCTTGGAAAACTTTATCTGTGCTCTCATGAAGGGGGTGATTTTCTGAGGAGTTCTTTGAATTATCTACTTCCCCTGCCTTCTGCGAGAAACAATTCTAACACTCTGAAGTACTTAAGTACAGCTCAAAAAGAAAATGGAAAAGCAGACCGTAGTCAGATGGACTATCTACTGCCAGCCTTCCATTCCCATTTAATCTATGCTACCTCATTCTGTTGTTTTAGCAGAACATATAGAAGACATTCATCATTTTTCCTTACCAGTGGAAAATCAACAAGCAATTCATGGATGTAAATCAAAATAAAATGATTTGTTTCCTACAGTTCCCATCTGTAATTTTCAGACGTTGACTGGGCTAAAACTAGTTGTAGCCAGCTTTACCAGACTACTGGTGTCTTACTCACTTGGTACTACAAATATTCTGTCTACTTTATATCTATATATATATCTATATGTATATTTATATCTGCCATTCTGATCTATATCATTGGTAGTTTAGATGCAGAAAAATAAACAGTATATTTGCTTGTGTGACTGAATATGAATTACTGTTTTACTTAATAAATTCAGAGCTACTGCCGACAGGATATTTTTTCAGACAGTAACTTTTATTTTAATCCATAGGAAGAAAATGCATAACTCTATATGTGAAAAGCATAAAAATTCAGGCATGGTCTCAGTATTAAGTGTTCTAGTAATTCTAGAATTGCAATTCTTATTTGTAAGGTCTGTGTTTCAATTCATATTTTAGTTTTAAAAAAATCTGGGATACCTTGAAAGGTAGTATTCTATGAAGGTTTGCTTTTCATTGCTATGACTATGAAATTATCTTTCCTTCTTAAACAGAGTTGCTGGAAAGCTAAGAGGTAAATGAATTCTGAAACACTAAAGGTCAGAAAAAATTTCAACAATAGGTTTTGGCTTCTGCTTATATAGGACACTTCATACAAGATGTAAAGCTGGCTTGCTATTAGTGGAGTTCAGAATAGGATTCTCTCTCCTGTGTTTCTGAATCCATTCTCAGATTTTAAACTTAGCACTTACCAATATGTGGCGTATATTTATTATCTCATTTGCCTCCAAGAATTAAAATATAAATGGAAGTCTTTGAGCTTTGGCAAAGATGTTTGAATCTCTAAATAATTTTGCATCTTCTAGTGGCAACTCTGTTGATTCTGTTATTTAATGAAATGTAATGAAGAAGACAAGAGGAATATGAATATATGCAACCTATCAAGTTCCAAGCAGATTCTTTATGTTTGCTTTTTGTAATTTGTTTAGCTCATGAGAATTCCTCATAATAACATTCTGAATCTAGATAATACAAAAATGCTTTTAGTTATAAAACATGGAAGTTATCTTGTTGGGGATAGAGATTGGAGAGAGAAACATTGTTTCATCTAGTTGTCAGAATCTAATTGCAGGAAATAGAAAGTCATTAAAAAGACCTAAGGTTAAGCCATTTTGGAAAGATGCAAATAAGGTACTTGGCTGTCTCTACAGTGTGTTTATTTGCTGTAGAACTGAGCAGAGAGCAATTCTGAACTATCGATCAGGTTCAAAGAAGCCATAAGTCTGGAAATAAGACTGTGATGTTAACTGTACATCAGATGCCTGGTACAAATCCGAAAATAAAGTAGAAGAAGCATGATATTCATGATATTAGTTACACAAGAAATAAATAATCTGATGTATGCTTTTGGGCTTTGACATGTACTCTTTTTTTTTTTTTTTTTTCTTTTTGTTTTGTTCTGTTTTGGGTTGTTTGTTTTTTTTTTTTGTACACAATAACATGCTGTGCTTCCGTATCTGTGACGCGGACAATGACAGATATAAATTATATGTAATTGAATTTGGAATACATTGATTGATACTTACAAAACTCCTCTGTTTCTCCCAGTCTTTCTAGATTGCTCCAGAGAAAAGTTTCACATGCTAACTGTTAGGTTTTCAGTATTGGTGCTGTTGTAATTTGTTAAAATTCATCATTTCCAAGTTCTGTTACTCCATCAAATCTGAATCTTGTTTTAGCCTTTGATAAGATGTTGTAGTATTAAAAAAAAAAAAAAGAAAAAAAAAGTATTTTCAAGAACATTTATCAGATTAGTCAAATACTTTTTTTTTCTTTCTTTCTTTCTTTTTTTTTTTTTTAAATATGGCACAAGAGATACACAGATGCTAAAAAAAAAAATAAAAAAAATTGCATATTATCAGCCTTGGACATACTGAGAGACTTGGGCCCTGTATTCCCAGGCAATCAGTTCATTGTTGTCGAACCTCAGCTCTCTCGTCAGTAACTTTTTATCCAAATCACAGTAGAAATTTGTTGGTCTTCCTTAACTCCAGTTGGCTGTGCAACTTTTATCTACCTGATGTTTCAAGTGTGGGACTGGACTTTTATGAAAATATGAAGCTTCCAGGGGTCTAAACTTTTGCTGAAAGGTGTACTTGGGGATGTATGAAAAACTTATGTGATGACGTGAGGTGTGGAATAAAAGGATGAAACAAATACATTCAGTCTCTTTTTACTATGTTTTTAAATGCTAGAAATGGAACTGGATTTTTGGCCGAAGTTTATGATGTTTAGCCAGGGGTATTCTACAGTTCACTGATGGGGACATCCTTTACTGGGACATGGAGTAAGACTTTATGTCAGGCTTTATAGTGCCTTGTACTTCAACCAAAGTCTGTTTCTTGCATTTTGGAATTACACTGAGAGCAAGAGCTCTCTAATATGAATACCTCAAATCTTAGATAAGTGCACCAGTTCACTCTTCTGTAGACTTTCCTTGAGTTCTTGATTTTCCTTGAGTTCTTTATTATTTCTGGTATGTTTTAGAGCTGTTACTTCTAGTGATATTTTTCCTCACAGAAGTATTGTGAGGAACTGCATTATTTACATGAAATAATATTATGGAAATTATGTAAATTCTAAGAATTGAATTTTATACAGATGTGCCCATTCTTTTTGTTTGAAATTTCACAAGAGTTTGTTGTCCCTCATGGCTTCTATTTCTGCTTTTTGGTCACCCAGTTTATTAGCTGTCTATCTTTCTGTCACTGGAAAAAGTCCAGCTTGGTTTTGCTGAGAGGAAGATACAATAATAATTGCTTGCAAGACACTATCTGCATATGATCCATTTAAATGGCTTAACAATTAATAATTAAATATACACCTATTTTATGACTTAAAAAATAGGCAAAGAATCTGATAGCATTTTTAGGTTCATATACAGGTCTCCACTGATGTTTTTTCAAGGCATGGATACTCCAGAATTGCTTAGCAGCAGTCGGTTTTACACAGTACCATGTTAAGCAGTAATATTACAATAGCAGGCAGTGTTTTATGGAGTAGTTCCAAGAATCATTATCACTTCCATAATGAGAAATTAAGGCAACCTTGTGGCATAAAAAAAAGGTTAATAGAAAAGCATGAAATCTGGCAGATGTCCTCTGGTAATGAAATGCAAAGGATTGAGAAGATAAGAATAAAACATTTCCTCACTATGCTAGTTGGCCACTTCACAACAAAGACTCCTATGGTTTTATAGATTATATTCTGCCCTTAATTTCCTTGCCAGCCAGCACTCTATGCTCTCCCCTAAACTCTCTTCTGAGATTAACGTTCTGTCTCTGACATGTATATTATTTTGAATTGAGATTCAGTACACTCTCTAGCTGTCTCATATCCAGCTATAGTTCAAAACATAAATAAGACTTGAAGAGATGTGATAACTTACTCAAATCAGACTTCTGTTGCCCTTAGTCTAGAATAAAGACAAACTTTCTCTCAGACTAGTAAGTAAAAGAAATCCGTAAGCAATTGGCTTTCCTTGAGCATAGGAAGTTATGGAATATAAATTCAAATATGCCTGATATTAAACCTATTTAATCAGGGTTGGATGCAGTATCCTAGAAGATTTGACAGCTGAGCAATAGTTTGCTGCGATTTCTTATAAATTCAAGTTATCTGACTCAAACCGCAGTTACCTGAAATGAGCTTTATGAGAGCTACAACTGTGAAGAAATGAGGTCCACTTTTCTGGAACCTCGTGTAATTCCAGATATTGCTGTAGCATGTAGGCAGCTTGCTGTCTGTCAACACTTTGATGAACTTTTGATAAGTAAGATGCCATGTGGATACGTTTAAAAAGGTAGAAGACAAGCTGTACACCTAGAAGGATCCTACACAGTGATGATTTTGTTTCTGCATCTAAGACTCTACATTCCTACTTTAATTAGAGCATTTTTGATGCTCTTTGTTTTTCCTACAGAATGGTAATACTATACTGAATTGCAGGTTTTCAGAGATTGCTGCAATATGAGTGCAGGGTTGGATAGCTATGCAGCTTATATGAATGCGTGCATACATGCTATTCAAGACAGACCTGAGGGATAGCAAAGAATCTTTGCCCCTTTCCTTAATGAGTTCTGTTCTCTTGAACTTCTAGTTCTACTCTGAGCTTCAGCTTTTCTTGTCACAGTTCATGATGTACAGTGCAATACAGAGTTTTGTCTGAATTCTGCCTTTTAAAAATAAATTCTGTGCAATGCTTCAGGCATCACACCCCACAACCTGGTAGAGAGCTCTCATTCTGTACATACAGCAGAAAGAGAGTGATATCTGAACATTTCACCAAAATCTTTGTAGCTGAGTGCAGCACAAGGAACATTTAAGTGCTTTCTGTGTGAATCATAGCAATGTGCATACCACTGAGTCTCAGGAGAACTGACAATAGTTGTCTGCTTATCATAAAAGGAATAGGAGGCTCTTTTGTTATGTTTTGTTTTGTTTTCAGTGTAAGCTCAGAAACAAATTGAGTATGTTTTGTATCTGTAGGTGAGCATGGATCTGTGGAGACAGGAATGTTCTGAAGTTTGGAGATAAAATAATTTTTTGCAGAAATCATTTTTTAAAATGGACTTTGGATGCTTCTTTGGATGCCTGTAGCACTCTCTACTCTTTTAGCCACATGATTCTCTATTATCATTGGTTGTTTTTTTCTAGACTCATTTTGTGGAAACAGCCACTCTCATTTGATTTCATGTTTTGTTCTTTTTTCTTTCTTTTTTTTTTTTTTTTTCATAATTCTGTGAAAACTTGTTATTATTTGTGTGTCTGTGAACTTTTATGAAAAAAAGATTTAAGCACACAGGCCTCACTATTCACATACACTCCCTTCCAACAGCATGCTTGGTACTTTCTTCAAGAATCGATTAGTTTCACATTTAATTTTTCCTGAAATACTTGATTCAGACTATCACATTTTTTACCCTTATGATAAAATTAATTGAAGAAAATTAATTAAAGATTTAAAAATTAATTGAAGTTCAACATCTATACTGGGCTGTATTTAATCCTGTATTACATAGTTCATAGTTAATTTCAATATTATGTTAATTGCATCCTGACACACTTTCACCAGTAATGCACATTTCAGTGTGCATGATAAATCTCCATCTGACTGCTTGTTGTACGTACTCTGGGGAATCTCCAGTGAGGCCAGTCTTGTATCTTTAAGTGCTTCCCTGGGAATCTCTTTTTGGCTAGTGAAGATCAGTGAAAGCATTAGCTGCAAATAAAAAACCATGCCCTATTGTGGCATGCAGAGTACATCTTTAGAAGTGCCTGTTGTCATCTTTGCAGACTTTCAATAGCAATGTAATGATCTTTGTCTAATGGAGATCTAGTTACTGTCAGCAACAGAAGGCATATGTCCAGAGAGAACAAAGGAGCACTTATTTTCACATTCCACTGATGATATTATGATAACATTTTTTGCATTGTCTTAAAAAAAATATTGTGCAGGTGCTGTTGACTTGATAGCAATTGTAATTACAATAATATGTTTTGTGAAGGGAACTTAAGCTCTCTTCATCAGTCCTAGTTTTAAAATGCCAGTCAAATTCTGTGTGGTAATACTTTGCATGTTACTGTACAGAGTAAAACAATACCCTGGATTCTTTCTTGTTTTCAGTCTTGCATATTTTAATATTTTCTTTGATACTAGATAGAACTAAGAAGTTGATCCTGACAGCTGTAACAATTCCTAGATAAATGTTTGTTCATAATTTTTCAGTTAGTCTCTGTGGCTTAATAAAATCTATGAAAGTAACTAGAGAATGGGTGGAGAAAGACAGAATGTAAAGAAGAGTCCAAAAGATTTATGCGTGAGTGAAGAAGGAAAATAATTGTACTTTGCTCTGGTCTGAAAACTGTAACACAGAGATCACAACACGCCACATATCCTGTCTGTAGGAGGGATGGCATACTTATATATATCAAGCATATACATCTGAACATACATGCTGTGTTGGAGCCTAATGACAGCAGTCTACTTCAACTCAAGGCACTATTTCTTAGTCACTGCCATGTACCTCTACATATTCCACTGGCATGTCGTTCCACATCTACAAACTCAAACAAGGATACCTGAAGAAAACCTTTCAGCTCCTGTTTTTTCAGGTATTAGTTAGACTGTTTCTGAAGGTACATTGCCAGTGAACTACCAGTTTTAGTAGTGACATGATAAGTAATATGTAGTGTTATGATATGAATATGCAGTATAATGATGGATATAATGGACATGATAGAGAATAGTCTTTTTTTTCTCCGTAAATATATGATCCTGGTCTCAGAATGTAGAATAAAGATGAACTGGATACTGTCTTGGATACTGATAAACAGCAGAAGCAATCTCTCTTGTTAAACTTACTGAGACCAACAAACATAAACAATGGATCCACTCCAAAACAAGGATGTCTCTAGGCAGAAATACTACTGGCTTCTGTAAATGGGCTCTCCCTCCAAAGTCTGCAAGGTTTCTGTCATCTCCTGAGGGACAGAAGAGGACCATTGTACAGAATAGAACAGAGCTGTGTCAGCTTTTATCATGTGCTTAGAGATGTGGTTGCTGAAACTGAAGATCTGAGAGCAACTTTCTTCTTTCCTCTGGGATTGTGTTCTTCAGCAGTGCTACAGCTATAAAATTTCATGCTCTCCCATCTGTCAAATCATTTAATGACTCTTTTAATCTTTAATCTCAGCCAGTGCTTATCTTTCACACATCTAAGAAAATCTGAGAATTGCTTGAGAATCGTCTTCATCTTCCTTTATTTATTCCTTCAGTTACAGGGTGCTGCTGCTTACAGTGTTCCTTTTTTAGGGTCCTTCTGTCCTACTTATTTGCTCTGTAAGATTAAGATCTCTGTGCCATCACTTTCAATTTTACTTACTTTAGTGCTCAAAGAAGATAAAACTTTTTTTATTTCTGTTTTCATCTGATTTCTTGAAAGCTGTTCTCCTTGTTCAAAAAGCTGGATTTGTGGAATGATGTAAGAGAGCACAATGTGGTAAATTTCTTAAACACCCTGCGTTCCTATTGACTAATCCACACTTCACATGCACTGGCTTTTGTTTTCTAATTACAGATGCCAGTGAGGTTGACAATGAAGAAGACAGTGCAGCTGAGAATCAAGAAAATGACAGAGGTGCAGGTCAGTAGGTGTGGATAACTTTGAGGCCACGTTCAGTTACATAAATGAAACAAGGAAGGAAGGTCTCTCTCTAACATCCTGCCTTCTCTCATATCTTCATTTCTGTCACAGATAAAGAGAGGAAGAGAGCAAAACCAAGAACCAGAAGAGGACATGGAAGAGGAAGAGCCAGGCATGGTGGTGAGGAGGATGGAGATGATGAAGATGGAACAAGGAGAGCTGGGCAACGCAGGCAAAGAAACCGGAGAGGACGGAGCCGAGCAGGTGGAAATGAGGGCAGTGATTCTGAGGGGGATCCTACAAAAGCCAGGAAGAACCAGGCAAATCAAAAATCAAAGGAAGATGGTGAAGAAGAGGAAGATGAAAAAGGGGGTAAGAGTGGGAAAGGCAAAAATGAGAAGAAACAGGACAAAAAGGCTGATAAGAAAGGGAAGAAAGAAAAGGCCAACAAGAAGAAAAAGGACAAAAAGAAATCAGGATCTGGGTAATTTTATATATACATATATATATATATATATATAAATATAAAACAATTGTTGCCTTATGTAAAACCTGTTTTCATTTATAGCTGTGAAATGCCAAGAGTTGGCATGGCTCCTTGCCAAAGCTGAACAGGAGGTTTTATTTTCTTTTATTTTCTTCTGGAATGAGGAGATTCTGAGTGAAGTGGAAACTGTCCATAAAGCAAAATCCACTACAGTGAAATGTGGTCAAGGGCTGTCATGTGTCCAGGATGGAACTTTTGAAAATGACTGTACAAACATTTCTGACACCACCAATATTCTGACATTAGAGACAAATCTCATAAATCTGAACAGAAACTTCAGCTGGGGTCTCCCTTACTGTAGTTAAGTGTCTCACATTCTTGAGCTGTTCTCTGGAGTGACAGAGGAAGGAACAAGTGACAGAATGACAGTGAGTGAGGTCTCCTACTTTTTTCCTAAGCAGTCAAACAACCAAAACCAAATAAAAAGCCAGAACCAATCGCTGTCCAGAATCCCAGGATCTAGTTCTGTTTCCAGTGCAGAATCAAATTCTTGACACTTTCCAAAAGTTCAAGTTCTTATTTCCTATCCAGCCTTGAACCAGCTTTTTTTTGTAACAGATGAAAACTTTAAGAGTTCAGAATCAAGCACGGAGACAAAATTCTCCAAAGTTTGTCTATTACTTAACTCCCACTGAAAATTTCCTTTTCCAGAGCATTTAGTGCAACCTGGGGTCTTTGGAAAATTGCTCTGACATAGAACACTTCTGAAAACTCTTTTTATTCTTCTTCTGTCATCCTGGTTTTCCCAGGCAGCATACCCGTTTTCATGATATTTTAAGGAAACAGTCCCTGAGAACAGTGTACGAAAGAGCTAATGGAGCTCAGCATGCTCATCTCGGTGGAGAGGAACAGGAATCTTCTTTCCTCCATTCAGCACTTGCTACAGCTGTTTATGTTCCCAAAGGCAGCACTACGCAGCACAGCAGGAGTCAGAAGGAAAAGAAAATACAATGAGATATGCTGCTGCATTAATTTGTTCATGATCCCATTTCAGTACACTTCTAGTTCACTTCCTTTCCCTACAAGAATATCTAAAATCTTCCTTTGTGCTGGCTTATTTCTGTGGTGCCAATTGTTCCCCACTGTGCAATTTCCTATACTCATATAAGCAACAGGCCTGAATCTGCCAACCCTTGTTCCTTTGCTTATTGCTGTTGTCATCCCTTGCAAGCATTTGAGTGTTAATTTTTAAAAAAAGCCACTTAAAATATAAATTTAAATGAAGGCATAATGTTTTTAATTGTATTACAAAACTCTGAACATTAAAATACACATGTTTAGTCTGAAGAAATTCAGTTTCTATCCAGATCAGCATGTTGTTTCTGAAAGTTGACAGCACATTTGAAGAAAATCTGATGATGCTCTGGAAGATACTTGAAGAACATTATATTCTTAGACATTTAGAGCACCATCCAACAAGATTATGTGATAGTAAATACAAGAATATTTAAAAGGATTTTCAACAGGAAAAAAAAAACAGCAAAGGGAAAAATGATGGTGATCTGTTCAACTATTGTTTATGTGAATGATTTGCATATCTTAGAACAGGAGAGAGTGATGTGAGCACAGAAGTGTAGCCCATCTAACAAGTCTGTGAGGACCTACCGTAGTAAAAGCTAAATATTCTTTGAAAGTATCTCATAGACTCATATAAATTTGAGTTGGAAGGGACCTTTAAAGGTCAGCTAGTTCAATTACCTTTCAATGAACAAAATCTGAAGAGTGCTCAGAGCTCTGTCCAGCCTGACCTTGAATTTCTCCAGTATATGGCAGCCACCACCTCTCTGAGCAAACTATTTCAGTGCCTCACCACTCTTACTAATGTACCTTTTTTAATAGCCAAAAGTAGAGACAAAACGAAACAAATAAAAAGTAAAATGAATATAGAGAATAGAGAAGATGTGGTATAATCGCACAGGGGAATATTGTATTTGTTAATGTTTCTGTGGATTTTGTTGTCCACAAACAATTAACAGTTACTTTTTGGCTAGATATCAGAAGTCAGTAGATTCTGCTTTGCTTACTATTTTCCTACATCCTACTTTTCACCTTAACTAGAAATAACTCTTTATAAACTAATCATTCTGCTTAAAGAAATCCTAGATGAACTCTGTGCTCATACATCTTCTAAATCTTTTTTTCTTTTTTTTCAACCTGCTTGAAGTTTTGATCGTCCTATAGTGAGTTTCATAAGGTAATTCTGTGGCAATTCTATGGAAGCTGTTTCTTGATTACTTTAGTGATTGGTATCTCTTAGTGGGGTGTGAGAAGGACCTCTCTATATCATCCCCAAAATATTTTGACAAATTACTCCATATGAGGATTACTCCTTGTGAGGATCTGTGATATTTCTTGATTTCTGTCATACACCTTGGTTCAAAAGCTAGATTTTTGTTCCTTACTGACTTGTTTAATTGTCTACAATAGCTAGTGCACCTGGTAGTAACCATCTGTTGAAGCTACAAGTAGAAAAGGAATATTATATTCTTCTTAGTCTGTGCATTTCTTTTTTTACTCTGAGCAAATCAATCAGAGTTTAGTTGAATTATTGGAAGATACAGAGCTTTTTCAGGAGTCCAGAGGTACATAGAATTTTAAGGCAGTACTGGCACGGCATCTTCTTTATGCTAGGAAGTGCCAGGGGGTGTTATGGGGATT
Source organism: Lagopus leucura (assembly GCF_019238085.1). NCBI lineage: Eukaryota > Metazoa > Chordata > Aves > Galliformes > Phasianidae > Lagopus > Lagopus leucura. The sequence continues at coordinate 8,193,309 of NW_024962272.1, forward strand.
ATCATTGAGCAGTAGAATTTTCTCACACACACAGAAAGAAAAAAGTAGTCAAATTTATTCAGTTACCACTCCAGAGTCCTACTGCTCTTTTCCCTGAAAATACCCAAGCTCCTAGAAGATATTTTCACTTCTATAAAATAGCGTTTACAGCCAGCATAATAAATATAATTTAAATCTGTATAAAAGAGATAAGACTAAAACCAGAACACAGATGAATATTACTGACAGGTTCATCAAGTATATAATTTAAGTCAGTGTCATTGATTTCAAGAGCTTTAAAGACTTAAGAAAAGATGCACTGTGTATATTGAATTGAAGTCAAGGAAAACAAAGATTATTTTGGAATTATTGAGCAATCCTTTCTTCTCTGTGTTAGCCTGAAGGTCATGGTGATCTCTTCTACCCTTTAAATGTATGAAACACTGTCTTTCTTGAAAGACTGAGACTTTTGCTTGCTGAAGGCATAATTCTGATTTCCTCGGTTGAATCTTACAGTGTTCAACCACTGAATGAGTTGCGATTGCACAAAGTTTGGTTGTGTTTTGTAAAGACTCTTGAAAAACCCAAGTAAATAAAACCAATTAGATTTCTTAAAGATGGGTTAAAAAAAATTGAATTCTGAATGTTTTTCTGGCTCTAAAGGAACGTTAAAAATGGAAAACAAATAAAGCAGTAGTGAGCAATTGGCAAAAGAACCATTAATAACTATGCTTGTGTTCTGCATGGCTTTCTCTCTTCAGTAAGGTAACTATATTAACACCTGCCCACCGTATTTCCCTCTACTCTCACTGCAGCCTTGTACATCTGTATATTTCAGTTTTGCATAATTCTACTATTTTCTTCTTCTGTCAAAAGAAGTTCTCAGTACTGAGCATTGTATAATGCTAAACAGCTGATTGTAAAAAATAAGGATTTAAAACTTTTCCTAAAGGAGCCTTTTTTTCTTTATTTTTTCTCAAATCACTTGTTTTTTCTTTTCTTTTTTTTTTCTTTAAAATGCACTAGAATTGTATAATTGTATGTATGTATACTTTTACTGACTTTATCCGTTTGGCCTATTCACTTTTTCATCACATCGTTAGAACAGCCATATATATGGCTGTTCTCAAAATTCTTTAGAAGCATCTTGATATCTCCAGATTTATATTTTCCATTGAGCTGTTTTTCATACCATGAATCCTGAAATTTGAAGGCCAATTAATTCAACTTCTTAATGTTCGGTAAATGACATTTGAGTCATTAATGTTGCTTCATCTGATTACTCTGAGAGTCTCTCACCTCCGTTGATTTACTTTTGTATGCCTGCAGTTTTTAAATTATCTCCCTGCAGATTTTGATGTAATGTTGTCTATTTCATAATACCCTAAGGTAGATGAATAATGAGAAATTCACGTGTACACATTACCAAATATTTTTGCTTTTGTTTTGAAACTCCATAAATATTCTTGCTGCCAAACACTGCTAACGAGAGAGAATGCATTCAGATACTTTCTTTAAATCACATGAAGTTTGACTATGTCTTTGTCATCAGTGTGAGCAGAAGAAAAAGATCTTCAGGTTTCCAGAGGACTTAAAACTATTCTGTTATTTGGCTTACATAGTGAGTCAGCTCTGACACTGGATTTTGAATGTCACAGAAGATTGATTCTGAGACTTGATAAAGTTTGAATTACTGCTAACAAGACAAAACAGAAAACTTCTTTTTTAAAGTACTATATTTCAAAATTTTCAAAACATTAAAGAAAAGCAAAGACAACAGAAAATAGAAACGCATCAATTTTTTTTCTAAGAGCTCAGTTTATGGTAGTCATCACAGTGGGCAGGAAATCAAATTCTGGTGATTTCTTACTTATTAATTTCCTGTTTGATGACATAAGAAGTCACATTTGTTGCTAGAGATGTGCTGTACGCCACCGCGTGTGATAAGATTGCTCACAGAAAAGCAGACCCATGTGGATTTCTGAATTTTTCCCATCTCTGAAAAATTACTGCTTTGATTAGTGGATGGGCTGTCAACTGGTGTTTAAACCTGTCTTCTCTCTTCTGAGGCACACAGAAGTGTGGTGAGGAAGTTCATTTTTTATGGCACCAGTCCTTATTTGCAGAGTTGGTTTGGACTCCCAGAAAGGCTGGTTACTCCTGCAGGACGCATCCCCAGAGTGACTGCTGCTTTTCGTGTGTAGTGTGACTGCTTGGGGAGTAATGCTGGTGAAGCACAATGCAGCCTTTGCATTGATGCTAAACAGTGAGTCTATTTTCTCTTCAGTGCAACAGAGAAAGCATTGTTCTAGGTCTTAGAATTTCTATGAATTTATACCATGTATATGCTCCATGAAAACTTATGTCCGTCCTAATTTTTTGTGATGTTTTTTGTTCCCATTTTTGGCTGAAGCTCTGATTCTGACTCTGAGGAGGAGCCGATTACTGAGGAGGAATTGGCCAAACTGAAAGAAGAGGTAGAAGAAAAAAAGAAGCTAATCGCCACATTACGAAACAAGCCATGGAAGATGAAAAAGAAGTTGTCAGTTCTAAAGTATGGTTTGAATTTCATAATATCTATCTGTCATCCTTCTTTGTATTATCTTTTGTTCTCTACATTTGCTAAGTTTATGTTGGCAATTGCTTCAAATGATAAGTTTAAGCTCTTCTCAAGGAAAAATGATGCAACTTAAGAAATAACACAGGGTAATTGCAGTGAGGAGAGAGGAATTTCCTTTTTATTCTAACTTTCTCTAGAGAAGAATACGTTTTTTGGAGTTACAGAAGAGGAAACATGAATGAAAATTGAACTTGATTTCTCATGCATTTTCAAGTTTGCCACTTATAAGTTTGCCAGCAAGTATATCATTACATTTTCATCAGTGCAAAAATGTCAGTTAAATTTCAGTTAAATAATCAGTTATATTTTCACCAAACACAAGAAACTGGGTTAACAAATAGAACTTTATTCTCTTGCCAAAGCTGCTGTACTCCTCTGTTTTCAATAACTCATTCACTGCAGTACTCTCCAAACATCAGCAAAATGCATGGTTGTGTTGAATTAGGCACAAGTAACAGAATACCAGAATATTCTTCTCCAGGCGGTTTTTGAGATGGTGAGAAAACATGAATCGGATGAGAGAGCATATGAGATGGGGTGTGGAAGGTCTGTGACTTTTTCTTTCTATAAAGTAAAATTATTCTGGGGGGAGACATTAACAAATGAACATATTAAAGGCATATTGTGAAAAAAGGATACATGGAACAAAGAAAAAGAACCGAGTGCCTAGGAGATGTAAAGTAGAAGCACTATGAAAGTCAGGGAATTTCAGGAGAATTAGGTGACCAGATTATATAATCAGACAACAGTTACTATTTTTTGCTTAGTCTTACTATGAAATGTTTTTAGTTGGAGGAGTAATTCTAGTCACCCTCTGTGACTGAAAATTGATATAGCTTAAGAGTATTATGAGGTGGATTTTCCCCGTTACGCCAATAGCAAGTTTTCAAAATCTTGTTGTCTGCCCATGTATTGAGAATTATTTCTTTATTAATATTCAGTGTGAATTTGGCTTTGTACATTCAACATGTTCAGTAATTCTACCTAAATGTCAACCATTTTAATCAACTTTTATATTATTATATTCATGAAATCTAGACTGGGAGACAAGGTCCGCATTCAGTTTTATTTGTCACCATCAGAAGGATTATTTTAATAAAAATTATTCATCAACAAACTTCTACAGGAGCTGTAAAACAATGTTTTTATTCTTCTGGATTTTGCTATAGCCCTCTCTGGCGTAGGCTTAGAAATTATTGGCACTTTATTTTGTTTGCCCCAGAAGAGAATGTTTTGCAAGAGAAAATGTCAGTTGTTCAGATTAGCTTCTTTCAGTCTACTCTTATTATCTTATTAATTATGAGCACATGTAATAACATATTTTAGTATATTGATACATTTGTTTCAGATCTGTAGTCCCATCATCAATACCCTGATATATTGACATTATTCTTATATGTATGGAAAATAGACAAAAACTGACTCTCTAAGTACCTTAAATGAGTTTTGTATACTCCTATTCTATCCGTAGAAACTTTCGATAAAGAAATATTTTTAGCTAGCATTTGGGGCTGTCACCTTGTTCTCTCCCTGTGTAGATTTTTGAGTACTATGGGATGCACAGGAAAAAAAAATGTCCTATCTACGTAATGGTAGAAGAACAGAATTCCTGATTCTTTGTCTTTCAGCTTCCACAGTAAAGAAACTCAGGTTTCTTCTCAACATTAAGGGAAAAGTCCTTATTGTCAGCCAAAAAATACTTCCTGCTTGCATTTTTTTTAGTAGCCATTGTTTTCAAAGAATGAAAAAACAATGCTTGCTTAGAATGATATTTACGAGAATATAAAACAAGAAAATACTTTTCGAAGTATTTTGAAAGAATTATGAAGGTTACATATGAATTTTTGTTCTTTAAATATATATATATTTAAGAAAAGTTAATTTAAAAAAAAAAAACAACTTTTGGGGGGAATGGTTCAATTTCTATTAATTTGCCTCCTTTTAAAAAGTGATAGAAAATAAAAATTGTCAAAACATTTTGTTTAAGTATTTCCAAGACTGAAGACTGAACAACTTGCTCAGTTTTCTGATTCAAATCCCAGTTTATTTTTCAAATGTAAAAAAAAAAAAAAAAAAAAAAGTTTTTTGTTTTTTTTTAAAGAAATAAGCACTGGAATTAAATGTTCAGTGTTTTCCATAAGGGTGACACACATGAAGGCTACATTAATTTTTTTCTTCACTCTTTTTTCTAGAATTGTGTGAGTGGGGAATTAATTTTAGAACATAGAAGTAAAACTGTTAGCTTTGTTGCCTTCAGTCAAAACCTGACTGTTACACTCACTATTGAAATGGCATTCGTAATTGGGATGCAGTACACAATTAGACAGCTCTAATTTCTAATTTGTATCACTCAGCCTGGAAAGACGAATTTCAACCGCCCCTGTCTGTTCTCTGAAGAAATGTGACTGATGATAGCTCTCTACAGAAAAGTGTCCCTCTAAGGTTTGGAGTTGAGTTGTACCAGCACATTCTGACTCTAGCTGGATCTTCAAATATCATGTTTAGGTCTCAGTAAGTCTGATGATGAGAATAGAAGAGAGAAGATATGGAGAGGAATGAAAGGATGCTATGTGGCAAATGGCATTGCTTCTCTTGCCAAACCAGTAGGCATGGCTGAGAGCAGATGATGTAGTAGTCCTTGCTGTTGACAGCCTTCATGCAGCTGGAGCCCAAGCTTTTTTCTTATTTTATAGACAGATTTTGTCTTTCAAAAGAGTCTTTCTCATCTTCCTTTGTTTAGATTGACTATGAACTACGCTGCTATTGAGCCTTTTCTATAGGAGATTCATGAATCCATACATCATTCCTCTCAACATTGGCTATTCAGGACAGAAGAAAATTAGCTGAAGAGCAATTAGATTTTAACAACCATCAGCTGTTATTTATGATGCTGAGATTTAGACAGAGGGTGTTAAACTATTAGAAAGATTTTGAATTAGTAAAAGGTACGAAAGATAGAACCAATGGGCCATAGCTTCTACTGTTGCAATGAGTAAGGGAAGGCTATCCCAATTTACAGCTGAGGTTTTGATTTTGGGAACTTAATCATCTATCTATGCATTCTCCCTGTTGGGTATTGTTTGGCCTGGAAGAAATGGAATGTTCAAAAGCTGAGCTACTATGTTAGGAACTGGAGTACTCACTCCCCTCCTTAAAGCACATTGCACTTTGTGTAGACAAATGTTTGTGATGTAAATAGTAAACATTATTAATAGTTATGCAGCTTATGTATAGAAGTTTATTAAGATGCTTATAATATGGACAGAGAATTGCACACAAGAATCCAGAAATGTGTGATCAGTGACACCAGTTTAGAACTATACCAAAAAAAAATTAACAAAACAACAAAATAAGAAAAATTACAACCAGCTTTCGAAAGGTTTTGGCCTCTCAAAGAAATTCCAGTTAAATACAGACTATACAGAGAACTATGATAACTTAGTTTTTTAAAATGAAAAGCATTCTTATTTTTATATACTGGGGACAGGTTATACTATGATGATAATTTTTCCTTCCTTCCTTCCTTCCTTCCTTCCTTCCTTCCTTCCTTCCTTCCTTCCTTCCTTCCTTCCTTCCTTCCTTCCTTCCTTCCTTCCTTCCTTCCTTCCTTCCTTCTTTTTGAAGCATTGTTTATTTTATCCTGGAAGAACACATCAACACGGATAAAGTGAAAATAGAATATTTTTTAAGCATAGAAAACCCAAGGATATACATATGTATATCCATGCACCTCCTTATATATGTGTATCTACATATACAAACTTATAAATAAAGTTGCACTATATGTATCTTTGGATGGGCTATTTGCAGTCCAATGAATCTGTATTTCATGTCTCTTACTATGAACATGTTGGCAGTCTTGGAGGACAGCCTGGCTGTCCTGAAGGCCAGCTGGGTATTGAATAACACTATAATTTGCTCATTATTACTGCTGAACTGTTTTCAAGTGAGATGGACCCGGCAACAGCTGTTTGGCATTCAGTTTTAACCCAGTCTTTTTAGACTTGGAAAAGTCCTGGGTGATCAATATTTATACAACATTTGTTTTTAATGAGTTTTTAGACCTTCCTGAACTGTTACTGAAAAATGTGAGCAATCTGCTTGAATCCTGTTCATTAGCAGCAACCTCTGAGTGCTGTAATTTATCCTCTCTATGCAACACTGAAGTGCTTGAAGTACTGTACACCTAGCACTTTGGGAGCCGTAACTCCACACCTCTTATTAATAATTAGCTCAGGCTTCTCCGGGACAATAATGCTGGACTCCATGCAACATTTATAAGTTCCTTGTGTCTGTAATTCAATTAATAAGGTTGCTCTCAAGCTTCTTTAAATTCACAGTTAGCAAACAGGGCACACTTTGGCCTATCTTGTGATATAGATAATTTACCTATAACACATGATACCAGCTATTACAAAGCTCAGTTTTGTTGCCCTGTGTTGCTTTTGACACGTCCTCATGTTAGTAAAGTTGCACTACTTCCAAGGGGGTGTGCGTGCGTATGTGTGTGTTTTTGGTAATTGTTGAGGTTTCTAAAAGAATTCTATGAGATTAAGACTAATTTATACTGCTTGATTATTCCATGTTTCTTCACATTCTACTCTTAGAATAAAAGAAAAAATGAAAAGGACAAAGTGTTGCGAAAGTCTACTAGGATGTTTAAATGGAGGCCTTTTAAGTGAGGAGGATTAAATATCAAGGTAGAAAGCTGAATTAAATAACATATTGGTTTATACTTAACAAAAAAAAAACATGTAGCACAGACATGGAAAATACACTGAAAGTCTGTTCCCTGACTGAATGTTGTCGTGTTGTTGCTGAGCTTTCAAAGCTAGGAAGATTTTTACAGAAGAATTTCATTTATTTCAATTGCATAATGACAGAATCACAGAAGGGTTTGGAAGGTATCTCCAGAGGTCATCAAGTCCAACCCCGTTCTAAAGTAGGCTCTTTTCAGCAGGCAGCACAGGTGGGCATCCAGATGGGTCTTGAGTATCACCACAGAATGAGACTTCGCAACCTATCTTGGCAACTTGTTTCGGCACTCTGCTAGTTCAACAGTAAATACATTTTTCCTTGTGTTTTATGAAACCTCCTGTGTTTCAGTTTGTTACTAGTTTGTTACTACTGCCCCTTGTTCTGTCTTTGCACACAACTGAAAAGAGCCTGATCTCACACGCTTGGCTCCTGCGCTTCAGATACTTATAAAAGGTGATGAGGTACCCTCTCAGTCTTCTCCAGGGTGAAGGGTTCCAGGTGTTCCTTCAACCAGACTCTGCACTACTGATGCCAACCCTAGTTATTAACCCACCTCACTGTCCATTCATCTATCTCAACTTCATTGTAGAATGTTGTGGGACATGTTGTTAAATGCCTTGTGTTTAAAACACGTCAAGAAACATATTATCCACTGCTCTCCCTCCATGTACCCAGCCAATGATGACATCACAGAAGCTACTAGGTTGGTCAAGCATGATTTTTCCTTGGTGAGTCCATATTGATTACTCCTGATAACCATCTTCTCTTCCAATTGCTTGGAGATGACATCCAGAAAAAGTTATTCCAATCATCTTTCATAGAATCATAGAATGACATGGGTTGAAAAGCGCCTCAAAGATCATTGAGTTTCAACCCCCCTGCTATGTGCAGGGTCACCAACCAGCAGACCAGGCTGCCCAGAGCCACATCCAGCCTGGCCTTGAATGCCTCCAGGGATGGGGCATCCACAACCTCCTTGGGCAACCTGTTCCAGTGCCTCACCACCCTGTGTGAAAAATTTCCTCCTGACACCTAACCTAAACCTCCCCTGTCTCAGTTTAAAGCCATTTCCCCTTGTCCTATCACTATCCACCATCGTAAATGGCTGCTCCCCCTCTTGTTTATACACTCCCCTCAAGTACTGGAAGGCCACAGTAAGGTCTCCATGGAGGCTTCTCTTCTCCAAGCTAAACAAGACCAGTTCCCTCAACCTTTTTTCATAAAAGTAGTGCTCCAGCCCTCTGATCATCTTATTGGCCTTCCTCTGGATCTGCTCCGAGAGCTCTGTGTCTTTCCTGTGCTGGAGGCCCCAGGCCTGGATGCAGCATTCCTGATGGGGCCTCACAAGAGCTGAGTAGAGGGGGACAATCACCTCTCTCTGCCTGCTGTCCACTCCTCTTTTAATGCAGCCAGAACACACTTGGCCTTCCAGGCTGCAAGGGCACTCTACTGTCTCATGTCCAGTTTCTCTTCCACCAGGACCTCCAAGTCCTTCTCTGCAGGATTGCTCTCAAGCAGTTCTTCACCCAGTCTCTATAAACACCTGGGATTACCCCAGCCCAAGTGCAGCACCTTCCACTTGGCCTTGCTGGACCTCTTTTTGTTCAAATGGGCATAGGGCAGTGTTAGAGAAGGGAGAGATCTCAGCCACCAGCAAAGTGAAATCAAAGAATATGCTCAGAGATGTCAGCAATGTCAGCCCTGAAGATTTGGATCATCATGTCAAAAATTAGTTTTGGTTTGTTGTAGAAAGTCAGAAATTGAGTAAAAGCTTAAATAATATCAAAGCTCTTGAAAAATTGCTTGATAGAAGGTCCAGGAAGCAGAGACAGCTTCTTTTTGATGTTTATTTTTTTTTGTTTGTTTGTTTGTTTGTTTGTTTTAATCTTAAAGAAAAATTTCAATAAGACATATAAAACAAGCAAACACAAGGCATAGATTGAGATTAAAGGTAAATCTTTATATGATTTACACTGTGTAAAATTCATTCTTGTTCTGGCTTAATTTCATTGTAGATTTTTTTTTTTTGTGGAGTACCTTTTCCAGATACAGATACAAACTGTCCAATGTGGAGGATTTTCAAAGTGTTAGTGGTTGTTTTCCCCTTTAAATTTCTAATTTAATGCTTCATTAAAAAAACAAACTACAACAACGACACAAAACAAACGAATAAAATGTTCCCCAATGCCTATGTTTTGAAATCTTTGAGTTCTGCATCATAACTCCATGTAGTTTTTGACCAAAAGCATAGGCTTTCCACAGTTTCTGTAGGCTTCAATTTCAGCAATTTTTCATGAAATAGCCCACTGTTTGGGTTATTTGATGATAGAAGTGATGGTAAAAGGTATTTCTCTTAAGTGAGAAATATGGTATGGTGACTTAGGGGATCGGTAGTTATGTGCCCAAATTGATTCTGCAAGTGCAGCATTTGTGAGGATGCTGCCACCTGTCGTTAACAGTGGCTTGTATCTTTCCAGACGGTGCAGTAAGATTTTAAATCCTGAACATGTGCGTTTAAATGAGACTCTTGTCCACTTTTCCTGAAGATGAGAAACCTGTTTTCTCTCATTTGTTTGAGATAGGTCGTAGTAGTAAGGGCATAACTCTTTTGAGAGTCAAAAGGAAAGAATGAGATGTGAGCCAGAATACCTGAAAAGAACTTGGGTGATTTAGAAAATGCAAAGGGCTCGATTTGATGTCAAAAATCAGCTAAAGTAAAAAAAAAGTCAGATGCCAAGATTCAGAATATAAATGTGATGCAGCAGCCCAGAGTAAGAGATCTCTAGAGTCTTAAAAGGATCCTGAGGAACACTTTGAAGTGGTGAAGAGATGGCATGTGTGGCTGTGTATCTGAGGTGGTGGTTGGCTATTTTATTTTATTTTTCTCTGAGTCTGTCAATGTGTTTTGCCTCAGGGACAAAAAAGGGGGGGGTAGGGAGGAAAAGTTACTGTCTTGGGGTTCATGTCTAAATGTATAACAGTTTTTCCTTCTACCAACCCAAATCTTTGAAGGAAAAAAAAAAAAAAAAGGGAAAATTGCTAGGAAAAAGCCTGCTGTAATCCTGAGGATATCGGAAGAATTGGCACTAGTCCTGATACCTCATCAGCTGGATTTAGGCGTGAGCATTTGGAAAGAGAGTGCTCAGATGGGACTCAAAGAGGGAAAGATGAATTCAGTAGTTTGCATAATCTTGGGAAGCACAGAAACAAAAGAATGTAATCATCTGTGCCTTTCTTTTGCCCTTATTTTCCAGAGAAGCGCAGCTTTTTGTTGAAAAATTTGAAGGTGCTCTTGGAAAAGGAAAGGGAAAAAAGTTCTATGCGTACAAAGTGATGATGACCAAGGTAAGTGTATTACTTTACTAACTTCATGTTACACAAAAGTGGAGTCTTGGGTTGCTATATGTACTCATTTTCCAGAACAAATTTTCTTGTCTTTATCTGGTTATTAATGCTTTTGTTTCCTCTGTTTGCACATGAAACAATTTCTAATTAAGCTCACAGTTTGATTGGGACTTATCATCTGCTTATCACGTGTTTGATTGAGACTCTATCAATAGAAAAATTAACTGTTTTGCTAGAGTTGTAAAGACTCATATCTGAACACATCCCTTGAAAAAATTTCTATTGGTGTAGATGTTTCTCTACAGTCTGGATCTTAAGCCTAGTCTTTCCGTTGATCCTGAGAATCAGAAAGTGCCTTTTTGCCCACTGTAAAGATACCAGAGGCACCTCTATTGAGTCAAAACATAAGCAATATCTCAGATATATTCTAGGAAACTACATGCTGCTGCAAGAGTGTGATTGAGAGGCTGAAAAGTTGTTGCTGAGTACTCCATGTCCACATTATATGTGTTCTGGTCAGTTTTACTTTGATCCAAGTCCTGAGTGATTCCATGAACTAAATACACAGCAGTGGATATGGATTAGTACACTTCTAAAGTATGTTTTTCATATGAGTTTTATACTTTGGTAGATCTTTAAAGTGAATGTGGTAAATAGGCTGGTTTGGGAGATTCATTTCAAAAGTACACTCCTACTCAAAATAAAATGCTGTTGTGGAATGATACTACAAATGTTTGACAGGACTACTTATTCTATCCAGGTTTATCCTTAGGTAAATTGGCTTTTCTGCAGGCAGCTGTGTAGTCACATCTTATTAACATTAATATTCACAAAAAAGGTATTAGGCTTTAAAACTGAGCTGTGCACAAGAAGCTCAATTATGGAAGTTCCACTTATCCAATAGATAAAATAGTAAGTAGAGTAATTGCAATTAAATGACGCAGCTTGAGCTCCAAATCTGAATTATGTATAGCAAAGGAAAGAACAAATTAAATTCTCAGAAACAATTCCAAAAACTGAATGTCATGAAAGGAGGGGATTATTTGATCACTTTTCTTGTGGAAGAAATGGGAACTTCACATAAAGGCAGTGGGAGACATATTCAGAGCAAACGAAAAAGAGATGACTCTTCATAAGCTAGTGCTTCTGCCGCAGTGTGTTCTGCCAAAGAACTGTGTGTATGACTACGGGGTTATATTAGTTAGCTCAAAGAGAAATTGAACATCGGGTGTCAGAAATGATTTTTTTAAACTCCATGAATGTTTCAGAAATGGATGAAATTCCAAAGAGATTTTGAGAATTTTAAGACAGCCTGCATACCCTGGGAAATGAAAATTAAAGAGATTGAAAGTAAGTACTTGTGAATGATAATAAAGAGTACTATCTAGTATTGTATCTCTAATGCATGCCAAAATTCTAAATTACAGTACTTTAGAAGTACCTCCTTGTTCATACATACAGGTATAAAACACATGAATATTTCTTCTTCCATTAATATTAAAATTGATTTTGTAACCTGTTCAATGTTAGGCACCTTACAGATAATAAGACAGTATCAGAGATAAACTTGGAAAAGAGATATTGGGATTTAGTTGTTGTCTACCTCCACTTTATTTTGTCTGTATATCATAATTATTTCTATGACATTTTTTTCATAATCTTTAGACTTATTTAAGAGGTGTTGCAAAGTTAGCAGAGCTAGTATGAGATCACTTTTAAAAAACCTTATTTTATTATCAAACTCTGGTCAAAACCTCCAGATTTAATTAGAAATCAAATACAGAATATATTCCACACAGCTTCAAGCTGGTATGTGTGAACTCCACAAAATTAAATTTTCTTAATTGTTGATGTCTGCAGCAGTGCAGTTGTGTTAAAGACGCAGCAGAAGCAACTTTGCAGGAGGAAATGGACTTCTAGATGGCTACAAACCGAACAAAGACTTGGTTGCCCTTTGACTCCTATGTCACAATGCCAGTGGCTTTCTCTTTCCAGACTAAGTTTAATTACTTGTGTAACAACAATAACACTACTGACTTAAGCACATAATAGGTCTTGCTAAAGGAAACACATTGAACAATTCAGAGAATCCTGTTGGCAGAAGTTACCTCACACTTGAACACTGGATCCCTCAGAATGCACAGAAGCATGAGGAGAGGTGAAAGAAAGCTGTCAAACACTAGGATTGTACTCCAGGATCAATACTTAGCATACAGATATCATCATCAGACACCACTGTGTCTGTGATGGGTTGTAGTTTTGCGGCAAAATGTAGTTGCATTGAAGAAATCAACCACCGTCTACTCAACTGCTCATTTCTGAAGGAGACAGTACAGTAAAATATGCAGCAAATATCAGATTGTGACAGGCAAAATAGATTGCTTGAACCAGTCTTAGAAACCTGATGCACTATATAAAATGAATATAAAATGCACTGACACAGTTCATTTCTTTAAAACTGTGTCTGTACAATTGCTTTCCATATTACTACACAGTAGTGCAAGTTCACACTAGAATTTATTTTGTGATTATTTTTTACCATCAGAAGAAATATACCATCTGGTGTATTTTATTCACTAGATCAACATACCTGAAAATGAATGTTTCTAAGTAGCACCTGCTCTATGCAACAGAAGGACCAAGGGATTATAAATAGACAAACAGCTTCTTATTCCAAAGAAACCAGAGGCAACATTTTAAAGTAATACTCTAGTAATACTCTAGGGTAAATGCTAATATTATGCTAGGAGCTATTTTCTTTGAACACAAAAGTGGCCATTAAGCACAGAGGTATAAATACCAACAAATGCAGTAGGTGATGTCAGCAGCAGCTGAAAGAGTTAAAATTTATGAAACTTCAAATTCTATTTGAGTGTTGATCCTAACTAATAGAAAGTGTAAGTAGAAAGCTTATGAATGAAATAAAAGCCTGTCATCTATGTGCAGAATACTCTTTATAGGAGACTTCCTTATCTGTCTGAATACATTTGTGTGAGGAAGCGGTTAACACTCAGCAAACCTCCTTAGCTGTTAGCTTCTAACCAGTTATTTTTAAGCATAAGTCATTTCTGTACTCTTACATGAAGATGATTTTCATTTTCTGGTCTCAAAATGAGTTGTTTATAGAAGAATTCCAAGCAGGTGAGGCTGTAAGTGTTAACAGTAGGCAGTAAGTAGAATATTCTTACCACTGGGAAACACTCATCTTTATTCCTCAGTCCTTCACTTGCAGCTGAATAAGAAAGTATGACTTGTGTCAAATCAATCTTTGCCTTATAGATTAGAATTAATGCAGGAATATAATGATTGCTCTGAAAGTAAAGCCTCCTACAAGGCATACAGGGAGCACAATAACAGGACATTGTTTTTCAACATAGCCACCACCATTAACTACACATGTTCTCCCATGATGAACAGGAGTCTGCATACTGCACTCATATATAGGCCCTGATTAACTTGCATAAAATATTCTTTCTGTTCTTGTTTGAGGATCTGTAGGACCCACCCGATGTACCAACATTGCCACAATTGTTTTCAGTACACTGAAGGTGATATTGAACTCCGTACAGTTCCCTGGTCTTAATCTGCTGATTTGCATGGATTAACTTATTGAGACACTTTTCATTTTGTGGTGTGACATCTGTGCATGGTCATCTAGACTGTGGCTTGCCTGTCACATCACTGTCACTACTGCTGAAACACACCACCCACTGCCTCACCATGCTCACATCCGCTATTTGGTCTCCATAAGTGTTCATCAAGCATCAGTGAATGTCAGTGGGCATCATTCAGTGAAAAACCTTTGCTTCATATTCACTTCCATGTCAGACACTGTTTTGTCACTGTCCCTCTGCTGCCATCTGTCTCATGGCAACAAAAAGTAACAGGGTATTGATGGAAATCATGGAATCATAGAGTCATAGAATTACCAAAGTTGGAAAAGACTTCCAAGATCATCCAGTCCAACTGTCCACCTACCACCAATATTTTCTCACTGAACTATGTCCTTTAGTGGAACATCTAAACATTTCTTGAACACCTCCAGGGACGTTGATTCAACCACTTTCCTGAGCAGCCCATTCCAGCACTTGATGACTGTTCTGGAGAAGAAATTTTTCCTACTATGCAACTTGAACCTCCCCTGGTTCAACCTCTACTTCCATACCACCATTGTTTGTCTCTGACATTGTTGGCCAGCATAATAAAATAGGAGGCATTACTTTCAGAGCAGCACTCAAATGAATGCAGACTGGCATTAACTACACATTTAAAAGTTATAGAGACCTTTCTTCTTCTCACTCTGTGGACCAGCAATAGGTGGACCACCATTGTTCAGACACAAAAATTCTTGAAAGAGTCCTTTCTGTGATAATCACCAATATCATTCAGTATTAAGAAATGAATAATAAGGAAACAGAGTAAGGAAGAGGAAGAAAAAGGTAATTGCAGTTTATAAGCCCTAGAAAATAAAACTTCATTTTAAACTCTGCTTAGTTTTATGCTGTCCACAGTAGTGACTAAAAACCTTGTTCTCACCATTTTCCATGTTGCTTTCTGCTTCCTGAAATCATTCCCAAAAGAATGAGGATATTAAGATTGATCCAAAAGAACCCATGAAACAGGCATAGCTCTAGACCACGAGAGTCCAACATTTTAGCTTGTCTGGGCCACAGGATCATATAAAGACTAACTGATACTCCCTTTTTTTTACATCTTACGTTTTCATAGGTCACTTTGGGTCATCGGTAGCGTCTTATTTCATATTCTTACGCTGGATGTATGGAATAAACATGATTCTCTTTGGGCTGACGTTTGGACTTGTAATGGTGCCTGAGGTGTGATTTTTTTAAATTTTCATTGAAGATTGGTGTGTGAATTTCTGTCTTTGCTGTGACATTTCATAGGACCTGACCTTCAAATTTTATAATCTCTTTATGTGCCATTAAAAACTCTTAAGATGTACAAAAGTCATGAAGGCATATTTTCTTCATTGAAGGCTGTCTTTAGAGAGTTATCTTGAATTAGTCTTAACAGAAAAATGTATGTTAAGATTCTGTCCCCAAAATGGTCTTGCATGGCCTAAAATAGTGCTAAACTTTTCAAAAAAGAGGGCTTGTATGAAATTGAAATTGTTCTTTCATCTACTCTCTTTCAGTCTTTCTCAATCTCTCACTTTATTCTCTAGTGACCAAATCAGAAATTGTAAATTGGGAATTTCCAATTGTTTCTTAATATAACATTTCAATTGTGTGATCCATTTCCACAAGAGAATATGCCCAGCTATTCACAGGGAAAGGCCTGGGAAGTATCCCATGAGGATGTATATTCATGGCATCTTGCCAGAACACTGGGATTGAGAATCCAAAAATGGTATCCCTTCCATCTTCCCACGTATTTCAGTTAAATAACCAGTGAAATCCCATTTTACAAGAGAAACTAATCTTTTGGTTATGTCTTTAAAACAAGCTCTTCTGATGAATTTGAGCTTTATTGCCTTTGATTGTGACATGATAACACACTGATGCTAGTGAAATGTCACTTTAAATGTAGAAAATATCATTAATGCATACTTTAGGCATAGTTTCAAATATTAATGTGAGAAGGTGGGGAAGTAGGTCATTCTCATTAAGGCGCTAAGGAGCACAAGGAGAGTCTTCCTAAGAACTGACAGATCACTATCCCTTCCCTTTGTTAGTATTTTGCTTTAAAATGTAAATTGCTATCATTTCTTGTTTCTAGGCATTGATGGGAAAGCCATATGGCTCTTTACCTAGAAAAACTGTTCCAAGAGCTGAAGAAGCTACAGCTATGAACTTTGCTACCCTTTGGGATTTTAGTGTAAGTGCATAATCTTGCAATGATGCATTTTCACATGACTTTTTGATTATTAAGAACTTTGGATTCATTATTTAATATTTGAAGATTTAATGTGGAATATTTCAGGAGAAAATTGAAGTAGAAGTAATTTATTTCATTTTTACCCAAATTCTGAGCATAGATTTTTCACAGAGGTAAAATTTATGACAAATCTCAGAGTCCACATATACATTTCAGGATTTTAAGCAATACAAAGACTCACTGGAAAAATTTTCTGTACTGGATCCACATCTCTATATATTGAGGGTGTATTAAGGATGAATTTGATCATCTGTATTTAGCAGGTTAGCAGTTTATTCTGAAAGGTGTCATTCTCCTTTTTCATCCTGAAAACAGCTAGTCTAATTTTGCATGTGACATGTTTCTGCTGTTCTCCTCTTTGTATAAGGATGATCCAACTTGGTATAAAGTCAGCTGGGGATAAATTTTGTATTGCAGCACATTAGTTAGAAGTTCTTTATAGACAGTGGTCAAAAAAAGGTATTTTTCATCTGTGAAATGGTGTGAGTCTAGTTAAGATTTTCCTTCATATTGATAGAAGCAGCATCTATTGAGATAATAGTGAGTAATCTACCTCTCAGTCTGCTGCACTCCTTTTCTCTAAGGAGCACCAATACTGTAAAGATGTATCTTCTAGCACTTGAGTTTTTGCAGCTGTAGAAAACACAAATATGATTGTTGCAACCAAACTAATTTCTTTGGGAAATAAACTCAAGTGCAAATTCCTCCAACTTAGAGCTCAGTGCATCCAATCATTAGCATACTGACTTATGTTTAGAAACAGCCTCTCTGTGTGGTTTTGGTGTCTTTGAGATCCTGCTCCACCTGTGCTGGTGGCATGGAACAGTGCTGGATGCTAAGCTCTGCTTGAGCATTTTCATCAGGGCACAGGAAAATTTTTGTATGTATCCAGCATTAAACCCATCTGTGATCTTCCCTAAAAAAGATATAGTAATGTAGAATGATTATGCCTCTCCTTAATATTAGCATTTTTGACTCTGGTTCGGGTGTATAGAGATTCTTAATCTTCTAATATCTAGATCTCAGGGTTCTTTGTAGCTCAGTACTCTTATGTACTGCCTGAAATGCCTTCACATTTTGGCTCCTTTTTGTCTTTATTTTAAATATTCAGCCAACAGTGCAAGAAGAATCTGGTAATCAGACCACTGAACACAGGAAAATACTTAATTTCATAAATTCATTTTCTCGTTTATGAGCAAAGTCTTTCAGGCTTGTTAACTGCAAAACGCTGTATGTTAAACTAATGTAGTAATATGTAGAAAACACATTGATTGTCTCTCTTTTGACTGCAAATATATATAAAGTGGTCAGATGACTTCTGCTTTACTAATTCCACAATTCATGGTCCCTTCTTGTATAGATATGGATAGAAGTGAACATTACTTTTCTAAGAAAACATCTGTATAATATTTTCCAAGGACTGCTGCATAAAATGTTGAGCTCATCAGGAGTTACATACTTGAATGACAGGAAGAATATGTCTAGACATGTAGCTGGGAATTTAGATAATGATGACATTTTAAACAGATATTAAAGCGTCAGGGAGCTATTGGAGGAATATGAATTGTGTAGTGAATTGAAGCCTTTATAAAGAGAATACAGACTAAAAGAGGCTTATGCAGCAAATAGGAATAAAGTTTTTAAAATAAATAGAGCTGAGAAATGAAGAATGTAGTCAGAAGGTAGAAGGAGGAGGAAGTTATAACAACAGAGAGAAACAGCATTTGACAGCTATGTAGAAAGGTTAGTAAATAAAAGCAGCAGTTAATACAGGGAGCAGATGCAATGGAAATTAAAATAGAAGAGGGCAGTGAAAGGAATGAATCCTCTAAAATATTGAGGATAAAAAAGAATTTTCTTGAGGAATGTCAGATTGAAAAATATTGCCTGAAAACAGTGATATCTTCAATTAAGCAGTCTTTTATTTGGTAGCAGTTATGGAATGCTACAAAGTAAGTTAAGAGTATTTATTTATTTATTTTATATAATTTATTTATTTAATAATTATTTATGGCATATACTTCATTTTCAGCTAATAATTGCTAAATCTATTTTCTTTTAGTTTATACTATGATTCATTTCAGTTGTAGTGACAGCTACTATAGACAAAGCGCATGTTGCAATGAGAAATGTCTTTTAAATAATATGAGATACTGAACACCAAAAGGGAAGTAAATGGCTCTTTTCAACTAACAGAAACCTCATATTACTGTATCAGTGTCAAAATGATCTATCCACCAATTGCATTTTGACAGAACACTGTATTTGACTTGAATTCATTGCATTCAACTGGAGCTGTAGCCATGGTGAGCTGCTGTCAGAAAGTTTCTGCATACAGTCTTCTAGCTGTAACCTGGGGATTATCAGAAAGCCTCATTTATTTGGATCATTTTAGACACCAGCAATTGTTGATAGTTAACCATGTACTAGTAAATTACCCTGAAAAATCGTCAAACTGATCTGTAGAAGAGAAGGGGATTCTTGTTGCTTTTAGAAAAATAAAAAAAATGTCCAAACTGCTGAAAAGAAACATATGCCTACCTCACACTCTGTATAGCCTTGGAGTCTAAATGTTTTTAAAACACCTACATAGTGAATAATCATCCAAAAAAATGTAGTTATGTAATGACTAACATATTAAATGATCACCCAGTGAACAGAAAAGGGCTATTAGACAAAAAAGTTACATGAGAATTTTATGTCAAATAAGTTATGCCAGAATGTGGAAATGAAGCAAAAAATATTTCATTTCTGTTGCAAGTAATTTATAAAACAAAATATGAAGATGATTTTTTTTTTTTTTTTTTTTTTTTTGTAGATAGAGTTGCCATGAAAAGTTTTAAAGGAAAAAGATTTGAAAATTTACATTAAGTATTCTATTTTTTTAATATTACAAAAATGATTTTCCTCCTTCCTGTGAGCTTTATTACCGTAATGCTTATGACCATTTTGAACACACTTGAAAATAACGCTTCATCATGTCGAAACTGGTAGGATTCTGATTCTGTGCATTTCTAACAGATTTGTGATGTTACATCTTCTTGTTAAATTTTCAGGGCTTTGCACAGTATTCTGTGCTTTTTTATGGTTATTACAATAATCAGAGGACAATTGGATGGCTCAAGTTCAGGATGCCTCTTTCCTATTTCCTTGTTGGCGTTGGGACTATTGGCTACAGCTTTATGATTGTCATTCGAACGTAAGTTCACACTTATAAAAACAAGTAATATCAATGTTAGTCACTTGGATTTTCTTTCAGAAAATACACTTTGGAATGTAGCAATCTTAAGAGCAGGACAAATGCAACATCAGTGAAGTGAAAATGCAAGGAAAAGCTGAATTCTGTTAAAGTTGTATATAATTGCTTGGGCCTGTTCTTATTTACTTTTGCAGCAGCTGTCTTTCAGTGTTTTGTCGCTGGGAAAAATCCTTACAGAAATACCAGTACTTCCCTCCTGCAACTTCAAACTGTGAAATGAATGCATGAAGTAAGGAACAGAACCGTCAGACCATATTTTCATAATGCTCTGCATCTAGCATAATGGCAGTTAACATTCTGGAAATTCAACTGTTCTTCTTTCAGTGATACCTTATGTGAATTGAATTAAGAAGAAAGAAGGCAAAAAAGAAAGAAACATATGGCAAATAATTCTCTATGTAATTCATAGCCAGCAGTAAATGACTGTCCACAAGTCTATAGTGGTTAAGTCATGTTTACATGGTAGTATCAAAGAATAATATTGATCACAGTGAAGATTTAATGTCCCGAAAATAATTATCTCCGGCAGTGTTTTATCCAGGAAAACTGTGCTTAATAAAATGTAGTAAACATAAAGTTAAATCAGTAGGAAACATAGGTGTAAGTGAAACTGGGCCTAGGCAGTACAATTAGTGAGGTCTTAGGCTTTTGGCTCTCAAATTCTGGGTTTGAATTTTGTCTTACTAGCAGAATTAGATGAATATTCATTCACTATTATTTTATATTATTTGTATAAACAATGATGATTCTAATAGTTTCAGAGGAGATATACTGCTAGTGAACATAGTGTTTAATAACCTTGATTCAAGTACAGTGATCACCTACCTCAACAAATGCCCTTAGCTAGAAATACAGGTTTAGAAGTTTCTTAGTTTGGAATAATTGGAACACTGTAGGTCAGGATGCAAAGACATTTGTGAATTTAAAGAAAATCACAGTTAAAATATTCCAGTATTTTGTGATGTAGGCAACATTTTCCACTTTCAAAAGCACTAGATTAAATCATATTCAGTTTTTCAACTGTTACATGGTTTCCTGCATAGGAAAAAAGCATTCCAGAAGGGGAAAAAACAAAACAAAAAAACCTTCAATTACACATTTGTATTTTGGAGAACAAAACACTCATTCAATAATAAAAGTCATTAATTTAGGTTGAAAACATCCTTTATAATAGTTATTTATGTATTTGTGAAGATTAAAAAGAGAGTAATATTTGATAGTCACACAGACAAATAAAAACTAAAACTAAAAATTATTCTAACAGAATTCCTGAGTGCAAAACAGATGGGAAATCATGCTGTATGTAGTATCTTCCATCTCACCTGGCCATGTGACATTACTGCTGGTCTGTTACTAGGTGATCTTAAGAGCAGCTCTTGCAGTCTACTGATTATTGCTGTTTTTCCAGAAAGTAGTGCAACACGTCCTGTTAATTTTCATCTGGAAAGAGAATGCATGCATGCATGAAAGAGTTGGTGAAGAGTATAAGTAGTATTATTGTATTTAGGGAAAATAACTAGAATTACAGCTTCACTCTACACCTCATCCTATGGAAACAATATGGAAACATTTCTGGTCTCAAATAAATGACATTCTGAGCACAGGATTGTTCTCTATTTTGTTAGGAACATTTTAGAATTTTAGGCTCTTACCTTAGTCTAAAATTACCTTAGTCTAAAATCAGCAGCAGGGCAGATCCTATCAAGAGTGTTTCATAATATGCCCTTCTGTAAATAAACAGTAACAACAACAACAAACTAAACAAATAATTAGATTATGCCAGCTCCAGAGCGTTTGCTGTGTCCCTGACTTATAATTCTGCTTCTCCATTTGAGTGTATGAATTTCACTGGACAGTTAGAAATATGTTATATACCATGTATTGATATTAATAAAATGAATCTACAGCTTCAAAAAAAAAAAAAAAAAAAGGATTGCATTTTCCTGACCAAAAAAAATCAATGCAATGTCCAAGATTAAATAAGTAAATTTAGTAGTCAAGATGAGATCAAAACAATTAAGAAGGAATTTGATGTTTGTGGGTACCGTTACAAATCTCACTTAAAAATACATGTGTGATGGGAGGCAAGCCTGAGAGCTTTATTTAGTGATTTTTTATTTTGTTTTGGCTGGTTATTTTAGAATTATTCTCTTCTTCTTAATGAAGTCTCTAATCAAAATCTACTGCAACTTCTTTGAGATATCTACCTAACATTGTGTTTGAGTTTCTTATTCAGCAGAATTCCTCTGAGATGTTCACGAGATACATTGATTTTTTTCTCATGAAAATGAGTATTATTATCTGATAAATTCTCTAAAAATATCAAAATCTCCATTGTTTTCCCTTGTTTGAAGTAGATTTTTTTCATGAGTGATTATAATAAATATATTTCAGAATAGAGTTAGAACTTTAAGTAGAATTTTAAAAACATTCAGAGCAAAACTAGCTCTAATTGAGCCTTTCTGCATCTTTTCAATTTTTGTAGAATGGCAAGGAATGCAAATGATGATGGTGGTGGGGATGATACTAGCTTTAATTTCAGCTGGAAAATGTTCACAAGCTGGGACTACCTGATTGGCAATCCTGAGACAGCAGATAATAAGTTTGCTTCCATCACTACCAGCTTTAAGGTAAAACAAAGATCACTAGCGAGATGTAATTTGATTTATCTTTCACATTATTGTGAATCAGATGGAACTAAAGCCAAGTATAAACTGTCTGGAACCTAGATGCTTAACCAACTGGATTTGCAGTCATGATGTTAAACAGCAATAGGAACTGGAGGACCAAGCATTAGCTATACTGTCCTATCACGCACCACGCTGTTTCTTTCTGCACTAGTGATATAACCAGTTTGTTTCTACATACTGCCCACCTTTCCAACTATAGGCCTAAAATTTATCTGCATGTAAGATAAATGGAAAGAAAAGGTCTTAGGAAAACAGACACAAAATACTAAGCATTGAATGTCTTTGAAACTTCCATGCCTGCCTGTGAAAGTCAGCTATTGAATGACATTTGGAGAAGAACATAAATCAGCTGAGATGGAGACTTATTTTTGAGAAATACACTCATGAACATTTACTGTAATTTTTGCCAACAAGGAAAGTGTGAAGCCTTAGCTTGGCTGATGTTCTCGAGGTTTTGCTTAAAAGCTGCTGCAGTCTCCTTTCCTTTACATAATGAACACATGCAGTAGGAAAAGTGAAATCAAGATTAAAAAATAAACAAATAAATAAAATTACAATTCAGGAATCGAGCTTCCCTTCTGCACAACTGATGTCTATATCAAAACAAGAAGCTGTAAACAAACTTCTTTTTCATGAAGACATTACAGAGAGAAAAATCTTTCTGCTGGCAAAAGCAGGAAGCTTGAGACTTCATTTACAGCAGAGTCATGGCCAAGGGTAAATACTAGGCAAACATTTCATATTACAGTCTGAAGCTGTGTAATGTTTGTTTGTTTTCCTGTAATTCTAAGTGTAAACAGTTTTTTCATCCCCCCTCAATTTCTGATTCTCAATATGTATTGCTGTTTTATCACAAATGTGCATTTTTTTTAGTGTGACAGTTCCTTTTCTGGCAGTGAACTGTATGTGTATTGCTGGTGACTCAGTCTCACAGCACCTCATAAGCAGGCAGTGCTGATTTCATACTGAAGCATGAGAGAAGGTGTAATGAGAATTAGTGGGGATACACTAAATCAAAGCAAAGTGAATTCTGGGGATCCCAAACCCCAGAGTCCATAAAGGTCCAAAACGGATTTTCTGATACAATATGTGTTTGCCTGAAAACATGATGCCCAGGTGTGCATTTGCTTTGTCACAACTTATTTAACTGAATTCTAACAGGATAAGCAATGTAGAGTCTTGACCATTAAAGTACTGATAATCTTTTGTTTCTAACAAGCGCAGGAAGCTATCGTGGAGGAGCAGGAGAGCCGAAAGGAGGAAAATATTCACTTGACTCGGTTCCTGAGGGTGCTTGCTAACTTCTTAGCCATGTGCACACTTGCTGGGAGTGGCTACCTCATATTTTTTGTTGTGAGAAGATCCCAGAAATTTGCCCTGGAAGGTCTGGAGAACTACGGGTGGTGGGAAAGAAATGAAGTTCGTGCTAGCACATTTCTGAAATAGATGTGGTTTGAAACTGTTCCTTTACTCTGCATGTTGCTTTTTTTTTTTTTTTCTTTCCCCTCTTGATAACTTAAGTACTTGTAACAGGGGTGCTAAATGTGTAACAAAAGAACTCTTCTAGTCATAGAATCATAGAATCACAAGGATGGAAACAACCTGTAAGATCATCCAATCCAACCGTCTCCTCACCACCATTGCCACCACAAGCACTAAACCATATCACGCAGCACGTCATCCAGACGCCTCTTGAACACTGCCAGGGACTCCACCACCTCTCTGGGCAGCCATTCCAGTGCCTGACTACTCTCTGAGTGGTCTTGAAGAGCGTCTCTCTGCTTCCCAATTCATTAAAAAGAATATTCTTTGGTTTGCTCTTTCAAGTGCTCTTTCATGTTCAGTTTTCCTTTATGGGCTTAATCTTTATTTCTGGGGGGGCTCTTAAAACTGTTTTTCTTGCCACTCTATGGTCTCACAGTATCTCTTCAAGAAGCATGCTCTCCTGGTGCTTTTCTCTTGAGACTGGTCCAAGGAAAGTGACTTGTATGTGACCATGTCCAAAGTTAGCTGAGGCTTCTAAGATACGAGTATGCAGTGTAACAAAACATGCCTTCTAGCTTCACCTGCCAGTCTAGGAGTCCACTGTCTTTCTTTTCTTCTGTTCAATCCACTTTCCTCTTGAGCAAATGGAGCTTTGCTTGTTAGAGAAATAATGAAAATGATTGTGTTTGCAATCAGAACACAGTAAGCACCTAAAGTTAGCAATGCTGTATAAAAGCCTGGTTAGACTTTGCTTTCTTAACAAACATATTATTCTGTATGTTGTAAAACTAGATGTTTGTTATTTAAAGCTCTGAGCAAGAGTGTGAAGTTGAATTCTGATTTACAGCAAAGCAAAAAAATGCCATCCTCACAAAGCAGATGGGAATGGATAATGATGTTATGAAGAATGTCGTTCCCTAACTTAGAGCACCAAAACTTCACACAGAAATTGACATACAAACTTCAGCAATCTGCCTTTAGAATGTAGAGAAATGGGCCTGCTTAAATTGGATTTAGTCAGTTGACAAAAAAATTACTTTATTTTACTCTTTTTGGAAAAGTCATGTACAAAACTGTGTTCCTTAAAGAAATACGCCACATCTGGGTCTCTAATGAGTAAGTTAAACAATACTGGATCCTGTATTGACCTCTGGTGGACACAGCCAGATACTTGACACTGGGTCACTGATCACAGCCCTCAGAGTCCTGCAGTTCACACAGTTCTCAATCCACCTCACCATTCACTCATCCAGCTTGTGGTTTCCAGATCACAGAAAACAGCATTCACAGTGGAACTGTCAATGATATGAACAGTGGAAGAAAATCTGCTCCAGCACTTCAACTTGTAGTTGACAAGAAGTTCAGAACATAAGTCCATTCCCTTCTGAAATCAAACTGAAGTGATAAAATTCAATGAATGACATGTTTCCTTCTACTCAGAAAAATTCTATAAGTAACTGCAAAATATAATAATAACACTCTGTGAAACTAAATTAGGAAGTTTTAAACTTTTACATTGTGGAATCCATTAGTTTTTATAGTTTTTATAGTTTTGTTTTTTTTTTTAATTTTGAAAGCTCAGTATTCCATATTTTGTTTCAGTAAGCACTTGCATGTAATCATTTCATTTCACACTTCTCAGGTTTACAAGTTTTTGTGCATTGTTTCACCTCTTACCTTAATATCTTTCTCCCAGAACTTGAAATATTTTTGAGATGGGAAGTCAAAGCATGGGAAAATGCAGATAAAAAGAAAATGAGAAATAATATTCTTACTTCTTATAAATAAGAAGAAAGGCAGAACATAATAAAAATGTACAAATTTAATGATAAAGAAAATCAGTGATTTGTATCCTGCCTTTCCAACAGTGCAGCAACAAGGAAACTTCTTAATTTTCAATTAAGTTAACAAGTACTATATTTAAAACTACTTGAAGACCATACATTTTCTTCTATCACCCAAAATCAAGGAACTAGGGGATAACAAATGAGTCAAGTAGAACCAAGATTCAAAAAAGCGAAAGAAAAGGAATGCATGGGTGATGGATGCCAATAGTATAAGTATTGAAATTTATGTCTGTCTGAAGGAAGACTGTTCTAAGATAAGACAGATTTTCTGGGAGCTACTAAAGATAAAAAAAAGTACTGACTAAAGCAGTATTTTAAGTGAAAATAGTTGGAGTCTGGGACTCATAGACATTTTTCTTGTTCTTCCTCATTCACAACTGGGCTAGCCCCAAGGACTAGGCTAGGTCAAGTGTGGCCGAGGGCTTACATATGCTTACATTTCCACTCTCCAGCAAGAGGAATCTGATTTAAAGTTAAGAGCATTACAAGTGGACGTAACGTGTCTAATAACGACTTTGATACTCAGCCAGTTATAATGATTTTGTGTCTTAATAATTAATGATTTGCAGTGTTGGATGTAGTTGTCTCCAGCAGCTTTGCCATGTCGTGCCATACAGTTTATGATGTCTTTTGTTTAATGATGATTGAGAGTGCATGTGTTAGAAACAGATACTTTGTGAAATTTTAGATTTAAAAACATAAATAAGATAAACTCCACCATCCCAAACCAAGTATCAGAAATAGCACTAAATACACATGAAAGATTAGATTACTGTAATAAAAAAATCTAATTCTTCTGTGGTGCCACAAGAAGTGTGTGGAGTACGCTACCGATTTCCTATGAATATGAAATAGAAATATAAAAATCCAGAAATTACCTCTTGAACGTTAAAAACCAACAAAAAAACCAAAAGAAATACAGCAAACCATTTACTTATTTTAATTAAGAAGCCCAGTTCAGCAGATTAGAATTTGTAAGAGTGTGAATATACAAAAAGAGAGTAAATTTATTTGTTAAATAGTGCTTTTCTGTTGCCGTATTTTTTATGAGAACAAAAACCAATCTTATGTCTCTTGATATCAGGAAAGTAAGAACATATTAAAAATTACAATTGTTCTAGAAAAATGGATTCCAGGATATTTAAGAGATGTTATTTTCAGAGCAACTGGAAGACATTTAAGTATTTAAGGGTTTTTTTTTTGTGACTAAATAAATTCCTTTTTACTCAATGCCTTTAATATGAGTCATCTATACTGATATCTATAGATATCTATCTATTCCATAGAGATTTGTGATTTAACTTGAGATAATGTTTTCAGTTACTTGGTTGTTTATGGCCCCTTAAGGAAGAAATTTTGGTAAGGAAATGTTATTTGAAATTGAAATTTAAAAATGAAGTTCTAAACTTCTTCAATTTTCATTTTTGGCTGACACAGTCAATTAGATTTTGTGTTATTTCACCAAAAGACTCAAGCACATTTGCAATACATTTTATCAATCACTTCAGAATGTTAGATGCTTGGAATGCCTCCCTTGTCAGTAGAATACACAATCTATGCTGAATTTCAAATTTCCTATGAAAGCTTATTTTTCTCAGTTTGCTTTCAGTGAACTTGTTCAATTCCCATACATATGTGATGATGAATTAATCTTGTTAGAGGCATAAAAAAAAATATATGCAGAAAGCATCAAGACTAATTTGTGTTTGCTTATTCAGTGAGGATATAGGTGATGTCTCAGCCATTTAATTTAACATTGTACTTTTAGAGAAATGTTTCACATAGCTAATAATTTATGCTAAATTCTCTGATAGAATTTTGCTTAAAATGTAGATTGTAAGTAAAAATCTAGTATTTGACTTTTTTTCTGAGATTGAAGGAAAATATAAAATTAAAAAAAAACTCCACACTTCCATATATCTGTCTACAGTAGATCATAAGTTTTCACTTTGTTCTTTGCAAAAGCATCTTGTAACTCTCAGTGTGTATTCTGCTCTTCACTCATTTCAACTAAATACCAAATGAAAAGTAGCACTGAAAATGCACTCACCACTACAATTAGTAATAATAATAGATCCTGCCTCTAACATTTCACTGTAAACTTTTTTATCTTTTCGTCTCCCACCTCCCTAGGTAAACATGGTCATGTCACTTTTGGGAATGTTCTGTCCAACCTTATTTGATGTAATCAGTTCTCTGGAAAACTACCACCCTCGAATAGCTCTAAGATGGCAGCTTGGACGCATATTTGCTCTTTTTCTTGGCAATCTCTACACTTTCATTATTGCCCTAATGGATGAAATCAATCTCAAGGCAAGCTATTTAACTCTCTTCACTATTTTTAATATACACCAGGTCAAAGATATCTGTTTAAGACTGTCACAGACGTATCAGTGAAAGATGAGGGAGTCTTGGATTAGAAAGGATTTTGGTAGTATAACCTTATAATCTATTTTTTTTCCTCATTAATTTAAATATTTAGTTGGAAGAAGAAAAAATAGTCAAGTATAACATGACAATATGGGAAGCCAGTCTGTACAATGGCACTATTCCAGAAAATTCAACTGCTCCTCCAATACAGGTGGACCCTGCAGACGTTCCTAGAGGACCATGTTGGGAAACAATGGTAGGCCAGGTAATGTAACTTTTTGAGTTCATATTTGAAAATAAAACATAGTCTGTTACAAGAAATCATATTAAATTTCTGTTTATTCCTGCTGACAAGTTAAATTAAGTTGTGAAAACATGAGGAAATGAAGATGTAAGACTTATTTTTTTCCCAAGCTGCAAAGCTCAGAAACAGCTATTTTAATTTATTTGAATTTTATCTGGTAGGGAGATCCCTCTGCATAGTTAACAGCATAAAAGGATTTCTATTTTTTCTTCTTCTTTTTTTTTCATCTTCTTTGTCTCATCTCTGTCTTGCAAAGCCTGCAACTATGAAAAGTTGGATCAGTAGTAACAATTAATGTAGTAATTCTGATCAAAGTTTGTATCGAACAAGATCAGATTCTGAAGACAACAGACTTAGAACAGACTGATGAATATCTCAACAAGGAAATATGTGAGATTAGCTCTTGTTAGCAGTGTATATTTGAGAAGCCAAGTAATACCATGTAAAATAAAGAACATCAGTTTAGTAAATCTACTCATTTTGTTTGATTCAGTTAAGCATTCATAATTATTTGTATTATATGATATGATGCTTACAAAGAATTTCCCAACATGTTTCTTTTCTCTCATTGATCATCTCTCTCTCTTTTTTTTTTTTTTTTTTTTTTTTTTTTTTTTTTTTTTTTTTTTTTTTCCTGCCCATGAGACTGAATTCACCACTGAATCACAACTTATGGTATTGCTCCCTCACTGTGACAGTCTCCTCACTTATTATCAATACTCTCAAGTGGCAGCAGGGAACAGAAAGGCAGGAAGAAAACAAACACTGAACTCTTTTCACTGATATGGAATGATTAGCTAAGAACTCCCAGGTCTCATTACTCTGCTGATTTTCTCTGTATTTTCAGATCAGAGAGAACAATAATAGTTTTTTTTTTTGGCAATTAGGGTAAGCCCTGATACAGTAGAGTTTAGTGGAACTTACTGAAATAAGAGGAATAAGTATTGTAGAGTTTTCTTCTTTTTTTGAATCTCCTCAGAGTTGTAGTAATCAGAAGGGGTTTTAGAGTTTTTCTATAGCAGCAGTATTGTCTGGAAACATTTTTCAGACTAATCATGTAATTTGTTATGAGCATAAGAAGAAGTGGAGGATATCTGTAAAAAATGTAGGGCAGTCTTTCTCCTGGATTTCTCAGTTGTTGAACTGGGAGAAGACAGTCTTTACCAAATTGTAGCACAGGAAGCACATTTAGTCACACACTGGTCCAGTGTTTTATCATTATTGTAATTATTATTGCATACATGTATTCTTAAAAGAAAATATTGCTTTAACAGGAGTTTGTACGGCTGACAGTCTCTGACACGATGACAACATACATCACAATTCTAATTGGTGATTTCTTGAGAGCTGTCTTTGTTAGGTTTTTCAATTACTGCTGGTGCTGGGACTTGGAATATGGATTTGTAAGTATCTGATTTGCTATTTTAACTGTCCTTGTCAGATCGTCACTCACATGCATAAATACTGATAAGTGTGTACTTAATTTGTTGCTCATATTCAGTATACTCAGTGCTTGCAGCTAGAAAATATTCATGAATTAAAAAGAGACTGGTAAATGGGGTGAGTGAAGACATGGAAATGTCACTGAAATCTGTGAATGACACTTGCTAATATGAATAACAAGTTAGGAAGCCAACATTACATTTTCGCTGTATTGGGTCCATGGTGAATCACTGCTCCTAGTATGCACACTCCAGTGCTAAAACACATAGATTTAATACATTTTAGCATGTGAATATTCACACTATTTCTGTGAAGTACCCTCCTATTCCTAAAATTGCTATGCATATTAAAATATAGTACTATGAGCGTATTTTGTTGAATTCTCACAAGGCATTTAATTAATTAATTAATTCTTCAACAGTGCAATTTCTAAATTTAAAATATAAATATAGTTCTATCATTTGAAAAGGAATGAAATCTGAGCAGCCCCTTTTTTGGGGTGGGGGGCAGGAGAGGGCAGGGGATGGATAGGGTACTACCAAATCTTGATTTCACTCCAGTGGATAAAATAGGGATTATTGTTTTAAAATTTATCCAGTACCCAGAGATCTAATTTTCCATTAGCATCTTCTAAGCAAAGAAAGAAAAACAAACATCAATAAAATTCTGCAACCAGTATTAAAATCTGTCTGTTGGCCTTCAGCCATCCTCATTTGTCTCATTATTCACTGATAATATGCAATGAACATCTTTACAACACAATGCAAGTATTACACTGCTGTTGGAAATGACAGTTTTAATCTAGATAAACCATTTCAGAAGCTTCTGCGCAAATTTGATGAAGGCATTTGTTATTTCTTTCAGCCATCATATTCAGAATTTGATATAAGTGGGAATGTGCTCGGACTGATATTTAATCAAGGCATGATCTGGTAAGTGTGGCAATGTGTGCTATGTCTGTAATGTGCCTCTGTGCATTAGCACTCGCTGCAGTACTGCAGGAATTAGCAGCATGTGTGAAATGCCAATCTGTCTCATTGATTTAATTTGATGCTAGTGTAATGCAGTACTCCAGTACAGGGAAGTAAGTGGGTGTATTTCTAAAGTAGTTCTGTGCTGATATTCTGAGTCTAGATGAATCAGACTTTTGTAGAGTTTTGCAGTAAAAGGCTGGGTGAAATCCTGTCTTACTGTTGATTGTTTTCCAGTCATTTGAATGCTTTGAAACTGAAATATCCTCCAGTTTATTTCAATGCATCATGTGCAAAAGTGCCTTAAATATACATAGTACTATATGAATGTGAGTGTGTGTCAAATGTTCCTGCTACAATAGTAGTGAGTAGTCCTCGAGGAAAGATCTAAATTTCATTCCATTCTTGGAATGTAGCTGAGGGGTAAAGAACATCTATCCTCATATTAGATGCTGTGCCTTCTTCAGAACTGCCCTCCTCAAGCATCACTGACTTCTTAATTCTTGCTAGGGCCTTGCTTTTTGCCTTTAACAGTACTCTGTGGATTACAGTTTTTGCTTGAGTAAAACTCACTTCTGTAATTCCCATGGGGTTGTTTTATTAATTTATTTTTGGCCTGTACAGAATGAACAGAGCTGTACATACCTCCTTCCTGTGCATGCACAGACTTAGTCCTGCCTTGGACACCGCTAGAAATGAGGAGAGTGCTCCGTTTCCAGCTTCTGAGGAAGTGAGTTTTTGCTGGCACCATGCACTCCCACTACACCTCTCCTCAGGCTCCTCATCCCAGGGTCCAGCCACAGCACCACAGAAGCTTATCGCTCTTGAGCAACCTGAATACGTCCTTGGTGGTTCACATGGTCCCTGGATTTAGGCTGGTTCCAGCATGGATGTGGTGGCAGAGGAAGGGCTGAGTACAGCTGTGCAGCTGAAGGCAGCTCTCTGGGCTGAGCTGGACCTGGAGCATTATAATGGCTCTGTCCTTACTTTCAGTAGAATGGGGGCTTCACAGAATCTGTGACTTGTGTGTTTCTGATGTCATTTTGATATAGAATCTTTCTTCCTGCTTACTGATTCTTGCAGATTGACGAACTGAATACATCAAAACAGCAAAAACATTTGACCAAACAGTAATGAACATTCACTGCCAAAATGATATTTACCATTAATACATACATAGGATACAGAATCACAGAATCACAGAATCACAGAATTGTAGGGGTTGGAAGGGACCTCCAGAGATCATCGAGTCCAACCCCCTGCCAAAGCAGGTTCCCTACAGTAGGTCACACAGGTAGGCATCCAAGCAGGTCTTGAACATCTCCAGAGAAGGAGACTCCACCACCTCCCTGGGCAGCCTGTTCCAGTGCTCCGTCACCTCACTGTAAAGAAGTTCTTGCGCACATTTGTGCGGAACTTCCTATGCTGCAGTTTCCGGCCATTTCCCCTTGTCCTGTCTCCACTCACCACTGAAAACAGTCTGGCCTCGCCATTCTGCCCCCCACACCTTAGATATTTATAGACCTGGATCAGGTCCCCTCTCAGTCTTCTTTTCTCAAGGCTGAACAGACCCAGTTCACTCAGCCTTTCCTCATAGGAGAGATGCTCCAGGCCCTTCACCATCTTTGTGGCCCTCCGCTGGACTCTTTCCAAGAGATCCCTGTCTTTTTGTACTGGGGAGCCCAGAACTGGACGCAGTACTCCAGATGAGGTCTTACCAGGGCAGAGTAGAGGGGGAGGATCACCTCCCTCGACCTGCTGGCCACGCTCTTTTTAATGCACCCCAGTAAGCCATTGGCCTTTTTGGCCACAAGGGCACACTGCTGGCTCATGGCCAACCTGTCATCCACCAGGACACCCAGGTCCCTCTCCGCAGAGCTCCCCTCCAGCAGGTCATCCCCCAGCCTGTACTGGTGCATGCAATTATTCCTCTCCAGATGCAAGACTCTACACTTGCTTTTGTTAAACCTCATTCGTTTTTTTTCTGCCCAGCTCTCCAGCCTATCCAGGTCTTGCTGAATGGCAACACAGCCTTCAGGCGTGTCAGCCAATCCTCCCAACTTTGTATCATCAGCAAACTTGCTGAGGGTGGCCATTATCCCCTCATCAAGGTCATTGATGAAGATGTTGAACAAGACCGGACCCAGCACAGACCCCTGGGGGACACTGCTGGTTACAGGTCTCCAGCCAAACTCTGCACCACCAACAACGACCCTCTGTGCTCTGCCAGTCAGCCAGTTCTCAACCCACCTCACTGTCCAGTCATCTATCCCACACTTCCTCAGCTTTGTTATAAGGATGTCGTGGGGGACAGTATCAACATTCATTTCTGTTTTGTCCTGGTGTCACAAATTCAGTTTTCACAAATTCATGCTCATCTGAAACATAATAAAAAAAGCCTCAGGTGCAGTTATAACTGCCACTAAGATAGAAGGGATGAGAGATGTATGTGTGCATTATTTCTGTAGATGAGATAGACCATGAAAAGCTCCTTTATTCTCTTTCTCTGTGTATTCACAAAGTGATTGGGATGCAAAACATTTGCAAGTCTTCTCTATATCAAAAAGCTACTGGCAAGTTTTTGTCTACCTATAAGAAGTGTCATACCTAAAAACTAAAACTATATATTACTAAAAATGTAGATTACTGAGAATCTTCTTGATATTGAAGAGTATATTGCAATTGATTTCCATGTGGGTAAGGAGTAGGGCGGGCCATGAGGTACTCTGTGTCTTCAATCGTAGCTGTAAAGCCTTTATCTTTCCTTTTCACTGAATATACATGAAAGAAAAGGGAAATGTTAATATCATGTATTCTGAAATGACATCTCTGTAGTCTAGACGTAGTCAATGTAGCAAAAATAATTCCGTCCTAAAGTGATGCCAGTATATTAAGAAATATATAAGGAATAAACTAGATCATTATTATGGTAATACTTAGCTTTTGTGCTGTGCATGTTTATATAATACAACCTAAACTGACCTAATACTACCTAAACTAACCGTACAAGGTAAGTGAGTAACATTTCATTAAGTGATCTCATTTGCAGAGAAAGATGATTTTGGAATTTTGAAACAAAAACTGCATATGGAGAATTCTGTCCGTGTGCCTCCGGTATTTCTTAAAGCAAGGAGAGACAAGACCATTACAAAAAAAATAAAATAAAAAGTGTCAACGAGGTTGTATGAAATAATGCATTGTGCATGAATGCAAAGCAGAATGAAGTAGGGAACAGGCGGTATATCCTGGCAGAAGTTCTAGCAGAAAATGTTCTAAGATTGTGGGTTTTTTGCTTTTTTTTTTTCTAGGATGGGATCTTTTTATGCTCCATGTCTCCCAGCAATCAATGTGTTCCGACTCCATACTTCAATGTACCTGCAATGCTGGGCAGTGATGTGCTGCAATGTTCCCCAGGAGAGAGTCTTCAAAGCCTCCAGATCAAACAACTTCTACATGGCCATGTTGCTTTTCATTCTCTTTCTTTCTACACTGCCTGCTGTGTACACCATTGTCTCCATTCCACCATCTTTTGACTGTGGCCCTTTCAGGTCTTTTGCGTTTTATATACGTCTTTTGCTAATGATATGATGTACTGCCTCATCAGTGAATGATGCAGTAATGAAAATAAGCTTCCTTAATAAGTGTTAGCACCTGATATGCTGAATATTTATTGTGTGGCATTTCTTAGTGTAATGATTCTTGAAGCTGGAATCCAAGAAAACTGGTTAATGATTTAAAAGATTTTTTTTTTTTTTTTTTGAGTGTAGAACAGAAAATCTTTTCTTTTAGTTAGCTGTAATGTAAACATTTGTGGTTCTTGCTCTAATTAAGCCAGAAATTATTCTTGAGGAGTAGAGCAGTTGCCAGTTACGCCACTGTGGTCTTCTGGCTTGAGCATGGTGATTTTCAGTAAATGTCTATGTATCCCTTGTAATAGTGACATGATAGAATGTATACTGGTGCTGCAGCTCAAGGTGGTGGTACAGTATTTGAGTGCTATGACATCTCTAGCTGACACTATATTTCATGCTCGTTTATTTCCACTGGGGTCCTGAATATGCTCTCTGAGTTCTCAAGACTTCTGTATTCACTAGTCTTTTCTAAATAGTTAGGTCTGCTTCATGAGTGCAAACGTGTGCTTTCTATTCAAGCTAGTTTAAATATAGCCATACTTTCAATTGGAAAGTTCAGGACCATTTTCAGCATCTTTAATTGGTACTTAGCATGACATATGATTTTAGTGAGCACACAATATGTGAAATTCTGATTTTGGTTTATTTTGGTATATTCATTTAGCCACTTGCATTTGTCACAGTGACCTAAAGGGATAATAGTGTGACATTCTGATGATTTATTGAGGCATAATCTTGCTTAAATTTTACAGAAGTGATGATAACAAAGCAAATGGTGCAAAGTGAGGTTTCTTATTATTTGAGTCACAGCGTAGAGCCTGGCAGCATTCATCCAAGTACTGAAGCAGTTAGTGGATGTTTTTATCAATGATTTAGCAATGATCTTGGAAGATTAGAGAGGTGCCTGCCTGCTGGAAGCTGAACAGTGTTATACACATGAAGTATATGAGAGAAAACCCAGGAAAATATGGACCTGCTACTTCAACTGCATTATATGGGAAAGTTTTGGAGATTATTATGGGTTCTAGTGTGAAAGATGCTTACAGAATTTTAAGTTTTAAATAGGGCCAAATACAGGGTTTTTTTGTCCTTTTGCCCAGATTTGGCGTGATATGTTTTATTTATATATGCGTGCTCCTGTATTAACATTGCCAAAATATTTTTATTTTTCACATATTTTCACATTTTCTGTTTAATAGTGGGAAAACAAGAATGTTTGAAGTCATATCAGAAACTCTGGAGCATGACTTCCCTTCTTGGTTTGGGAAGGTATTTGGTTATGCCTCTAACCCTGGACTCATCCTACCTTTTATATTACTGATGGTGTACGTATAGAATATTAACTGACATCTTGCTTAATACTTAATGAAAAGTCTGTTCATTTTCTTTTACTCTGAGTTTTTATTGCTTAAGCAGAAGAATTCAAGTCTTCTATTTGGTCATAATTAATGTACTTTTCCACAGACGATGATCTCTTCAGCTTCAGCTTGCTTTTTTTTTTTTTTTTTTTTTTTTTTTTAAATGGAAAAATCCTAATCAAAATGCAAAGGGCTATGGAATTTGAAGTGTTGTGACCTTGATCAGCTTGTCCAGGAGGTAGAACTACATCTCATAAATCCTTAACAAGTTCAGTACAAAGTTATTAGAATGCTGGTTACCAAGAAGCTGAACTATTTCTCATTAACATTGTGTGTCTGATCTTGAGTGCCAGAGCCCTTCCTTGATAAAAATTGTACTCTTTGAGATGGAATTGAAGGGAGAGAGAGAGTTAGAGAGATATACAATAGAGATGTTCCAGTCACAAGTATATTTCTAAAATTCTCTTATGTTCAATTTCTTGTTATGGATTTTTAATAGGTCTGTAGCAGATAAAGAATAATGAACCTGAATAGTGTTTCTCAAAGACTGTATTGAGTCCTTGATAAAGGCATTTTAAACTAATGCACGTGTATAAAAATCTTTTTAGCATACTGAACTAAAAGCAAATTCTAGGTACAAATGGACAGGGGCTTACCCTACACTGTGGAACTGCCAGGAACACAATGAGACTACAGAATGGAACAGAAATTGCACAAGGCTTTTACATGAAACAAATGAGATTATGAGATGAAAGTTTAGGAAGATTCTCTTAGTGCTTCAACCTGTTTAACTCTTAGCTAGAAAAGCAAAGGGACTAAATTGTCCTCTGAACTATACTGTTTGTTCCCATTGAATTATTCTGAGTGCAATTCCTATCTTGCTATGGGACAAGGTGAAAATAAAAATAAAATTTAGGGGGTTGGGGGAAAGAAGGGGAGTGAATAAATAATATATTAAGCAAAATCAGGAAAAGTGGTGAAAATAAGACATGAAGATTATTTTGCTTCTTACTTCAATAAAAGATTTCCTATCAGAAATCCGTTAATTAAGATAGTAAAAAATAATGATCTCATAGAGTCATTATGAAAGGAATACAATTCATTAAAAAGTGAAAATTCACTATGTAGTGGTATTATTGTTTAATAGAATGAGGTTGTGATTTAGATCAAAAATTAAAAGTTATGATTTTGGCTATTTTTCTGCCAGTACTTGAGCTTGTCTGTTGTATTAGTTTAAAGACTCTTCTAAATATGGTTTACTCGTTTTTAGAGTATGTCATATAAGGTAATTAAATTTCATTGAATAACTTATTTAACTTTAGTCACTGGAACATGCCTCATAGTGAGGCATAGCCTGATGCAGAATTTACCTTAGCTGCCATATTTATTTCTGTTTTTTAAAACATTATTATTATTATTATTTCCCTTGAGATAAGCATGCCTTCTTCATATTCCATTGTTCAATGCCAAAATACTTGTTCTGATTAGGCCTAATAAATGAGGAAAAATACAGTTTTGGTATTAGCACAACTACAGTTATTGGTGTAGGAATTTTGCAAGAATCTTTCTATTTAAACTATTATCTAACAAGATATATTCTTTTTCTTTAAATTTAGCCTGAGTATTTATTATCTTAATGCTACATCCAAGTCCTACAAGGAAGCTAACCTGGAACTTAAAAAGAAACTACAAAGTGTAAGGAATTGGGAATTGTTATTTCTTTTTATTACAGTTGTTAGAGAATACATTCAGGTTACTGAAAGATGCCCTCTCTATCTCTCCATCATTAGCAAGCAGAAGAAAATAAAAGAAGAAATAAACAAAAGGCGCAAAAATCAAATGAACAAGAGGAAAATCCATTTGAGACAGAGCCACCACAGTCAAAGCAAAAAGAAGGCAAGCAAGATGAATCTGCTGCAAATCAAGGTAAATACAGATTTAAATTTCTCAAGATGAGGAATACTTGCACACTGGATCATAGGCTTCTTCTCTACCTTAACTACTCCTTTGCCATAATATCGATAAAAAATATTCACCATACTGCATGACAAGTGTTAGCCAGTCCATTTTTCTTTCTTTGGATCATTTAAGAAATATCATAATATCAAGTTCAGTTGCAGTGGGAGGGATTCTGCTTTTTCAGTCCCCTCCTGCCAAACCAAAAGTTTGAGGGCTGTGAGGCAAGCAGTTATCAGAGAAGAGCGAGGCAAAAAATAATTGTTAAGAGAAGCCCAGCCTTCTCTTTGTCTGTTATTAACAGCTTGCTTTTATCACTCAAGAGGGGGGATACACACTCCTGGATTTTCCTTTCCTGACTGAGGTACAGAGACTGTCCTGTTTCTACTCTTTTCCTGTCTCATGTCCCTCCAGAGCATGAACTCAGCCATTGCCTGTTCACTACAGCTCAAGCAACCTCCAATCCTGATGTCACCAGTCAGTTCATTTGCACTGGTGAGCAAACCACAGGTGCAGTATTGCATTACCCTTGGTTCAATTACTTGACTTAGGGAGTTATCCTCAATGCATTCCAGGAGACTCCTGGATTGCCTGCAGCTCACCATGCTATTTTTCCAGATGTCGGGGTAGTTAAAGTCCCCCAGGAGGACAAGAGCTTGTGATCACAGTGCCTGCTGTAGCTGGAGGTAGGACCTCATCAACAGGCTCTGCTTGGTTGGGTGGCTTGTAGTAGACACTGATGCAAGGGTCCCTTTGTTGCATCAGTCTCTGTCACCCATAGCTTTCAACTTGCTTGTGACTATTCTTTAGAGACAGCTCTTCACATTCTATTCCTTAGATTCTTGAAATAAAATGAACATTATATATCAAGCACATCAAGTATCTCAGACCTGTGGTAAAGAGGCACCAGTGGGGGTGGAGCAGGCAAGGATGATTTTAATTTGCAACTTCAATAGCAGATTTGCTTCCATCCTCTCCTTCCATTTGTATTCTTGCCCCCAGCCTTTCAATTTTTTTCCACAGCCTGATGTGATAACAGGCTGCCTTGGGTTTTGTGTTTTTTCCTTCAAATAACCTGTCTGTGCTGCATGGGTAAATAGTGGTTTCCCTGTTCCTTCTGTTTGTCCCCCATGACACCTTTTAATCTATATATTTCATCTTGCAGCCTGGGCACAAGGCAGAGCAGATCTACTTATAGCTCACACAGCTGTTGGAGCTTTGGGCCCTAGACTTTCCATCATATTCTGGAATAGATAATATGCTACAGATTTTCCCTCAGAGAGATTTTCTGCTCTATATTTTCATTCCTTAACTCTGTTCTCCTAACACATTTCAGATAACAAGAAAGAACAGAGTGGCAATGAAGCAAAAAAAACAGGTCAGCAACAGGAAGGAAGTTCCTCTCAGGCACCACAGCATCCAGGCACTGCCCCAAATGGCCACAATCCACCACAGGGCAGAGGAAACTTTCTTCCCCCACCCATTGCTGTGACTCGGCCACCAGGGCCACGAGGGTATGCAGCACCAGGCTATCTACCTGGGCACCCACGCTTTCCAGGGGTACAGCCAGGAATGCCCAGGGGACCTCCCCACTACAGATAAGGAAGCTGTCTGTCCTTTTCTGGTATGTTATAAGATACAGGACACCAAGGGAGATAGGAGTGATCTTGACTTGCAAAAATACTCCTTGAAGTACAGAACTCTGTTCTGTTTATTATAAATCTTCATCTGCATATTCATGTGCTTCATTTTTTGTGGGATGGAACTTTCCAGCAGAAAAAAAATGCATCTGTCTACTTGCTTTTAAAGATATTGCAAAAAATGTGTTAGCTGTGTCAAAATGTCGCAAAACTTAAGGTATGTATTGGAAAATATTATTGGGAAAATAAAAAATATTTTGTATTTTGTTGGTTGTTTTCTTAAAAGCTTGCAAGAGCGTCTCTTATACCATTTTCTTTTCCTCAAACATGTTTGCTGAGAACATAACTTCTTAATGTATTGGAGTCAGCTATATTTAAAAACTGCATATGGCTTGACCTCTGCAGTTGAGTTATGCTTACTCAAAGAGTTCTGATTTTGCATGATGAAACTCTGATCGTTTGAGAAGTTTGGTTATTATCTCTAAAGACTTTGGGAAATTATTGCAGAGGTAAAAGAAAAGCAATATTTTGCTATGAATAAAATTTAACTCCTATTGCAGTACCACTTTTAGCTAATACAGCAATAATGAGTTTTATCATATTCTGAAAGACTAAATATGAATTAAAATAATAAAGTGGTGAAGAAGTATTTCCTATGCACATATATGCAAATATGAATTTGAGGAATATAGGTAAGACTGTTACTCCATATTTTTCTCCTGATACTTACCAGGATTTTGTTATTGCACAGAGACATTTATTACTGTATAAGAATATATGCTATCGATCTGATCAGTGAATTTATTAGTGTAAATGTGTATTGACATCTAGATCCTTAGTGTGATGGGGTGGTAGAAACACAGGATAGATGCATGTTCATTTGTAAACTGTTGTTACTTATTCCAAAGAGACAGTTGTGTTTTTATGTTCTGATTTTATTAAGCTGTCCAGACTTTGGGCTTTGATACTTATTTTAATACTCAGAAGATAAATAACAACTATACAGTCAATAGACTGTCTTCTGAAAAATAAATGCAATTCTACTGGGGATTTTCTGTATAAAATGGGTCCATTTTGTACCATAGAAAAAAGTTTATCAGAATACCGCAAGTCTGTGGTATCCACCCCCCTCATCTCCCCCCACCCCAAAAGAAAAAGAAAAAGAAAAAAAAAAAAAGTCAATTTAATCAGGTTGTGG
Source organism: Lagopus leucura (assembly GCF_019238085.1). Taxonomy (NCBI): domain Eukaryota; kingdom Metazoa; phylum Chordata; class Aves; order Galliformes; family Phasianidae; genus Lagopus; species Lagopus leucura. The sequence continues at coordinate 8,234,062 of NW_024962272.1, forward strand.
AACCTATCAAAAAAAGATTTACATAAAACTATAGGGTCTGCATATCGCCATAAAACATGGTCAGCCAAATGCACATTCCAGCTCAAGCAGTCTATAAATCAATTGCCAGAAGCTAGAAGGATAAACTAAAAAAAAGTTCATTCTATACTTAATTCTTGCACTGATTTTGTAAGCATCTGTTATCAGCTAGTGATAGGACATTAGATCAATCAGATCTTTAGCCAGCGTCAGCATGGCTGCCTTGTGTACAAACACAAAACAGTGCTAATTGAATCAAGAGATAACTGCATTGCAATAAGCACATAAGAAGGTCTTTCCTAGAAGACAAACTGGAATTGCATTGCTACTAACTGAGTGGATAAATGGGTTAAGAGTGGATCCAAAGGAAGGTATGCATCTGGGCTACAGTGATTCTGGTAATTTAAATTACATAAAGTACAGCATTTCATTTCATTTCATCTTTGGAAGACAAGATTTTTAATCTATTTTCAGAAAGTATAGAAATTCAAAGTTTTAAAAATGTGAAATATTCAAATATTAAATCTGAACACACTTTCAGTCCAGAAATACATTAGATTGTAAGCTAAAAATAAGCCTCAGTACTCTAGGGTTTTGTCTCATCCATGGGTTTAAAACAAGCTTTTTCAAAAAACAAGGAAATGTTTGTCATGAGATGTTAGTTTGAGAATTTTACACCTGCCACAGACATTCATATAGGAAAACACTGAGTTTTCCCTACAAAAAAGAAGATGCTATCTGCAATCAAGGCCATACATTACATCCTTGTTTTAGAAAAGGTGGAGAATTTTAAATATTCTTTGTGACATGGTGATCCATACAAAGGAGAAAAGATAGAAGAGGTTTTCAAGGTTGCTGAAATAAGTTAGAGTAATAAACTTGTTATGAAGCAGGCTGGTTCCATGAAACACACAGGCCTTAATAAGGATGTCTAGTTCCTTCAGGAGCGAAAAATTTCTGCATGTCTTTTGCTTAGTCTTTAAGTCTGCGGAATTGTTTTGCATTATGAATGGAAAAAGAGAGTCCACATGCTAAAATTATTCTGTTACAGTGATACATATTTTTCAACAATATTTTCAACAACAAATGTCTTCTCAGTGTGCATCTGAAAAGGCAGGGATTACCGTGAAATAGCTAACATGAATAACAGTAACAAGGATGGATGTTTCTTATGTCTTGTGATCAGCATCAAGATGCAGTGACTGTAAATAAAATATTTATTCTTGTTCCTTAATGTACCTAAGTGAAGACCTTTACTCACTGTTTTATGAAGCTTTGCTTTCAGTGTTTTCTAGCTTAGTTCTATTTAGTTGATTGACGTCTTATTAATAAAATAAGATGGATTTAACAGACAAGATCTGATATTATACCTTTCAATATTCAATATTAAATCCACATTTAGGAAAAGATGTTGGTTATTTTTTAAAAGTAACCTGAAAGTGTTTTAAAGTTCATTTCCTTTCTGTAAATCCTTTCTCCAACCCTTCTATATTTTGAGTCTTTGATTCAATTACTTCACCTCCACTTTTTTTTTTTTTTTTTTTTTTTTTTTTTTTTTTTTTAAAGCTGAGCATGTTCAGCTTGGAGATAATAAAGTTTCTGGAAGGCTTTGTTGCAGCCTTTCAGCATCTAAGGGGAACTTATAAACAAGATGGAGATCAACTTATTACATGCTCTAATAATAATAGAACAGGGGATAATAATAATAATAGAACAGGGGATAATGATTGTAAATTAAAACAGGAGAGACATATGCCTAAATTGCAATGATACACAGGAAAATCATGCATCTTGGTTAACAAAACTATGAAAAAGATATTTTTTGTATGACAATAAGTTTTTTTCTTATTACCTAAAGGCTGACTGATAAGACTGTATCATAGATTACGTAGATTCTAATGGCAACTTGTATCATATTTGAGTAAAAGCATTCACTGTTGAGTATTTACTTGTATTTACATTATTAGATTTTAAGTTCATTTAGAGAGCCAAAAGATGTCTGGCTTTAGCAGTAATAATTCAAGGAAAAAATAAATATCAGATCCCTAAATGCCCAGGGAGCATCTGAACATCTCTGTCTTGTAGTTCAATGATCTGAGTAATTTATCGTGTTTAGCATTAGATTTAAAAAAGAGTATTTCAGCTGCAATGCAGAGTCACAGAAAGCTGTGAGTCACATCTTGCTGAAATGTTAGCCACAACAACAACAGCAAAAAATAAATTGTACATTGAACATAACAGCTTATCTGAAGCTTTTTTGTTGTTCTTGGCTGTTGGAAGATATTTCACGTCTTTGGTTGGATAATATCACAAGTACGCATACTAAAAAAAATATTGACTATTTTATTTGGAAGTTGTACGGGCAAGAATTTCCAAACCTTGTGGTTAATTTTAATAAATAAAAGACCTTTAGGTCTTCATTATCATGAGTACATTTACATCATGCAGTAACTAATGATATTTGCAATAAATTCTATTTATCATTTATCTTTTGTCTTTTTTTTGTCCGCCCCTTTCCAACTCTTCATGGCTGCAGGCAGAACTTTCAATACTTCAAAATTTAAAATCATTGTGAGTAACCATAGCATTCTCTCCCTCTCTTGCCTGGAATTAGATTAGAAAAAATAATCCAATATGTAATCTGTAGTCAATAATCTCATATCACTAGAACAGGAATAGAAATATTTTAATTGGACAAATTTAAATTACTAAATCTTAGACCAAACAGTTTGCAGTCAATGTAAACTCTCTTCACTAAAGCTGTTAATCATTTTTTTTTTCTCACTACAAAATTGCACCTGTGCTCCTTAGAAGTCATCATCTCTGCAAAAATAAAGCTATTCTTATGCAATCAATTAACCAAAAGAGAGTTAGATGTGTAACAAAACACCAAACCATATTTTAAATCTCAAATAAGGAATGAGTCTCTTGGTTGTTTTTTTGTTTTTTTGTTTGTTTGTTTTTGTTTACTAGATAAAGCCTTTTTAAAAATCTAGATAAATCTTGACTAGATAAACTCTTCAAAAGAAGAAAGAAGTAAATGTAAAAAATGTAAAAAAAACAAAAAAAGAGAGAAAATTTAGTAAGTTTAAGGAAACACTTTTAAAGTCCTTTCAGAGATTCTCAAGGCATGGGGGCTAAACCTTCAATAAAACAGTGTAACCCACTGTGAGGATGCTATCAAGCTAATATCACAGAATCATGGAACTATTGCAATTGGAAGGGACCTCTAGAGATTATTGGGTCCAACTCCCCTGCAAAGCAGGCTCCCTACAGCAGGTTGCATAGGTAGGCAGGGTCTTGAACATCTCAGAGAAGGAGAATTCACAACATTTCTGGACAGCCTGTTCCAGTGCTCCATCACATTCACTGTGAAGAAGATCTCATCACATTTGTACACTTACTATGCTTCAGTTTGTGGCTATTTCCACTTGTACTATTGCCACACAACAATGAAAAGAGTCTGGCCATGTCTCTGCCTCCCACACCTTAGATATTTACGACCATTGATCAGATCCCTTCTCAGTTTTCCTATCTCAAGGGTGAACAGACACAGGTTGCTCAGCCTTTCCTCATAAGGGAGATGCTCCAGACCCTTGATCACCTTTGTGTATTTTCACTGGACTCTTTCCAGGAGATCCCTGTCTTTTTTGTACTGTGAAGCCCAGCACTGGTGAGGCATGGTGAGGGCAGAATAGATTTGGAGGATCTCCTCCCTTGATCTGTTGGCAACACTCCTTTTCATGCACCCATCGACCTCCTTGGCAACCATTGGTTCATGGCCAATCTGTTGTCCACCAGGAGGCCTAGGTCCACCTCCACAGAGCTCATCTCCAGCAGGTCATCTCTCAATCCATACTGGTGCATGCAGTTATTCCTCCCCAGGTGCAAGACTATATGCTTGCTCTTGTTAAACCTTATCTAGTTCCTCTCTGTCCAACTCTCCAGCCTATTCAGAACTCACTGAAAGGCAACACAGCCTTCTGATTTGTTGGCCATTCCTTTCAGCTTTGTATCATGTCTCGCTCCAATTTATAGGAGGGAGAGGAGGTTCTTTTAATATAACATACCTGGTGTGAGATTAAGAAACAACAGCTCAGATGTTGGTCCAACCAGTTTATTATAAATCCTAATCAGGGAGATGGAGAAGGGAAGGAGAGCGATAGAAAAGATGGGAAAGAAGCAAGAATTGCATAAATCCGGGATAGTCACCACCAGGATCCAGCAGCGGTCCCGTTGCACGATGTTTCAAAGGTCCAAGGCAAAAGCAGCAGGGGGAGAGCAGCAGCAGCATGGCCGGCCTTGGGCAGCAAGGTCTTCTTCATGAGGAATCTGTTGCCAGAAAACCAATCTCATGATTGTAGGTCCCCTTTTTATCCTTCTTCTTCTGCCATCATGGCATTCCTGGGCGCTTGGGTAAAAGTCGTGTGCAGCACCTCCTGAGATGACCATCTTCCTTGAGATAAGCCCACACGAATGACTGTTTCCTGGCCATTAATCTGTGGCTTATCTCTTTTTTGTGATGCGCCTGGCCTTGTCCATCTGTGTCCCTCAGAAAAAGGATTTCTCAACCCTTGGCCAGGGCTTGCTTGGACTTGTTCATCTGTGTTCCCAGCAAGCTTTGAGGCAATGATTAAAATTTTCTCAAAAAGAGACAAAAAGAATAATAATCTCTTACATATCATCAACTTGTTGAGGACGGACACATCAAGGTCACTGATGAAACTGAACAAGACCGGAGCCAGCACTGACCCCCAAAGAACACCGCTAAATACAGGCCTCAAACATCTGCTTTATAAAACTTAGCACTTCAGTGCTTATTCTCTTAGAATACGCAGAGTAGTTTTGTAATAATCAGCAAGAGATTATTTTCCTATTAGCTAAAAGTAAATGAGGTATTTCAAAACCTTTACCTTTCTTTCTGCCTTCCCTTTTGCCCAATGGATGAAGCAAATATATTTTTGGTGTTCTCTTTTTGTGAAAAACACTAATTTCTGGTTTCTTTAAAAAACAAATCACTGAACAAGTGTTCTACAGAGTCTGAATTCAGATACAGTCAGTAAATGATGTGTTTAGAAAATCTGCATGCTACATTTGTTTAAAGGAATCATATTTAAAACATTCAGGAAAATTTTTAAAATGCCTTGTAAGTCTTGTTTTTCCTTGCAGACAGCTAGTACAAAAAAAACTATACAGCTTCTTAAATGATCTTAAGCTTCAGCTGTAACTAGATTAAAACTACGTAAAGAAGTGTTTTGGTTTTTTTTTTTGTTTTGTTTTTAAATAAGAAGCGTGCTTTTGTCAAAATAAGCCTCAGTCCAGGCTAAAACAGCAAAGGAGACTGACAGCTTTGTCTGGGCTGCTGCTGCTCTCATGTGCCGGATTAATCTCATGTGGATAGATATCCTCAGATCATAAGCTGTGCTCTCAATAATTTTGTCTTCTAAGTACTCCTTAGTACTTACTGTCTACTGTCCCCAAGGGACATCTGCTGCACAGTGGAAAGCAAGTATACTCTTCCATACACACGGGAAAGTGATGTATCATTTAGGAAGTGAGATACTCTGGGCTTGTAAATCACAGTTTTCAGAGAAAATGAATGCTTGAATAGGGTTACTGTAATCAAAAGACAATATAAAAGATAAAATTCCTTCCTCACCACCCCGGCTTCCTTTTAACAATCTTACAGAGTTCTGTGATGGCTTAGAAAATTGAAATCTTCAAAACTTTTGTTACAGTCCCACATCACATTCTCATCTCTAAATTGAAGAGATGTGAGTTGGCTATTCAGCAGATAAAGACCTGGCTGGATAATAAGTTGTTGTCTAATCTCAGCAAGCCTTTTGACACTGTCTACTATAACATCCTCATAGGTAAAATTAGACAGTGTGTGACAGATAAACAGACTGTGAGTTGGACTGAGAATTCTGACTGGCTGAGCTCAGAGGGTTATGATCATTGGTGCAGAGCCTGTTTAGAGGCCTGTAACTAGCGGTATTCCCCAGAGGTTGACACTGGGTCCAATCTTGTTCAGCATCCTCATCGATGATTTGGATGAAGGATAGAATGCACACACAGCCTGTTTGGCTGATTATACAAAGCTGGGAGAAGTGGCTGACACACCAGAGGATGGTGCTGCCATTCAGTAAGAACTGGACAGGCTGAAAAGCTGAGTGAGAGAAAGAAGATTCAACAAGATCAGTTGTGGAGTTCTACTTCTGGAAAGGGATAACCTCACATCACTACAGGTTAGGGTTTGACCTGCTGGAAAGGAGCTCTGCAGAGAGACACCTGGGTGTCCTGGTGGGCAACAAGTAGGCCATGAGCCAACAGTGTGTCTTGTGGCCAAGAAGGACAATGATATGCTGGAGTGCGTTGAAGAGAGCATGGCCAGCAGGTCAAGGGAGGTGATCCTCCCCCTCCACTCTGCCCTGGTCAGGCCACATCTGGAATACTGAGTCTAGCTCTGGGTTCCCTACTTCAAGAAGGACAGGGAACTTCCAGAGAGAGATAAGTATGCTACATTTTTATTGTCAATATCTGAACTTAATGAATTTGTAACATGGAATGATTCCTTGTCTTACTGTCAACCCTCTCCTGAAATCTTGCTCTTTCCTGTTCCTTCTTGCTAGCTGTGGACTCACTTGAAGTTTAGTTTCTGTACTATTCTCTCTGTTGCTACAGTATGTGACTGCATAAATCATAATCTATCCCATAGGTATGAATTTATTAAATACTTTCAATAACTGCAGAAAGATGTCTTAGCATTTTTTACTAACTTTAATAATTGCAGAATTGAAGTTAATGTGAACTTATTAAAAAAAAAAAAAAAAAAGGCAATTTTATTACTATCTGTTGTATTTGCCTCTCTGTTCCCTTCTGAGCGATTTGTACAACTCCCACAGGAGAGACACTGCAAAGCATACTGGGATATTTGAATCCTATTAAGGCAGACATCTTAGATGTGGGAGTATGTAGACATTTGTTCGTTCTCCTTATAAAACTTTCTGTAGGATCCTTTGACTTGCCTTTTAATTTACAGTTGCCTATAAACAAAATGAAACAAAATCTTATGTAACTTGATCTTTCTCCAGCAGAGGTCAGAACAGTATAACATATTGCTCTACATCCATGTGAGCTCCTGTATTAGGAAAAGATTTGCCTACTATTTGTACCTGTAGGAGCTGACAGAAATAAGGATGCTGGTGGAGTTTCAGGTCAATTGTAAATTCGCGGGAAGGCCAGAAATTTGCTGGTGAAATATTTGGACTAATGCCAGTAGCATAATCTTTTCTGTGCTGGAGTTTGTTTGAAAGAAACTGAAACAAATAATTTAATTGGCAATCCGAAATAGGTAAAAAAATCCATTATTTGCAGATACTGGTTGTATTATTGCTTTCAAATAATTTTATCAATTTCTGGTTTTAAAAAAACACTATTGAATCATATACTCTGAACTATACGTTCACAGGCCAAAATATTCTGTCTTGACAACATGTAATGCTCAGCCAGGGGGACAGCTACAAGTACTGTTTATAGATATGTATAGAAGTCAAACTTCCTCTGATCTTTCAAGTCAGAAAGCTCTTACTGGAAAAGAAAAATAATACCCTCTGACTTACATGTTATGTGAAAAATGACTGACCAGCAATTTCATGTTTTGCTTATATAATGTGTAAATAATTTTCAGTTTTTCAGATTTTATAATTGCAATTTTCAGTTAACAATTTATTATCCCAAATAATTTTCAAAATACTTTTTCAAAGCAAAGATTCAAACTGCAAACTGTTGTTACTCCCCCAGTGAAGATAGCAAATGTGAAGAGTTCAGCATTATTCTGTCTTATGGACCAGGTGTAATAGACAAAATATCACAATAAAGTGAGATCACAGGCAGATATGTAACAGAAGAGAAAGCCATTGTTTTTTAAACTATTAAAAGAATGCAGTGGAGGAAAGGGTGATTGAGCTTCACACAAGTTCCCAGTGAATGCAAGTCAAACACAGCTCTCAGGCTGAGAAATCTGTTGCAGGTATCTACTCCTTTCCTATATCACGAGTGAACAGGAGTCAGGAATACATTGCTGTTCTCCAGTGTCCTTCCCTCTTCAAACACAAAATGTGAGAGGAAATGTCTTACTTCCAGTACCTAGCAAGGCAGAAGTGCAGCTATGTTTCATGCAGAGTAGTGACATATCTACTCCTTACTTTGTATTTAACTTAACCACAAAAAAACGCATTGACAAATAGTATTTCCCATACACAACGTTTATCTTTGCACTAGGAAATGATCTGATGACTGGAGCACCCTATTTATAAAGAAAGATTAAGTCAGTTGGGGTTGTTAAGCTTGGAGGAGAGAAGTCTCCATGGAAACATTACTGTGGCCTTTTAATATATAAAAACAGCTTATAAGAAAAATTGAAGAAGACTTTTTACTAGGACATTTAAATGGGCAAGAGGCAACAATTCTAAACTGCAAGAGAGTAAAGTTAGAATGGATATAAGGAAGAAATTCTTTGCCATGATAAATCACTGTCATAGGCTGCCAAAGAAGCAATGGATGCCCCATTCCTGGAGGCATTCAAGGCCAGGTAGGATGGGACTCTGGGCAACAGGACCTAGTGGCAATGGCAGATAGATTGAGCTAGATCATGTATGTCACAACTTTTGGCTTTCCTGGGCTATACTTAGTGAATAGAAATTGTCCTGCTCTGCATATATGTAGGTCACTCCAAAAGTAATGCCTGCTATATATTCCCATGGAAATGGCAATAGTTACATAGGTCACAACAAAACTATTTGATAGAGCAAATTCTCAAGTACAAAACACTATTTTTCAACCTAGTCACCACCACTACTTTTGTATTTTCACCAGTGGTGAGCAAAAGTATGCATGCCACACTCATAACAATCTTACCCACTGGCATCACTGCTGAAACACACCACCCATCACCTCACTGTGCTTGTATTCACTACAATACAAATCTCAATAACAACTAAGAAAGCATCAGTGAATGTCAATGGCTGCAGCTTTTTCCACATGGAGGAATTCAACATCACACCTTTGCTTCATGAGCACTTCGTATCAGATGCCATTTTGTCAGAGTGCCCCTCTGCTGCCATTTGTTACACAGCAACAGAATGTTACAAAGTATTGGCAGGAAGGTTCAACCTCTACTGCTGTGCCATCATCTGATTCTGATGCTATGGGTCAGCACAATAAAGTAGAAGGAATTACTTCCAGAACAGCCTTTTCAAAGTGCACAATATCATTATTATATAAGTAATAATATATAACAAAACATTTTAATTTTAAATATTTTTCTCTAAATATTAAAGAGAAAAAAAAAAAAAAAAAAAAAAGGGACAGAAATGAAAACATAAAACTAGTGGAATATTTGACCTCGCTTTTGTGAAACTGACAAACCAGTTTTGATAGCGGTGACTGTAGTTCTTAATGAGGTCTCAAGATGTTCATCAGAGACTTTTTGATGAAATTTTACTCTTCCTGTATTTCATCCTTGACAATAACTATCCAAAATTTGTGTACTGCCAAAAAGTGATGACATGAATAAGGTGTGATTGGAAGCTAAGGATATTTTTCTCTGGGAAGTTAGAGATTATGAAAGTTTGGCAAATGGACATGATCAGATTTTTAAGTTAAATATCTTATCTGTACATTCAATTTGAAAATGTGCAGGTCATGTATTTATATCAACTGAAAATAGTGCACAAATGTAAACTGTTGATTTTTTGGGAGGGCAATCTTGAAATCCCAAGCTGAGGGGTGCAGTTGACAAACCCAAGAGACACGGTGCTACCCAGAGGGACCTAGACAAGCTTGAGTAGTGAGCTCAGGAGAATGTCACAAGGTTCAACATACTGAAGAGCAAGGTCTTGCACCTGGCTTGAGGCAGCTCCCACTACCAATACAATCCAGGGGATGAAAGGATTGAGCACAGCCCTAGTGAAAAGGACTTGTGGATACTAGTGAATGGCAGATGAACATGAGCCAGCAATGTGCCCTAAAGAGACCAGAAAGCCAACTGTATCCAGGACTGCATCCAAAGCAGTGCAACTGGCAGGTCGAGGAAGGTGATTCTGCCCATCTACTCTGCATTGGTGAGGCCATGTCTGTCCAGATGTAGAGTCCTCAGTACAAAAGAGACATGGACCTGTTGGAGTGCATGCAGAGGAAGATCATAAAAAAGATCCCAAGGATGGAACACCTCTTCTATGAGGACAGACTGAGGGAGCTGGTGCTATTCAGTCTGGAGAAGAAAAGATTCTGAGTTGACCTGATAATAGCCTTTCAGTATCTAAAGAGGGTCTATAAGAAAGAACTGGACAAACTCTCATTCAGGATTTGTTGTGAAAGGACAAGGAGAATTGGTTTCTAACTTAAAGTTGAGCTCTGAGCAGTCTGATCTAGCAATAGATGTCCCTGTTCATTGAAGGAAGTTGGACTAGTCATTCTTTAAAGGTCTCTTTCAACTCTTTCTAAGATTCTGCGATTCTGTTTTGAAATTCCTACCTCAAAATGGAAAATAGGACTATGTATTCTTAGCTGGTCAAAGCCCTGTGTTTAGCCAGCGTATCAAAATGCATGCAATATTTGCCACTTCAGTCAGCACTGCCCAGCACTGCCCTCCCTGTGCCCTGCTTTCAGTTGACACAGCATTAATAGTGCACTGATGGTTCAGCTATTGCTGAGCAGTGGGCACATGCCAAGGGAGAGAGTGGGCTGCATTGCCTGAACTAGTCAATCTTTACAGTTCCTTCTAACTCAAAGATTTCTGTGCTTTTGTGATTTTATAAAAGACAAATATTACCTTAATTCCAGCTACCACAGCACAGTGTGGAAAAAGTTCTCTTGTCTTCTAAGAATCACAGAAAACTGAAATAGTGTGGGAATCCAGTAATCCAAAAGCAGGGAAAAAAACGTAAAGCCAACTCCAGTGAAATATGAAAGAGCATTATCAGAGTAATTTTCTTCACTGTATCCATTGCTGCAAATATTTATTTTATTCATGTGGGGCTATTTCTCTGTGGTGTTTTATGATATGCCAAAGAAATATAGTAGAATCCTCCATTTTACATGTGAAGTGATGGCACTGTCCCTGCACATGAGGTGAACTTTACTTATACTCCAACCAAAATTCAGAAGACTGCTGTGTGAAATCGTCATTGTAGTCTGGTATCTCTTTTTTGGGTTCACCCAAATGAATATATGACCAATTAAAATGCTTCAGTTGAGATCTCTCTGCAGCACAGCCAAGGAATAAGTGATACTTCTATATCACACCTAGAGGAGAGATGCAAGTTAGGGATCTGTATTCACAGAGGCAGAAATTTCACTTCTACTTTCACTGATTGTAGAAAGAATCTCAGAATAAAAAAAAATCTTTTTCTTCTTGCCTCCTCAGGAGTATCTGAAGTTTCTGTGAAAGCATCTTTTCACTAGGAAGTTACTCTGGTATATGTGCAGACCTGACTCAGATATGATTGAGATGAGTGACAAATATTTAGTACCAGATTCTTCCCAGTGTTTTCCTCTCTGCAAGAAATGCTGATATAGCAGTTTTCTCAGTAGATGGCACTTTTCCCATTTCTCTAGTTCTTCTACTGTAATAGAACTGTCCTTATGTCATGTGTGAGACAGGATGACTCCAGATCCCAGTGGCTATAGGGCCTTCTCCCTGTAACTGTGGGAAGCTGATCCCAAGTCTGTGCCAGGTTTAATTGCAATACTGCTCCTGGCTATTCTGTAATTGTTGACTAGGTGCTTGATTTTTATTAATTTTTCATGTCTAGATTCATTTTCAGTGTTCTTATGCCTTATGGGATACTCAGATCTCAGGCTACCTTCTGAAAGTGTTCACATGCAGAATTGCATCTTTCAGTCAAGAGCAGCAGCTCTGATTAGGATGACTTCTATGCTATTTTGCCAGTCTCCTGGGATTTCACGGTTGTGTTTGTGGAAAAATTACAGTGAAGAGTAAATGAAAAAAATATACTGTTTACTTTTTAAATTCAATTTTACACGTAATTTCTATGATATTGTGGCATAAAAATAATGATTTTTTGTCAGGCAAATGAGTAAATTAAAGAAAGTCCTGTATTAAAAACAAACAAACAAACAAACAAACAAAAAACGATCCTTCACAGTTCTAGAATAACGATATCATTGTTCCATCATACGTTTCTTACTTCTCTGGCAGGTGAGGCAAGTTAAAGCAAAATTTTGCCCACACCTCCTTAGGGCTATGAACATTTCCCTTACATAAATCCTTCTGCAGATATCCTTTTGACTTTGATTTTTCTTCATATATGCATACATATATATTTGTTGAGGAAGTGTTTGTATTGCATTGTAGCAATGGAAATATATATATTTACTGTGAAAACTTTATGACAAATGTCATAACAATAGAGTCATATTCCATATGTAAGCAATTGTTCAATGCTTTCCTGAAATCCTCATTAATACCTACATCAAAGACTCAGCTAGATGGCACACTACTGATAAGCAGGGTATCTGTGAATGACTGCTTTTCTACAGAACTGTTCCTTAATTAACAAAAAGGAAGAAAATACAAGATTCTGAAAAATAATTTAAATGACAATAAATTAACTTCTCTAGCCAGGCTATAGAAGTTCTCAAATACTTCATTCTTCTTTGCTTAGTAGAGAAGATTGCTGTAAATATTACAGAAGTTTAAGAATCATACTCTGTCTTTTCTGCACTATGTACTTGCATTTCTCTTAAACTAAGATTTAACTATGAATTATCTGTCCATTTTGCTGAGTTTGTTCTAAGCAATTTTTATTCTGAATTTTAAATTACTGTGTATGCAGGTCTCTAGCATTTTGGTACTATATTCCTTAAGTAAACATATAAAGAGGAGCTGTAGAATTTAGGAATTGGGCATAATATTCTAAATCAATTTATTTCCCAGTATTTTGCACAATTTGGGTTATTTTTTTCTACCTCTTTAAAAAGTTCAGTATATTTTCCTGCCTCAAATCTATTACCTTTCATGTATTTTCTGCTAACATATTTTCCTTTTCATGAAATATATTTTATATCATTGCTTCCTTCAAATTCACCTCTTAGGCCCTTAAATATTTTGGGAAATAAAATCTTTACCACCTTACTTACTCACAAAATCCCTTTCTTTGATTACTACGAACAAGATTTGATCTTGATGTGTATTTGCTAGGTAATTGTAGTCTATGTGCAAATATGCACTGACATACACACTTGCAGATTTGTGCATCAGTACTTCAGAGAAGCAAGTTTTCTCATAGAGAACACAATGACTAAAAAGTAAACAGATATTTTCTGTTTAATCATTTAATGTCTTATTTATACCATAAGAATTTCAGTTTTAAATATTTAACTTGTTTCTGGATTCTCTCAACTGGTGTGCTCTTTTTTCTGTCCTCAGATTTGTTATACATTTCCCTGGCTGAATGTCATTATTAAAACTCTCACCTTCAAAATAATTTATTCTATGCAGCATTCAAGAGAAAGATTATTATTGAAGTTGTCCATTTGATTTGCTTAAAAATTAAAGAGATAAAATGCACCTTACAGATAGAACATACTTTTGGAAGTCAAAGCAGTAGTGTCATGCAAACAGTCCTGGGGCAGTAAAGCAACAGACTACAAGGAATAACTCATTCTTCTGTTCAGAGGATAGTGATATTCACAGAAGATGTTTACCTGAATTATATGGATATTTCCCATGTATTTATGTGGAAAACAAGAAGGAAACAAAGTAAAACAGGTACTAAAAGTGTCAATGAATAAACCTTATAAAAAGATGTAATTTGACTAAATAAGGTTAAAAAATTGAACTCAATGAACTTACATATGTAAGTGAATAAAACTTGCCACGAATAAACCGGTAGAAGTTAACAATTCAGACTGTACAGACGTAAAGGTGGATAAAAGTGACAGATAATATACTAAAGTTTTTGCAAGATCTCTTTCTTTAGTGAAGTTTTGTACGTCACGTATGGTAAAAAAAGCACTAAAAAGCGATTCCTGAAATAAAGGCTTATACGCTATGATCTACTTTACAAAAGTGAACAGACTAATGTATAGGCATTTTACATTTTGTTAAAGTAATTGAGAATTCTCTGAAGTGGAGTACAGTGACACAATGCAAACTGAGAGAACATACTGTGAGCGTGACACACAACCTGAGGACACCTTACTTTGTTGATCATAAGGTTTAGATTTCTAGGATGCTTCCTTCTGATTAACTCTCCTTATGGCTAATGTCACCAGTTGTTTGCTTATGATTGTTTGCTGACGTCTAGAGAAAAGCATAAGATACCCTAAGTTTCCCATCTATATATATCAGCAAAATGCAAGATATAAGTGCTGTATGTTACACTCTGATGTTTTTTTATATCTATAGAGAGGACTGGTTGTTTTGCTCATTTGTATAACACCACACAAATTATCCACATAAATAACTCTAGTACTGCATTTCTCAATCTTATTAAAGTTATTTCTCACGGCATTCAATTTGGAAAGCTAATTTCATTTCACATCTCCTTTACAGTAGTGTTAACAGAGAAAGTAATCATGCTGCATGGGAGAAGAGTTGCATTAAGAAAAGGAGGTTGAAGTAGGAGAAATCTAAGTGCTTTTCCCTCTGCACTTTTGGTGAGAGACTAATGAAGAAGCTATATGTGTTTTTCTGAAGGGATGTAATTCAGGTATGTGAGCTCACAGTGCTTCTCTCTCCACCCTCCTACTGCTGTTTGAACTTTATTGGCTCTCATGATTTGTAGTCATCTGAGAACAGGCAGCAGTAGCTGACATATAGAAGAGACTTTGCACTCAAAAGTTCCTTGTAGTTCTTTGTTGTTCAGTTGTTTAACTTGGTCTTGTGAAACATTTTCTCTCTTCCTACTCTTTTTTTTTTTTTCTTTTTTTTGTTCCCCCTGTAGATACCTACAAACACATCAGCATTAATAGCGAGTGACTGTATCTTCTTTCTCTTTCAAACTGAATCCCAACCCCAAAACACAAAATGTTTATTGGTCAGAACATTCAGAAATAAGTACTTAATTTTATTTTAGACAATTTTGACTTAATACATAGAAAGAAATATTTACTCTTGAAATTCCCCACGTAGAGAAAACAACAGGTAAAGAATGTTGAATACTGAGTATATTAATATTGAGTAACTTGTGTTGAGTGTTTATTCATCATTATCATCTGGTAAAGAAATCTCTGTAGACAGATTCTGATTTTCTTGTGTTCCTTTAATACCCAAATGCAAACACTGGCAATTTTTTCTTGTAGTTAAGCCTTGACCAGGGTACTAAGTGAAAGCCCAAAAATTGTGCAAAAAATAAGTGCTCTGTGGATTACCAGTGAAGATTTATGTGAGATAACTTGTGTTAATTCTCTTCTCTGAGGATTCCTGGAGACAGTGGAGTTCATAAGATCTTATTTGTTTTAAAAAGCATCGAGACTGCAGATAAGCAGTGTCGATGATGCTTTGTGTTACAAACTTCTCTCTACTAAGGATGCATTTTAGTACTGTGAATTGTCTGTTCATAGCCAGTGTCTGATAGTTTTTGTCTATCTATCTGTACACTAGATCTAATTAGACAATATTCACTAACACATTTCTTCTTTCACATTCTTTTGAAGACTTTCTTGGTTTTTTTTTTTTTTTTTTTTTTTTTTTTTTTTTTTTTTTTTTTTTTTAATAGAGGTGGTTATGGATAACATTGTTCTCACTTGATTCACTGCCTGTCAGACATTCTTAATTTCCAATGGCAATAAATCTCTAATCTTGCTCAAATTTTTCCAGTCTCATTGTACTGTCACCACATGTTCAGCTCAGTCCTCAGCATATTCACTATATCTAATAACGAGCTTTATTCAGAAAGAGTGTAGCATCTGGAATCACCAGCAATCTTCTAAGGAGCTAATACTTAAACCGTTGATATTTTGCACTGTCTGGCAGGTATGATAACATCAACATGCCATTTTGGTTGCTAAAGCTAGATGTCAGCTATATGGTTCATACTATGTCATCAAAATTTCTTAATATTCTATGACAGAAGTACTTATAGTTAAAGAATTTTTCTGCAGTGATAGTGAGAGTATGGTGCTCTGTTACAGTGGTTTAATTGAAAAGTTAACCAGAAGATGTCAAATTGACAAGGAGCATATTAAGCTTGACATTACTTAGTCATAGCGTTATACTCCACATAGAACAATAAGAAATGTGAGGTATATAAAATAATGTATTCAGAAACAAACAGCAAAGAACTATCCTTTTCCATTTGCTCTCCCTTCTTCTCCCTTCTCCATTATTTGGTTCTCAATACCTCTTACTCTAATAATTTTCTTCTTGAAAGAGTTTGCTACTTCTATTCTGCTCCCATCCAGGGCAACCTTCATGTATTTTGGTTAATACTTACTTACCAAACACCTTGGCTAACTCAAATCTTTCTTCACTGTCTACTAGCAATATGCAGAAGTGGCTGTGGCCACTTTATTATACTGTTTATTAATCATCTTCGTTACTGCCCTTGGACCAAATTTCACAAGTCAGAGTTTCAACAGTCAAATCATTTGATAACAATTATGTTTACTGGGTCCTCATACCCATCCAATTTTTTTCATGCAACAGTTGATTTATGTCCTTCCTGCAAGACTACAGAGCATTTTATTTGACTGAGTCAGTTTATGTTTTGCTTCCAGATCTTTAACTTCTGTTTCCAGAGCAGTATATTTGTCAAGCCACTGTTTTTCTCTCAGTGTAGCAGAGGTTATAATTCAGCCCTTGAGAAGAGTCTAAAATCTCAGGGAGGCCTCCCACAAAGTTAACAAGGAACTATTATTCCCAAATTTTTGGAGACTCTTCTTTGCTTCTTTAAGTGGAACCTTTCCTAATAAGGATTTTTTTAAATATGAGTTTTCAGTAGAAGGATAAATGAAAGGCAATTTTAACACCAAGAAAACTCGGATGAGGAGAACAGAAGAATCAGGCAGTGAAAACATGATCAGACAGTAAACATGGTGGTAGTGGGAGCAGGGTGAGTGGGGGCTCTTATTCTGTTAAAGATCTTCACATTAACTTTTACAGAATTATAGTGAGATCTTACAGAACCTCAAGGTAACCCTCAGCTTTGCTCTAACTCTTTCTTGCACTCCTAATTCTGCTATTGTTTCATTCCTTTCTTCTTATTTTTCTTGCACTTGACTTTTCTGCACTCATTTTTTGTGTTCCAGACAGAATATCCTACTCTTTTCCCCTCAAATCCTTTTGCTTGCCAAGATCTCACATCTTTCAAATTCCTCCCTAAGACCTCCTTCATCAAGGAATTTTAACTCCTTATCCAAGCCAGATGCCTTTCTTGCTCTAAATACTTTTTCCGTATCTTCTCTTGTGTGTCTTAAAAGACATGGATATCTGGCAGTCAGGGATTATCAGTAATTTTCTTCCTTGAGACAGAATGAGAATTTCTTATTGTTTCATTGTTTTGACTGATCAATCTAAGAGTCCTTCTATCTCATGGTTGCCATTCAGTAGTTTTCCTCTTTAAAAATTACTGCAAATATGGGGATGCTTTTGCCATGGCAAGACTTAAAGGACCTCAGATTTCTAGGACTTGTTTTTTTCATACTGCAAGAATGAGACAACTTACCAATAAGTATGCAAATGCTAGTCCCTTGTCAACCTTTTAGGAAAACTTAAGGAGTGCATTCAATAGTGTTAAAATTTAGAAATTTTTATCCATGAATGAAATCATCCCATTCAGTTCAATTGGGATTTTATTATAGAGTTTTTTTTTTTTTTTTTTTTTTTTTTTTTTTTTTGCTTAGGCATCCACTGATATATTAAAAAAAATCACTATTTCAATCCAAATAAAAACTATATATTTAGTAACTGCTAGTGACTATAAAAGTCAGCTTTCAGGATATTTAAAAGGAAGTGCAACAAGTTCACTCCTCTTTTTAAATTTCAATCTCTGTGAAATGCTGAGCAGAACTTTACTAGCACTATGAGCAGTGTTTGCGTAAACTATTGCTTTTCTCATGTTTCATCCTAGTAAATTTCAATGGTGTAATGTGATAATAATTTAAGCCCAGAAAAAAAGGGCCTCAATGATTACTGTGTAATATTTGCAGAGTTTTAGTCATCATTTATCCCTGCCCAGACTGGGTGATCATAGTTTACTGTACGTATATGCATATATAATGCAAAGACTGGAGTATTTAATTATGCAAGCATAGTTATGAATACTCTCAGTTGTGAAAGGACTCACTGGTAAAAAAAATTTATGCTTTGCATGTGTGTATGTTCGTTCACAGACAGATTGTACTAGTATTAACAGTGAGTACATTACAGAGAGAAATCCACTCCTGATCTTGATTCTGCATTAGAAATGAAGTGGTTGTGAAACAAATGGGTCTGTATTTTTGAAATTCCAGGTACATTTTTGTGATGCACCGTGAACTGCTTTTCTCCTGTTGGGTAAACTGGCCTTAGTGTGTCTTTCTCAATCATATCCCATGTACTGTAGACAAACACAGATATTCTGAATTCTTCAAACTTACCAGATGCCAAAAGGTGTACTTCTTTACACTAGCAGCTCTTTGGAACAACTTCAATGTATCATCAGATTAACCAAAAGATATACTTGGTTCTGATGAAAATGTTGGGTGTTTCACCTCAGTTGAATGGCAGTCTTTGGTTTTTTTTTGCTCTCTTTATTCTCTCTCTCTCTCACACACACACGCAACACACATTAACACACTTCCCTGACACAGGATTTTTACAAAAATGACCAAATAATGTTATTACTGGATGTTACATTTTGATCACATTGGATTATTTCAGTTGGCGAAGCAAAGGAAACTCTTATCTTCCCTTCTCTCATTATTTCCCGTTTGTCATCTGTTAAGAATTTTTGATGTATTTATCACTTCAGAGCCAAATGCTGTCTCTCAGCAAAGGGCCAGTGTTTCATATCTTTCCATTTATGACACTCAAAGAATAAGGGAGTTTAGTCTCTATAAAGACAAGATGATATATTTCCAATGACCTCAACACATCAGTGAAACAGTAGTGCATCATAAAGGATGTAAAATATGTCCCATGTAATGCCCAGTAGTAAGACAGTGCAATATAAAAGACTAAAGAAAAAGTACGTTTCACTTTTGAAGTATGATTTTATCATTCTTTAATAGTATCCAGATTACATTTGTGTAGTACTCATGATGATGAAAGAATTCAGCAGTTGTAGAAAGTTATACAGAAGAAGTCCATTATTTTGAAAGACACAAAACAGTATTCACCTGCTAGTTACTCATAAGTGCTTTTGGTAAGGCCACAAAGAAAAAACAGCTTGCCATCTAACATTTACAAGACCACATAAATTCCAATAGTACATGCAAGATATAAGTGAAAGGATCATTTCCATAGCACTATGGAGAGCTTCCACTGAAAATAAAAATAAATCTTAAGGAGTTAGTCATTTTCCAAACATTAAATTTTCCCTTTCTCAGTTAATTACATTAAATTTTCTACTTTATTATTTATATTGTTAATGTAAGCAAGCTTTTCTTTTACAATCAGGAAGCAAAAAGGTTAATGAATAATGCAGGACATAAAGCATTTCAGAATTCAAATAGCTTTTTCAGGTTCATTTGAAGAAGCTAAATTCTGCACATCAAGAAGAATTACGAGTTCTTCTGTGGAATCTTGATTGTGACAGTCTTAACTTCAGTGTATTCTTGAAGGCCGTATTCTCCCCTAGACAAAAGAAAACCAAGAGAAATACCGAAGTTAATAAGTTAATGCTTTTTATACAAATTATGTCCTTATACTTTCCGTGGCACTGTTCAATTGCACAGATGGGTAACAGGGTTAATAGACATATCTGTAAGACATCTGTGCAGTTAAACTGCTTTTGGATGCCTTTCGAAAAGCTGTAATAATTGTTTCCTGGGAAAAGTGGGAAAGAGAGTGGTTTCATTTCTGTGCAAAAGAATGGCATTCAGTCAGTGTAGTGCATTTCTAAACTTAGTTTGTGTGCAACAAATCAGGCATGCATTGGGTCTTTGCAGGCATACACAACACGTCTTTTGCCAAAGCCTTCCTCTGCTGTCACGAGTCTTTTCCAGAGTGTAAGAAATAGAAGCTTAATCTCAAGTAAACTGGAGCAATAATTAATCCTCTGTGAAATCTCTGAGACTGTGAAAATACTTAATCTTAGTGTGATGTTCTTAACATGATTCCACCTTTAGGTTTTACATGACAAGATGAAGTTTACTTATGTGTCTAGCTGGTTGGCATTTGATGCAGGAAAGGTATTTAGACATAACTTGACCGGTTTTTCAGAACCAAAGTTTCTGTGATGCAACACTACTCAGTTCCCAGAAAAATCTAGATACTCATGTACGCAAAACAGAAATCTGTACTCCGGACTCCGCTGTGGGAAAATGAATCCCAATTTTCTTACTGTTTTGATGACGTATTTTATTATTACGTGGCATTTAGTAGTTCACTTCATAGTGGTGTTAAAACTCCAAGAACTATATAGGGATTTTTTTTCTGGGATTCCAGGAAACTGATGGTTTGACACACTGACTTAATTCAGTGCAATTTTTTCACACATATTTCTGCCGCTTCTACAACTGATTCCCACCTGCTTACAAAGCTTTTGGTTTTTTTATTTTTATTTTTCTTTCATTTTCCATGGCAGACCTTTATCTGGTGCTTATTCCTTTCCTCACTATTCCTTGCTCTTCAGTGGCAATATATTTTTTATTAGAGTACTAGTTGCGATTTTGGACCAAGCATTAGGAAAAACTTCATTTGCACAGATCTGAACTGCTACAAAATGCACAGTAGTGCATTTCTGTGATATTATTGATTTCCCATTTTTTTCTTTTTTTTTTTTTTTTGCCACAGCAAGTAAATCTTCAAAATAATTCTACAAAGGTCTATAATTCAGAAGTGAAAATTTCCCAATTTTCTGCAATCAAGTGCATAACAGTCGGTGTTAGCAATGGTCCAGATGTGGTGAGTTTTTTTTTTGTTTGTTTGTTTTTGTTTTTGTTTTGAATTTTGTTTGTTTTCATTTCATTTTCTGATTTTCTCAGCATTTATATAAATCTCTTCCCTTTGAAGCCATTGGCACATCATTTGCTATCAGGAGCATATTGAATTCAATAATAAGAAAGCATGAAAATCCTAGCTTTTATTTCTTTTAAATAATAAAAAAAAATCTGATGTCTTTCCCTTGCATTTCTTAACAAAAGTCTACTGTGATTTATGTTGCAAGAAGCCCAAAAGCAAAATGCTGTAATGTAGGAAAAGTGTAGGATATCGTATCTTTAACAGCATAGCACATGATATGAATCTAATGCTACTATGAATATCAGAATGAATGTGGATGAAAGAAGATGTGATTCAAACTGAAACTGTAGTAAATCTTAAGTCTGAAACAATTTGATTAGCTTTTCATTTCTATAAACTGTTCCATTTCTTTTCCCACTTCTCTGGGAAAAGACAAGAGTATTGCAACTATATAGTTATATTTTACAATGCATTTAATCAAGTTGGATAGTAAATTCAAGGATTTTAAAATGTCTTGTATTCTTAAAAAAGAGACACTTACAGGGGATTCCAAACTATGCATGATTTCTGTGTACATATATGCATGTCGATGACACTTTCTATATATATGCAAAAACCGTACACCATAAACACAATGATTAGTTTTTCATATTAATAGTCTGCAAACTACTTCACAGTTATTGTGAAAATTGTCTTTATAATGGAATTCTTTGCTTGACATTCATGATATTTCTGAATATTACACAGAGTAGTTTGTCAAAATCTCAAGTTGGTCATCCTAGCTGTGAATATTAATAGCTGGAATTTGGAATTTCATCTTCTATTTCCAATGAATCTACAGTATTAAAGTTGTTTACTTACATTTCTCTTCCATTTCCTGACATCTTAAATCCTCCGAAAGGACACTGAGCTGACAATGCACTGTAACAATTAACCCTGGAAGAATTGTAAAAAAAAGACTTTAGAAAGTATGAAACAACCTTTCTCACTTCTGACAAATCTGTGTTGTGCCATCAGCTATAATATATTTGTGGTGATAAATCTGTGGTAAAATACATATGAGTAATGCATTTGCAAGAAATATGCTACTGTGATGAAGTAGCATATTGATCAAAAGTCTTCAAGCTGAGTGAAAGTCACATCTTTCTTCTGATAGTAACAACGAATCTCCTTCCTAATCAATGAATCAGCTCTCAACCCAAATCTAAGCAGAGGTAGTTCTGCTGTATGTCTACTTTCAATAGGCAAATTCAGGTCACTTAAATGTTTGTTTAGTAAACTTTTTTTTGGTTCTTCTCAGTGTTAAGCCATTCTGTACTTGTGGCTGAAAACAAAATACAAGGATACAGTGAATAAGGATGGAATGGGAATTTGTACTAACAAGAGTTTGGGCAGAATACGCATTGTACTCCATAGCTGAGTAGCAATTTCTATTTTTCAACATTGTCAAATCAGATGTTCTCTATTTTCACATCTTACATTTTTTCCACTGCCAGTCTAACGGTTTATTAGGAAAAGGACTGGATATTAGGAAAAGGCTCTTTACCAAGAGGGTGGTTGGGCATTGGAGCAGACTCACAGGGGCAGTAGCCAAAACTGTTAGAGTTCAAATGGCATTTGGATAATGCCCTCAGACATCCAGCCTAGTTTTGAGTAGACCTGTGGAAAGCCCAGATTTGGGCTCTATGATCCTGGTGGGTTTCTTCCTACTCAGCATATTTTGTAACTCAGTAAAAAGGTTTTTTTTCATTGTTAAGGATTCCTAGACAGATCAACAATTGCAGAAGAGTGAATAACAAAGATTTTACTTTTGTTTTAACCTTTCATCCTTTTGAAAGAATATTATCTCTTAGGTCAAACTTGTTAACTTTTATAAAACATATGTTTTTAAGTCACAAGACATCAGCAGAAATTTGTACTCATGGCATGTCCTTATATATAAAAAATAGTAAGTACACGTGCTTTGAGTGCCAGTGAAATTAATTGTTCACTTTCTGATAGGAAAATGTGCGACTCTTTGTCAGAAATTACATAGTCTGATGTTCCTTCAGGTTTCCACTTTTGCTTCTCCCAGCCTTTGCCTTTTAGTTCCGTACAGGTTGTCTTTTTCTTTTCCACTTCTACATGACAGTTTTTTTGCAAGTTTTTTCTGCCTTATGGTTCCCCTTAGCATCTTTTCCTCCCTGCTTATAACTGTTCTTAGAATTATAAAATCACAGAATCCATAGAGTTGGAAGGGATCTTTAAAGGCCATCTAGTCCAGCTGCACTGCAATAAACGGGGACATCCACAGCTAGATCAGATTGCCCAGGACCCGATTCAAGCTTGTCTTGAAAGTCTTCAGGGACAGGGCATCAGCCACGTCTCTAGGCAAGCTGTTCCAGTGCCTCACCACCCTCTCTGTAAAAGACTTTTTCCTTCTATCCAACATAAATCTACTCTCTTTAAGCTTGAAGCCATTTCCCCTTGTTCTATCCCCACAATCCTGCTTCTTCGATCCGTACTGATTCTTACACTTTTTTGAATCACGTTATATCAATCTTTTCATTCACAGGAAAATTTTCTGCACAGATTAATGGTCAAGCAACTTCAAATAATGGATTTATTTGCACATTACAGAAAATGATCCCTGCAAATTGAATATGTATTGGGTTACCCCCAAATCCTGAATAGAAAAGAAACCAGTGTCTTTACTGCCTTTCCTTTTGTTTTCTTTCACTTTTAGTAAGCACATGTAATTTTTCCAGACTAAGTTTACAGGGCAAATGTGTGAAGAACAGAAGTATTTCTAATATCTCAGTAGGTATGGACAAGTGAGGGTTGAAATACAATAATGTACCAGCAAAAGCAGTTTTCTGGTTTTCTGCATTTCTGAGGGAAGATTTAAATGAGTCATGACTTACCACACTGTCCCAGCCTGAAGAGCAGCTGCAAACGTCAGTGCTTTATCAATGTCTTTGGTAAAAACTGCTGCTGCTAAGCCATAGGTAGTGTTATTTGCCCTCTTGATAACTTCATCTATAGTTTTAAACTTCATGATTTGTTGAACAGGTCCAAATATCTGTTTTAGGCACATACAAATACATGAAGTGGACTATCGTATCTCATTATCACAATTTATAAACAATAAAAAATGTTTCTTTCAGACAGTCTTGTTCCTAAATTCAATCAGCCAAGGTTATCCATGTTAGAGTTCTAAAATGGATTATAAATTAACATGGAGGTAATATTTTTATAGCATGGAGCAAATCAAGTTGGCCTCTTGTAAAAAGAAAAAAGAAAAAAATGAATAAAGCAATAGATAAGAAACAATACACAATGAAAATAAATAAATAAATAAGATGAAGAGATGCCTAGCATAACAGCTATGTAGCATGGAGTTATGGTATGTTACAGATCTATACTGGTGACTAGCCAACTGGTATTTCTTCAGGAAACTCCAAGTTGAAAAAGGTATTCAACGTATCTCTCTCCTAAACTTTTAATTAGTCCTTCATTTCTGCAGATATCAGCACTATTAAACATGCGCACCAGTCATATATGTTCTGCTCTCTTTCTGGGTTCAATATGAGAAAATATTCTATTAAACTTCTCTTTCTCACTGCTATCTCTGTGTTTGCAGCTATATATGAACACTACCTACTACTTCATGCTAACACTGTGTAGGGCAGGGGGGCATTATTGCATCTAATTGCTTCAGTTCCCATCATTTATGAGACTTCCACTTGATTCTATTGGAAAATACTGACTCCTAGTTTCTAATTGGTGTTGCGAGGAATTATTAACACTGATTACAAAAACCAGTGAGCATTTCTTCAGTGTGCAAGCCTGAGATTAAAAATCCAAGCATTCTTTAAATTGCCTTTGCTCTCTGTGGTTTTGTTACTCAATAGATTCAAAATATTGTGAGAAGGTCAGTTCTTACAGTTCTGCTGAGCTAAAGGGAAGAAATAAACCTGTATCTGTGATGTCTCCTACCTGTTTTACAGATCAGAAGAAACGCTTCAAGTTACTTTTTGAGCAACTTTATCTGATTTTTCTTGTCTTTGCAATTAGCACTCAGTGCTCTGGTGTTCATTCTAACTTAGCCTTTTTAATTTTGCTAAACATATGAAGTATGAGCAGCAGCATGCATTAGCAGTCTTGCTGGCAAAAAGAAGTAACTCCTAGATGTCTTACAATTTTGAAGGAGCTTTCTAGCATGAAGAAATATAACAGACAATAATTGCACTAGTATTAACCCAGAGAAATGAAAGCCAAACAACACAGAGAATGAAGAGATCATAACTTTACTTTGAGACTGTGCTCACAGAAAAGCTCTGCGCTCATAACCCTTTTCCTTCCAGCTTGTCATTGCTAACCTAGCACTGCCCCCTTAGTTGGTTCAGTACAAGCCCTTCAACACTGCGTGGGTACTTCTGCAAAGGAATTTAGATTAAGCAACCCTGCAGAGGCAACACTTTTCTGTAATTGTCACCAAGCAAAACGCCCGTGGAAGCACAACTCATTGCAAAATAGCTGTTTGGTGCCTATTGTGTCAAAACTGCAACTTGAGCTGCTCCTTAGGGACTGCAGAGTTCACAAGTTATGTTTTCAACATTTGTTTCTCTGTTACAGTTACCATAGCTGATATGTGAGACATGGGCAGTATGAGGTGACGTAATTAACAGACCCAGCCTTAACATTTCTTATCTCTTATCAGCTTAAGGTGGTGCCTTTGCTGGCAGGCCAGCCTCATACTCCTCTCCATTGACCTCTAATGGACTGGTGAAAGAGGCCTAAGAAACCAAGAAAAGGACTTCAAACACCAGGCTGGAACAACAGATTAATTTGGAACATTTTTATATAGTCACTTGACCTTCTGAATGGATATTTTGTACACACATTTAAACTGAAAATCTCCAGTATTGATTGCCAAGAATTTATTTACCTCTTCTTTGGCGATGCGCATATCATCCGTAACATTAGAAAAAACTGTGGGCTGGATGAAGTAACCCTTGTTTCCCCATGCACCTCCTCCACATTCCAGTTTGGCTCCTTCTTTTTTTCCACTCTCAATTAGATCCAGGATTTTTTGAAACTGCTCCTTATCAATCTAAGTGAAAAGATACACAGGGATTAAAACGGTGTCAAGCTCACAACTTAAAAATGTTCCAGCTTTGTTCAACAGCATGTGTTGAAGAAGGACATCTGGAAAGCCCAGCAAACATTCTTGTCAATAACTTCTAAAAACTATTCAGGTAAATCAGTAATGAGAAATTTTCACTCAGAAAAATCAGCTGTACAAGGACTGATAGCATGCGTATCTTCAATATAAATGAAAGAAAATCTATAAAATAAACATATATGGTACTTTTTCCAGAAGTGTTCTCAGCTGCAAATGATTCATACAAATAAGAATTGATGAGCTTGTTTCTGAAGTTATAACAGGGGGATTGATCTAGCCTGCAAGATTCTCTTGTACTTCATTGGGGCTGGTAGATTGGCCCTGCTGTTTTTCTAAATCATTAAAGAATGTTAAAAAGAAATGGTACAATATAACTGAAATTCACTGCTGTTTTTAAGTTCTGAGTTGTTAGTAGAATAAAGACTCTTAGCTTTTGTGGTTTGGGAAATATAGATTGCAGATTTTGTTGGTTTTTTTTTTTATTGGACGAAGACAACTTCTGTCCTTCTTCCCCAAGTTCACCAAGAAAGACAGCATGGAAAGGGAAGGGAAAGGGAGTTTATGATGGTGGTACAGTAAAGGTTTATATTTCTCTAACCTCTTCCAGTTTTTTTAGCTACAAAAGAGATAAAAGCAAATATTGTGAACAGGACAAGGAAGAGCTCACATTTACCTCTCTCTTCTTCCCTCTTCAAATCTACTAATCAGCCCTTCATGCATTAGAGAAATTATCTACAAAGTAACATTTATTTCAAGAAAAATTCAATGGTAATTCATGCTGTTTGGTGGAGGCATACAATACAACACCTTTTTTTTTTTTTTTTTTTTAACTTAAATTTTTAGAGTCATAGAATCCTTAAGAGTTGGAAAGCACTTTTAAGGGTCACACAGTATAGCTCCCCTGGAATGAATAGGGACATCCACAGTAAGATCAGGTTGCTCAGAGCCTGGTCCAGCCTGGCCTTGAGTGTCTCCAAGGACAGGGTTTCCACTATCTCTCTGGGCAACCAGAGAAAAAGATTCTTTTCAACAATTTCATGAATCTTCAATCTGTCAGAGTTCAACTTTTCAATCTCTAGCTAATGAAGACACTAAAATTACTTCTGGGGGGGCTCTTGCACAAAAATTCTTTTCTGTGTTCATAGTCATCACTCAGTGAAGTAGACATATATTTTATTCTCTTACTCATGCAATAAAAAGGTGTCATTTCACTTAAACAACAAATATTACTATTTCAGTCATAGAACAACACAGCATTGTAAAAGGTTTGGGAGATTCCTGGATGTATATTAGACTAAACAGTTATTCAACTAAAGCTGTGATAAAAGCTTATAATTTTAGGGGTATTTATTTCTGGGGATATTTATAAGGAGGTGATTTTTAGTTCCATGTGCTCCCCTTGTCATTATCCTTTCAAACAATTGCCTTAGTGCACAGTGAAGATATAAAGTTTCTGCTACCCTGGTGGCCAAATATCTCTTGTGCATAAACATCATGAAGAGAAAATGTTTAGATGATACAGCTCAAGTTTTTTTCAGTCATTTCTTTGTTATTGTTATCATCATAATTTTTCTTAATAATCTGTGAATTATCATATATATGTTATTTTACATTTCAGCAAGGCTTTTGTATTTTCTTTCATGCCTGCTGTGCAAAACACTACCCAAACTTGTGGCCTGAGGGAGGTGCTCTCCCAGAGAGCCTACGAACTGATGGGAAAAATTTGGTTTTCAATGAAGCTATATGACACAGGAACACAGTGAATCAGTTCACATTTAATAGGGAATCTGTTGGCATAATCTTTTGACACCAAAAGAAAAAATACAAAATTTTGATTTTTAATTGTGTGGTATTCTAAAACTGAGATCAGTATAACAAAGACCTAGCATCTTGAAAAATGCTCTCAGCTTTAATTTCCTGAAGTTACTCACTTACTGAGGCACCAATTGAATATAATGCTAGCACTCTAATATGGGTGGTATGGGCAACTTGCACTTTTACAGCTGTTGCACTGGAACTTTTCAAAGCATTGAAGTTCTGTGTAATGGTCCCCTTTTCCATACCAAATGGATCTGGAAAAGAGAATGAAATCGTACTCCTGTCTTACTAATTCTCTGATGGAAATGCAAACAGCCCTCACTCCAGTTTTTCTTCCTAATTCTCGGTCTAGTCACTAGTCAACGGTTCTCAGCGTTAACACTAAAACAAGAGCAGATTTAGGAGTACATTAAAGTGGGATGCTCTGCCAAAATTAAATGAGACATATATTACTCACTTGAGGGCCTTGCTGTACACCAGGTGACAGAGGATCCCCAAGAATGTATTTCTTTGCTCGTTCAATGCTCCGACGAACAAACTCGTCATAAATAGGCTCCTCCACAAAAATTCTGGATCCTGCTACACAACACTGTCCTTGGTGGTAGAACAGACCAATGTGTGCAAATTCCACAGCTTCATCCACTGCGAAGAAATGCAGACTTCATCAGTCATGAATTTGAGTGGTCACCTCATGAATTATTTCTAGATTTGCTATGTCATCTCATTTCTCTTTTTCCCGCTTTTTATTTCCATGATCATTTAAAATATAAGAATTCACTCATTCTATCAATGTCCAAAGCTACTCTTATACACAGCAGCACTGTATTCTGAAAAAAAAAAACATTCAACTGTTTTATGTCAAATATTGATTCAGCATTACCATGAGAAGTCCACTAGGAAGATAATAAACCATCTGTTGGGTTTTGATTCTGAATTCTTTTTTCATTAGAATCATAGTTATAATAAGTGTGGGCAGACTGTCAGATATCTCAGTCCAGCCAAATGGCCAGCAACTGCTAGTGACAATCTACAAATAGACAGCATTACCAGACACAAACAAACACAAAACACCAGAAACAAAAGCACACAAAAATTCTTCTATAAGCAGATATGAGTCATTTTTTTTACAAAATGAGAAGTGACCAGGTTAAGTAATGAAAATTTTACTTACAGTCTGCATCTGCAAATATAATGTTAGGACTTTTTCCTCCAAGTTCCAGTGTAACTCTCTTCAGATTGGACTTCCCTGCTGCTTCCTTGATCAATTTGCCAACCTAAAAGTTAGAATAAGGATGTTATTTTAAAATAATATGATCCAGCAACATTCAGAAATCGTAATCACAGTTCGTAATTGCACACTCAGTAGCTGCATACATAATTAACTGCAGAAATAAAACTAAGAAGAAAAAATGAGAAACAAGTATTGGAAATGGAGAGTCAATATGGAGATGACTTTCAGTCTAGAAACCAATAATAGGCCAGTTTTGTAGAAACTATTTTCCCTGGAAATGTTAATGTTAGCTGTCAAAGATAAATTTTTTTTTGGTACCAACACCCCAATGGCTTGCACCTATAATCTGAAGTAGGTTCTATTTTGTACTTTGCCAGGCTCTCAATAAAATTATTTTCTCCCTTTTCATTTATGGGAAAGCCTTTTGACGGATAACTTGTATGAGAAAAGATGTAGATATCCACAGTGCCAAATCTTACTCATAGTTGTTTCTCCTTTATCAGTAATAAGGAGACCAGAAATGGGAAATGGGCACGGATAGACAGAGACTCTGTGCTGTTTCTTTCTATTGAAGGCATAAATAAAGGAAATTTTGTAATATGAAAAAATAGCAGGGAAAATTGAAACGTGAAATGTACTTGTAGAACTTGCAGCTTTGGCCTATATCTCTTAGTGTGTAGCAGCTACCAAATAACATCCCTGCTGTGACATTGTTCCTGACTTTGGGAATAACATTTCTTCCTGCTGAATTACGCTGTCAGAAGTAATTGACAGGAATGAAAGTCTGGAAACACGTTTCACTGTCCACTTTACTTTGGAGGTATACTGGGCATTAGGAATTGTAGCTGTTACAATGGGGAACATCTGTGGAACATTTCTCAAATCTCTTTGCTTTGGGGTTCTTCTTGTTTCCCATAGCTCTTTTAGTCAAGGTTTCTGAGTTTTCTCAGTATGTACTGATTGCTGATATGAGGCAGTGCTATTTATCTTTGGAATGTACATCCAAGAAGTTAAAAGACCAATTGGCAATACTTCCATGAAGTATGTATACAGATAGATAATGTAAAGTACTCAAGTAAGGATAAAGTTTTATAGTGACAGCAAGGACAAATCTTCAGTCACATCAATAACCATTCTTGGAGTAAAGAGTAGGGAAAATTAACAGTGACTTCCTTATCAACTGTTGAACTGGTACACATTCAAATAAACTTCTAAGACCACCCCAGTGATCATCCATACAAACACAAAAGTGCCATTACCTCACCTAAGTGTGTGTAGGACTGGGTATGGTATGAGATTTCTGAAGTAAAAACCTACCATCATGTTGCCATTAAAGACAATACAGGACAGCGTCTTTCAGTTTTTTGCATTTTTTGAACTTATTTTTATTAAGAACTAAAAAAGAAAAAATCTCTAAAAATGTTTTGTCTTTAAAGGACAAGCCTTAAAATAGCATTAATATACTAGAACCTATTGTATGTCATGAGGTGCCTTTGTTTGAATGGTTTTCCTGCCATACATTGTTTAAATACGTTTAAAGTTAATAGTAACCAACAAATCATTAAACAGACTTTGTTTAACAAACCAACAGCCAAAAGAAAGAAAAAAAGTTAAAACAGTTACATAGAAAAAAGTTAGACATTAAATCATTGCTTGGAATCAGTGAGGCACAGTTCATGCTTATATTTTCTTGCATTCGTTATAATACCTCAGTAGAGCCTGTGAAGGCCACTTTGTCTATGTCCATGTGGTGAGAAATTGCTGCTCCAGCGGTGGATCCAAAGCCGGGCACAATATTCACAACTCCAGGTGGAAATCCTGCCTGAATTGGAAGAGAGAACCCCATAAAATCAGGGAAGTGATAATGTCTAGGAGACTGTCTCCTATAGTCTGACAGCCATTTTCAGTTCTCAACTCACCTTTTCCTAGTTGTACAGTTGTTTTCAGCCTTAGTACCCTAGATACATTTATTTCTTGCATGGCTTACCCACCCAAACCACAGCAACTTGAGGCCATTTCCTCTTGTCCTGTCAACTGTCACCAGTAAGAAGAGATCAACCCCGCTCTTGCTATAAGCACCTTTCAGATACGGGAAGAGAGCAATAAAGTCTTCCCTCAGCCTCCTTTTCCCTAGACTGAACAGCCCCAGTTCCTTCAGTCCCTCTTCGTGGGGCATATTCTCCAAGCCCTTCACAAGACTTGTTGCCCTTCTTTGGACCTGCTCCAGTATTTTTATATATGTACTTACTTAGGCTCAGGGCATACCTGAGTTACATTCCACATAAATGAACTTTCTAATATTTATTGCTAAACAGTAATAGAAAGGGTATACTAGATCTTTTTTTTTTTAAGTTATCCCCCTGCCCCACTATAAAAGCATTTTCCATGAGATACAGTAATGGCAAGATTTAGTTTACTCTTAATACTCATTGAGTTTGCATGAAATAACAAACCACAGCCTGTGTGCTTTGCTGAATCATAGTTTTGGAGCAGAATAATAAAATGTGCTAAGTCATTGCCAACATGCTGCAAGGTCACTGAGCTAGCAATTACTGAAGTCCATGCCAACTCTTCAAACATTTTAGATTACATTTGTTGATCTTACTGGGAAACAAGATAGCTGAACTATTTAACTATTTTTCATTGGGTGTTTACTTTTTTACTTTTTCTTTACACTGGGTGTTTATTGGGCTGAGTACAATTGCCAATGTTACTTTGGAGCCACTGGATAAACTGCAACATTCCTTGTGTTCAGGAGCACAAAGTATATTCTGTCATCTTCAGTGTGAAGAGAGTTCACAAATTTGGCATCAGTCAAGCAACGCAGGTTTACAGCTCTCTGTTAATTATAAACCCAGGTGGGTGAAAGGTTTGTTCAGTTAAAAAATAATAATAATTAGCTGTAGAAACAGGCTCTTTTCTGTGATAACTATGCTAATAAAGTCCTTGCCACTCACTTCTAAATACCCTGCTCCTGACTTAATGTTTACTTTTGACTTTGAAAGGCACTGTGCAAATATGTTTGCCAAAGAATGGAATGCAGTTTACTAAATTAGTATTGTATTGTGTTTTTTTTTTTTTTTTTTTTTTAACTCTGTTTGTAGGTGTGTATGAAGCTGTGTATATGCATGCTTTTGCCCTGGATTTACTGAACTGGTTCACAGTAGGGTAAGTTCCATAGTACAAGGCTAGACATGTAATAAGAAGTACTTGCAAAGGACAGCCTAGCTTACATTACCTCTGTGGCATTTCAGCTGCAGTGTTCTCTTACATTTCTGAGAAGGGCAAAAAGCAATGCTGTTACCAACTTACCTCTTTAATTAAGGATCCCATGTAAAGGGCACTCAGAGGTGTTTGTTCTGCTGGTTTGACAACCACCGTGTTTCCACAACAAAGTGCAGGGGCGATCTTCCAGATAAACATAACCAGTGGGAAGTTCCACTAAAATACAGATGAGAATGTGTATCAGATTACTAATATGTAACCAAAACCTCTTTGCTTTTTTCTATGATTATAGTGCGAATTGGCAACTGAATAGTTGAACTTTTTATTGAACGCTTTTCAGTGTGAAGATATTTTGTGAAAGCAACTAGCAAATCATGTTGTACAAAGATCAGTGATTTTGGTATATATGAGTCCAGGGGACAGGAAACAACAAGAGTACACCTCTAACAAAGCCTGACAGAAAGCTGCTGGATTAGTGGTAAGTTGGCAGTTTTGTTATCTTGTTTCTTGAATGATCTGTCATCAATTCAGTTTTCAAA
The DNA here is from genome assembly GCF_019238085.1 of Lagopus leucura. NCBI lineage: Eukaryota > Metazoa > Chordata > Aves > Galliformes > Phasianidae > Lagopus > Lagopus leucura. The sequence goes on from NW_024962272.1 coordinate 8,267,193, forward strand.
GAGAGACAAAGTAATAAAGCGTAATACTGCCCCTATACTCTTTCATGGTGGTTTTACTGTCATCTCTCTATTGTTCTTAGCTCAGCTGCAGTGCAGAGCAGCTGACCCCTCTGGACCCCATATCAGCAGTGTGAGGGACAAAAAAGATGGGTGAAAGAGCTCTGCCCCTTTGAAAATAATTCTAGTGGCTTAGGAAGCATTGAGCCTGTGAGAATCAGCAGAAAAGACACAGGAGAAAGTGGAGGAAAAGGCAGTTAACAGTTACCTATTATCTCGGAAATGCTTGGAGAAGTATAAATACATCTGTTCTCTATCTCTCTGGTTATCTCCTTTAATCTCACCCCACCCCCAGAAATAACAGGAGCACAAATAACTCAAAGAAAGGGATTACAAAGCTTTCTGAATCTTCCTTATTGAAGCAGAACTGAGTGAGTGGAAGAGAAATGCTGAGCAGACAAAAGTATTTTGCAGTGTTCACATAATCCTCAAAGGTTGGTTTATGTACAGACTTTGAACTTGGCTTTAAATTTCAATTCAGAGAAAACAAAGATACACTTAGAAGTCCTTGAACATTTTGCATAGGAAGCTAGCATATGTACAAAGTGCCCATAGTTCTAGACTGCAATTTTACATAGAAATTTGTCTAGTCTTGTCTGTCTTGAGTTTGCTTTACATGAAATATCTTGTGCCTGACCTACAAAATGAACAACAATTCTTGGAGCTCTGCAAGAAGTTGGATCCAAATGATGTTTTCCAGAGATGCTCTCTAGATCAATGTAGTGGTCTAGAGGTACAGCAGATCTGCCAGGTCAACAGAAAGATATCAGGAACAAGAATGGACTCACATGTCCAAACAAGACTGGCAGACAACCCAACTATTTTAGAACCTAGTAAGCTGTCAAGCAGGTCAGAGCAGACTTCCAAACCCAATGTGTGGGAAAAGAGATGGGTGGATCAGAAGTGCCTAGTGCATGTAATCACTGTCACAGCTACCCCTCTAAATTATGTAAACCTCAACAAAGAGTTTGATTTTCTCAGTGTTTTGGATGCTCAGACTCAGGTAGGTCTTCTGAAACTTTTCTTAGAATAAATAAATCCAAAAAACACTGAAAAAGAGCTTGGGAACTTTGGCTTGGCACTCATTAAACATACTCTTCGTGCTGTTGCTTGCAGTGTCATGAAGGTAACCCAGTCATAACCAAAGATTGCAGTAGTCCAGATGCTATACTAAACAGAATAGATATTCCAGGTCCCAAAGAGCTTATTTCTTTTAGGCTATAAATGTTACTCTCTCCACCTAGTTTACTTTGATTCTTTCTGTTCCAACAGAACACAATTCTGTTTTTCAAACAAATTCAATTTTTTGACATTGATCTGTGCTCCATAATACAGGGAGGAGAGAGCCAAGGCTTAATTAGACTGACTCTTTAAAACTCCGCCTTAAAGAGTCTGATGAATACTCAAGATAGTTTTGGGAGTAGTAGTTTTGGATAGTTTTGTACCTACTTTTGGGAACAGAAAGTTTCTCACTGGTAATGTATCCACAACTTACAAAAGTTTAAAAACATGCTCATTTGCAACAGGAACATCTGTGTTTTTTTTTTTAAGTAAGTGACTCCAACTTACAGGAATAATTTGTCCACACACACCAACAGGCTCATGCCTTGTAAATGTGAAAAAGTTTCCATCTGAAGGAAGATTAGAATAGATTAGACACATTTGTGAGAAACAGTTAAATCAAAAGAATATAAAGTTACGTGTAATTTTACTTATAAATGATATTTTCAAAACCTTAACTGTTCAACAACAACCATGAAGTACATCTGGATTCAATCTCTGCTTTCTTCATAGCTCCAACGTTTGACTCTGACATTATGACTGACTTTTTGCAGTGATAACTCTTCTTCTCAAAGTGGTATGCACAGCATACCAATGAATATTATTTGTTTCTTTTTTCTCTTTTCACCTTTTTCTTTTTTTGGAAAATACTTTTCTAAAAGCTATTTGCAATCCTAGGTACGTATCAGACTTTTTTTTTTTTAATATTAGATCTTATCTTAAATGAAATCCATTAAGTAAAATAAATTCTCTTTGATTGAAATAAGCATGTGTTCCATTAAGTCTGGTATAGGGATCTATGTCGTGCCAAAATTTGGTAGTTATCACTACAGTTTTCCTTAATTCTTTCTTTATTACCATTCCTTGTCCTTCTGAGAGAAGTCAGCTAGAAACAATGTTATTGTAGAGCTGCTCAGTGGGAGAGGAAACAGAAGGAAAATTCAGGAAAACAAAGGAAAGTTTCCTCATTCTTATCTCTTAGTACTGTTCCTAATAAACTATCTGATAACTGAAACAAATATTATTGCTTTTGCTAATCTTAGCTTTAATAAGCAAATACCTGACTTACAGTACCATTGCATAAACAACCCAATGCTATGCAAAAGTACCCAATGAGGCTTTTCTAGATGTATATATAGGCTAAAATATTCCTAGACATCAAAACGTACTTTGTAGTTGTATAGAAAAGAATGTAACAATGCTAATAACTACAATGAATGCTCATAATTAGCATTATGATAGAAGTTAAATAAGGCATATTAAAAACAATCTAAAATATATTCCATTAATAATTTTTACTGATACTGCACAGCTTCTAGAAAAATATAGATTTTTACAGGTTACATTGCTTCAGTTCTGTGCTTTTGTTATCTCAAAGCTACTCACCCATTGGAACAGTTCGACCATGGATTTTATCAGCCCAGCCTGCACAGTAGCGTATTGTTTTAATACCGGCACCTAAATCCATTAGGTAGGCAGTAGAAAAGAGTTTACCACCATCAATAGATTCCAATGTCTGTAGACAACAGGAATTACAAAGTTAATATCAAATGTTGATAAGCTTTCCAATATATGTACTTTGTCATTTAGTGTTTGTTAGCATTTAGTGGTTGTTCAGTTCAGAGGTTTTTAGCATGTACTAGTACACAGAAGATTAATTTCCATCTAGAAGAAAAAACTCAAAGTTTAATCTACAAACAAGGAAATTTAATGATACTTTATTCTCAGTGATCTATTCAGTTAGCAGGATCATTTTACATTTAAATGGTGACATGTTCTGAAAAAGAATAACATTTTTTCCTATCTGAAATCAGATAAAACATTATAGCTCATACTAAGTATTCTCAAAGTGTAGATGGAAAAATCTACAGCTTGGAGTCTATGAATGCTTAATGGATGCATAACTGGCAACTTATCTAGATTATCTCCTATTTTATTTCCACAGAAAATTCAACAGATATGAAGAGCACAGTAACACTGTTTGATAGAGCAAATTGTCAGCTATGATACACTGTCAGCATAGTCACCAACATTAGCCGTGAATTTTCACCAGAAATGGAAAACAGCCTGCATGCCGCCAGTAAATGTGAACCACTGTCACTGTCACCACTGATGAAAGGCACCATGTCCAGCCTCATTGTGCTCACGTCCACTGTTTGGTCTCCATAAATGTTTAGCAGATGTCAACAAAACTCATCAGATGCAATTTTTTTGCTGCACGGAGGAATTCATTTCCACACCTTTGCTTCACACACATTTCCATGCCAGATGTCAATCTGACAAATTGCCCCTCAGCCATCCATTGCAGGGCAACAAAATTGCCAGAATATTGGTGGAAGGTTAATCTTTACTGTGCCACCAAAATTCACGTCTAATGTTGTGGGATATAATACAATAGGAGGCATTACTTTCAGAGCAGGCCTTTTTTATGAAAAATTATATTCAAAGCATGGAATACAAGCCCCAAATAAAAAATTATCTTCCTCATGTGCAGAGGAAAGTTTTGAGACATTAGGAACTCAAGAGACAACATTTCAATATGAAAAATAAATATAGAGAAGACACTACTTTTTTTATGTTTGTTTGTTTCTAGCTAACAATTGTGTGAAAAAAAACTTGTCTTATTTGAAGGCTGGCCAATTGTCCATCCCATGGCTCTCCATGCTAGGAAAATATACGTCCTAAACCTTTAAAATAATAGTCATTCAACATCTTTTATTTTTCAGTTGATTAATTTTGTGATTTGATGATCCCTCAGGGACTAAATATAGCTGATATAAAATCTAGGGAGTATGCCATTTTAACAGCCCTAAATTTTACAGTATTTTACTAAAGACCATGTCCTTAAATAATGATAACATGCTGATACTGATACACTTTTTTTCTCAGGTATCCTCATAGAAAGATGGAGGGAACCTTCAGCTTTGAGAACAATCTTATTAGGATGCTCAGGATAAAATATTCAAACAATAGTTTCAAGAGTTAATCATATCTTAGAAATATTATTTCATTTCTAAATTTATTATTTAACTGGCCCAGAGTTCCTTAGCTATTTTACTCTTCATTTTGATAGTTTGGAAAGCACTTCATTCAAGTACACCTTATCTAAAAGGGAAAAGTAGTTATTAATGTGAGAAATATGTGGAAAATAAAAACTAAGTCAGCAAAATAGAAGCTGAGGGAGAGAGAAAAGTTATGCTTTCATACTACAAAAAAGGCTGGTGGGAACAAAAACTAAATGCTCTGGCTTTCCTGTGGAAAAAAGATTATTTCTCTATCCTCTTTGCATGTGTAATGCCTTAGGCTACAACAAAGAAGTAAATGCCACTTTATCTGGTACTGAACTGGCAAGGGGCCATACCATTCCTATTAAAAAAATATAGTTCCTTAAAATTTATTCTCTCTCAGCTACAATAAATTTAGCACTATCAAGGACACAAATTCTAGTTACTCAAGTTTTCTGAAGGTTATCACTCCACATCAAGATGACAGGATTAGTTTACAGAAAGAGAGTTGCTGAAGAGAAGTGTAAGCCTGAGAGTTGTAATCTTGAGAGTTCAAGGAAATAGCCAAAGCTCTTATGAATTTTTCACTCGTCTTTTAAAAATCTGCTAGGACACATGCAAGTGTGTCCTAGAAACAATAGATGGAACAAAGGAACAATAAGATGCTACAATGGCCAACAGATATATTTATATTTTGGAGGTTTGAATTTTATTAACTTGTTCTAGTTTGTAGCTAATGCTTAAATACTTAAAATTGTGATTAGATCAGGCTGAGTAATGATCCTGGGTGCTGGATGTGGGGTGCTGAGTTCCTGATGCTCTTTTACACTCTTTGACACTGCAGGCACCAAAGCAATGCTCATCTTCAGGACAATACTTAATGTGCTTAGTCTTTCAGCCCAAACTGTGTTTAAACTTGGAGAGAGCATCTTGATGGTAACATCAAACATAAGGTGTAAAACAAGTGTAGGATACAACACTTATCAAATAATTGGTACACCTCTATTTTAAAAGATCTTTCTTGCATTAGTACAGAGCTAGTAGACAATGGTAATGCTTAAGTATCTGCAGATGAGCAGAAATCTGGACAACAAGCAGAAGTAACGAAACACAGGAAATCATCAACCACCACCCATGCTCTTCCTAATATCACATAACTTACTGTTTTCTTTGGTTCTGTTTAAAGTTTTGCACTGACTGCTAGTTGCAAACTAGAGTTAATGACAACAAAATACATACCCACAAAATTTAAAATTTCTTCAAGTTCTAACCTACCTTACTTGCAAACTTCAACCTGGCTTTGAGGTTAGGCCTTGATTTAGGCTTTGGTTTAGAAAAGTGTTGGGCATGGGGTCTGTGTCAATTCCTTAAGAATCAACTACTGAAACTGCATTGATTGTGGGTTTAAATATTACCTTGAAGCTAATTAAATATTGAAGAACTCCGTGGATGTATCAGTAGACCTGAATACAATCCAGTTTATATGGGCCATTCAGAACACAGAGTAAAAAATTACTGGGACAGCCCAAATTCCCAAAGGTTTAGTGTATTACTTCTGTTTGTATCTTCCTTTAAAATTTCACTAAGCCAATTAACATTGGCTTTTTTACCCTTTTTGTTCACGTATTATACTCACAGCTAAAGTCAGTCGATCTCTTTCAACTAAATCAGCTAGTTTATTCAAGAGCCTTCCTCGTTCTGAAGCATCCATGGTACGCCAGGGTGATCCGAGCTCAAAAGCTTTTCTAGCTGCTTTAACAGCAATGTCTATATCTGCCTGTAAGAAAAACAGAAAAACTTTTTAATTGTCATTCATGCTGGTTTCTAAACATGCAAAGTGGTTTGCATCCCAATCTTATCAGAGTTAGTACATTAGTTTTAGATATGTTATTTCCTTTTAAACACTTTTATTATTGTTTCAGCAATGTGAATTTCAATGAAAACAGATGCATTTTCAAAGATTCTAAATTAAAGAAAACAAAAAACAACAACAAAAAAAAACCATACTAAGGAACTCTATTTACAAGCATTCAGACTTGTAGTATCTCTGATTAGGGATTCATACAGAAATTACAATACTAATGAAATTTTATCTTTTTATGTAGAAAGAGATGCAAAAATCTCTAAGTTAAATTTTTACATACTCAACACTATCTAAAAATATCTGGGGGTGTTCTGAATACAAGGTTGGAAAAATTAATATTAAAATGTTTTGTAAGATGAACACAAATTTTCTATAGAGGAAAATAAATAAATGTGTTTGTTTATGAAAGTTTTAAGGGACATTTTTACTTAATATTATAACAACAAAGGACTAATTCACCAGGTTTAGAATGCTAAGCTTAAGCGCTCGGTATTCTAGGCAGTATCTCAGCATTAAGCAAGCTAATTTGTCAATTCATTAATGTTTTTTATAAGGTAAGGTATTGTTTATCACTTTTTTGTGGTGTATTTTCTCACAGCACTTTTCACTGCTGTGAGAAAATACACCCCAAATTTTATGAAACTCTTTTGTGTGCAAATGTGTTTCAGAATATATATGTAATAAAATAATAAAAAAGAAATATCTTGAAAAATAGCTTTCATTACTTGGAATATTTCCACAGTTTATAAATCTTGTAATACTTTTCCCAAGGAAAACAGCAACCAAAACGAAGACTTACTATAGGAATCATATATGACACGTTTTCCCAATCAATTGCTTTCATATACTGTTCGAAGGATTACTTTCCCCCCTTCTCATTGCTAGAACATCATCTGGGTAAATCACTTAAGATTGACTAAGCCAATAAAATTGAGTAAATCAGTACCCATACCAATTGTTCTAAATGTGGACCAGATTTAGAAATTTTAACCAATTTCAAAACCCAATAACCAGTTCTCCATAAAAATGGAAAAAGTAAAACCAAAATATCATCTGCTTTGGAAAGCCTAGCGTAGGTCTACTAGACTTGAGACCCACAGTACTTCCTGGATAGAAATTTGTGAAAATGATAGATGGGAAGGAGCTTTAATGTAATTTAGTAATGACCAAAATCATTACTATAGGGTAGTAATGACCCATCATCTACATGAGGTAGCTGAAATCTACAAGATAAAACAGATTGATTTCTTTCAGAATTGGTCAGAACAGTAACACACAGATATGCACTGTGTGACTATTTAATTCTTTTTCTTATTTCTTCTTATCATAAAAATTCCTCAGCTTTTCTGTATGACTTGGGATGTACACCTTGGCCTATGTCAGAAAAGAACATAGGGAAACTATGAGCTGCACTTGTATGAATTGTGCAAATTAAAATAAATGCAGTACAAAATGTTTTTTTCTACTAAAAGTGCCAGAATACCTAAAATCAGGAAAATAATATATAAATACGATTAAGGTCTGTGAATGTAAGTGCTTGCAGGATACAATCTGGAAGTTAATGGCATGCTTAGAGAATTCCTTGGTTGAGGACAAAATGAACTCTAAAAAATCTCAGTGACATAGAGCACTATATGCATGTAGGATGGAAGAAAAGCAAGAACAAGGCACCTCAAGAGCACTTGATCAGAAAAATGCAATCACCAAAAGCCAGGTTCATGAAGATTTTTCAAGATGTCTTTATTAAAAAAAAAAAAAAAGAAAAAAAAAAGTTTGAAATGTATCTTTGGTATAGCTCTCCTCTAAGATCACTAATATTATGTAATGCCTGTACTGGACAGGCAGCACCTGAACATAGGAAGCTGTATGAATTAATTTCCTATACATTTCTCGAGAATATTTCACCTCTGTACAATTAAGTAAATATAGCTAGAGAGATTTTACTTATATTGATAGATTGTTAGTGAACTTCCAGCACAAATAAGCTGCTTTAAAGTATCCTAATATCTGTCATGGATAAAATGGTGTTCAATGAATACTTCAATGCATTTTCATGTAGTTGTCAGCTGGAAATAGAACATTCACTTCTCATACCGACTTTCTCAGAGTTTATCCAAAAATGTCCCTGGTTGTCAGTTTTAAAACTGTTTTATAAAATTGTCTTCTATATAAACAAATAACTAGTCTACTTGGTAACATACATTAAAGCTCTATGGTAAAACTAAGCACATCCTTTTTAGCTGAAAATACTTAGTACAATGAGATATAAAGCTGCATGTATAAGGATATAGATGTTCATTTTATCTTTGATTAGATAGCATTTATCTGTAATATTTCTAGGAATAAATCTCATATAGGTAAAAAAAAATGTTTGCTTATAAGTCTAAGCAATGTTTTCACTCTTCTGCTTAAATTCAACATGTAGAACAAAAGCAGTTTTGGTGGAATTAGTGTTCATTTTTTTAGATGACCTTCATCTTCAGGGTCTGTTTTAGGACTGTTTTCCTTTGTGTTCTTTACAAAAACCATATTTTTCAAGATGACATTACCAATAAGTCAAAGTGTCAGCTAAAAATGCTGATAGCAATTAATAATTTTTCAGAGTCTGCATGGAAAAATATCAACATTTTTCCACTTCATGGTATCTCTAATGAAAAGCTTTCAATAAATATGTAATGAACAGATTACATCATTGTATAAGGAAGATATGGGGAAAGAAGAACAAAATAACAGTAATTGGATACCACTGTTTGAAGACAGTAAAAAGAATTAGTATTGTTAACAAGAAAATTACTAAAAAACTTTTCTATAGATCTTTCTTCATATCAACAAATTCATAAGGGTGAAGCAGAAGAAAGCATATAGGATAAATCTTTGAGCTACTATTTTACCTCAACAGAAATGGATGTTCATCTTCTTACTTTTAATATAAAATTGAATTTAAAGCTAAGGATAAAAGAATGAAAGTAAATCCTACCTTGTCACCTTCTGCAACCTCACAGATTTTCTCTTCATTCGCAGGGTTAAAGACATCAAATTTTTTACCGCTGACTGAATCATGCCATTCATTGTTTATAAATATCTGAAAATGAAAAAAGTGTGGAACTATTAGTAATATTTATACCTATTGACTCTTCTCTATGTTTAAGAATAAATCTAGAGCTCTCTGATTAATTGCAGTTGGACTTGACCTCCTTAAGATCTTTCCCAAAACCTAGCAATCCTATGATTCTATGATTTTATGGTAAGTACCAGAAAAAAAGTAGAATGGATATTACCACAAAACTTAGATGAGAACAGTGATGAAGTAAACCACCTTTTAAAAACTATCTTCCTTTAGAGAGAAACCATTTTCTTTCTCCATGTGATATTTTTTGTAATGTTTCATATTATAAGAGATATCATTACAAAGAAGTCTCTCCTCCTTCAAACCAAACTCTGTGATGAACAGCAGAAGTATGTTACTAAACAATCTGCCCCAAACTGCTTTTCTTTCTTGATCTCACAGGATTGGTAAATATATATTATATAAAATATACATATATATATATATGTATTAAGTAGTCCATGCAGTTTATTCCGGAGCAGCACCATTTCATTTGGCTTTTCTTTGATTTCTCTTCACCTCCTCCTGCCACAGAAGGCAATCCCACAAAAAAATAAAAAAAATAAAAAAATAATAAAAAAAAATCCAGTAACACTTTTGTCTGAAAGTCTAAGCTAAAATAGTTCCACTGTCAACTGAATGAAAAACAGAAATAACCTGTTAAGCAGAGTAAAAAGTAAGCATGTGTATTTATCTATTTCCACGCTATGGGAGAAAAATAATCAGACATAAGCTTTCTTTTATTATTCACAAAAACTGTGGCTTTGTGGACTGGTTCCTCACTGAATGTGTTTCTGATCAAGACTTGAATGCAGAGATGCAATTATCTCAGTATTCTACAGAAACTCAACATTTATTCCATTAAACAAAGGTAGAAAACAAAAATCAAGAGGAATTATTTGCAATGAGTAATTGTACTCACCATAAGTTTACTGCTAGCAGCAATAGAAGAAACCTAGACTGTTCTTTCTCTTAGCAGTTAATACATTTCACAGCGACACTCTCTTAAAAAAACACTTAGTAGTACATACTGGAAGAAGAGCCCTGATCCTGTGAGCATAATGTAGCATTCAGTACATTAATATAATCGTAATAAACTCTTGGCAAATTTCCTGCTGACAGTGCAAGTGACCACACTGATTGACGGGATTACGGCTGAAGGTTGTGAATGCAAGGGGTTCTTCTGTCTTTCCTCCCTACCTGAATGCCATTCAAGCCTTTCTGGTTTTAGTACTCAGCATGTGTTGCAATTCCTGCTCTTGAGCTACTTTGTACAACTTCAGGCTTTGATGAGATGGTCCTTCGGTAAAAATTTAGTCATCATTTCTTTACAATCAGTAAGACTATCTTCTGTTTAAAATGATTCCAATTAGTTGGTGCCATTTATTATTTATTCAGCAATTTCTATCAATATCCTGAAATTTCCAGTTTAAAGGTTTCAGCCTCCCAGTCTTTTGTTATCCTGATGTTAATGCCAATTCTCCTTCTCTGTAGGTAATAGACATAAAATGCAAATGCTCCAGTTACTCTGACTATTGTCAGCAATATGTCTATCTTTATTTGACCTGAGAGGGGCATTACAGCAAATAAATTCTTCTTGTCCAGCTTGGTAGTCTTCCAACCTTCATTCCAACCCAAAGGAGCTCTGTAATGCCTCTACACTGTTACCCCTCAGCAGACACCACCTCTCTTGGTTTTCCACCAGGAAAAACAAGTAAACAAGCTTTGCTTGCTTAGATATTTTTACCCTGACAGTGATTTGAATATGTTTAATAACTAATAAAATAACTTTTCCTCATTCTTCCTATGTTATTCTGCCTTTGTATTTAATATCTATTTCATCCTCTTTATAAATAAAGTACAAAACTTACAGTTAGCAGCTAGGAATCATGTAAGAGTGAAAACTACATAACAGCTACATCAAAGTTAATCACAACAGATTACTCAACAGAAGTGAAGATGATATCCAAAGTTCATTTAACAAATGACAGTAACTGTGTCCCTACTCTAAGATTAAGCTTTTATAAAGGCTGAATGAAATTACTGCACAAAATTCATGCAATAAATAACTTAGTTTCCACTCAAAGATTAAGCTTTTATACAGGCTGAAAAGCACAGTGTGCACTAAATTTACTTTCTTTGTCTGGAACAAACACTATCACATTTGATTGTAACATTTCTGACACATGCAGAACAAGAAGTAAACAAGGCAAGATGGGTGTTGATTTCTACCCAATAGAACTTTTATGAACTTTTGTGATATAGCACTAGCAATTCAAGAGTGGACATCTTTATGTAAAAAAGTAATATTAGCAAATACATCATTACAACTGAAGGAAAAATTAAAGGAATTCCGAGTTTTCTCTTCTGTTATGTTAAAAATGATACCAGGAGGTATCTCAAGAGGGTTAAGTATGGAAGGGAGCTCTGGAGGCCATTTCATTCTGCTCACAGGGCATCAGGCAAGTTGGCCAGGGCAATGTCAAAGTGACTTTTGAAGATCTCTAGGGAGAAGACTTCATATCTCTGGGCAACCTTTCTCCCACGCAATAAAGAAGTGTTGCCTGACATTTAGGCAGAGCCTTGTTCCAGTTTATGCCCACTGCTTTTTGTTCTGAGCTCATTCAGTAATTGCTGAATGGCAGACAATAAAATGATCTACTAAAAATGTGCACTAATATGCAGTCATTGAGGGGTTATATAATATTACACAGTTGCAAAAATTTATCAGACAGCTGAATTAAGATCCATGGAAGGAATGTGAGGTATTCCTCTCCATTTGTATAAGCAAAATAGAACCTGAGTCTGATCTATAGGCCAGGTTGGTGCTGCCCCAGAGCCAAACATCTTTGAATCTACACAGGTGAAATTGTCGAAGAGAGTTATCTTTTACTTTCTGATTCTGTAAGATGGTCTTTGAAGAGAAAGGAAATGTCACTGGGAAGGCTTTATATACCACACAGAGTATGAAAAGAGAAAGATATGTTGCTGCTCAGTGTGTGATGGAGTTTTCTCTAGATCTATATGAGTCTGCGACAGGGGGACAGCAGGCTCACAGGCCCACAGGCCCAGAAAAGAGAGGTGGGGAGAGGGAGTGCCAATGGTCTATGGGCCAGTTTGGGGAAATACACTCAATGCCATGTTACCTTAGGACTTGTTTCTTGAGACCTGATATGGTGTTTTAGGCCGTGGACTAAAGGCACAAAAGAGATCCTGCTTATGCTCATCATTAAAAAAGTTGCAGATTCTGAGTATACAGGGAATTTTATGTTCAGCCTCTGCCAATTTTGAGGATCCTGGCTGACAGAAGCACCTTGCCCCACATCCATTCACTGATCATAACCACGGAGGCAGAAGCTTGAGGACCTGAGTTTAATTCTACCATCTAATGAACTAGTGGAAAATATGTGATTTCTAATTTTCTTTCCATCACTGTGAAGCACCCACAACTGCTTCTCATAGCATCAGAAGTTTCTACATTTAAATAGAAAACCAGAACATAATTTGGGGCAGGCAAATCAAAGGAAATGATGGTTGATGCAGGGCAGGACAGAGGTAAGGTGCCATAACTGCTGTATAAATGCTTTTTGTCTCACAGAACTGATATAAATTCTATAAACACATATGCTATCAATACATGACAGATTTCAAGTAATGTATTTTTGGCATACTATTGACATTACTTGCATTTATTTTCTGGGTGATTCTTAATAATTTATGAGTAGTATGGTAATATTTTCATGACTAATTAAAAGGTTAAGCATATATGGTAACAATTACCTATTACTATATTCTTATTACTATATTCTTGGTTTCTGATTGATTATATGTTGGCATCTTATATGCAGTGTCATTATCTCCTCTAGCCATTGGGACAGATCAGGAAACTCATGATTTTAACAAAAGCTGTCAAAAGGGAAACTAAACTGCAAGTTCCAGGAAATTTCAAGTATGCGATGAAGCTGACCAGAAGAGTATCTGCACAAAATGCTGTCTATCATGAAAGGGCAAAGACAGCAGTTAAGTAGTTAATATGAACAAGACATCTTTAGTTACATTGCCAAGAAAAGAGACAAAGTAAAAGGTAAATATTAACATAATACTGCTATGATGTTACAGCATGCCAAATTCGTATCTGTCTGTGAAAGGAATAATAGTAAAACATACCATTTTTGGAAGTTCTGAAAGTATTTGTTTAAAAATTGTATTTATTGCACCAACTAGTATCATCCATGATATTACTTTAGAATATTTTTCTTATTAATGTCTCTAATACCATTTCCATTTCAAACATAACTTCATTACTTTAGATATGTACACAACACTGTATCAGGATTGTATAAATCTATAAACTATTCACATGTCTTTTTCAAATCAGACAAAAGTCTTGTCTTATGCAGGTATGACAGACAGAACAGAGGAGGAAAAAGTCAAAACTCTCCATGTATGCTATGCTGCATACATTGTAAGCAACTGTGCTGAAACATGCATGCAGATGTTTCCATACGGTCGGAAAAAAAACAACCAACCAACCAAGTTCAGCAGACACCAACCACCCCAAGCAGGCTGTGGCTCTCTAAATGCAGACAACACTCATGGACCATCCAAAAGTATTCTGTCAACTCTCCCATCTTACTAAAAAATGAATCCCCCAAAATTGGGATAATCTTGCAACCAGTCACACTGTTTTTTCTTTCAGGTAGAACTCCTCCAGCAGCTTACATTCTTTTTTTGTTGTTTATCAGGTGAAAACATGAAAGACCTAATATTTTACTGCACATGCAATGTAAAGAGAGTTGTCTGTAATGACTGGACACTGACATCAAGTTAGAGGCTGGAAAATTATTTTGCATAGATTGATGTCATAAAGGTATTGTTGCTGTCAATTTGTTATTTCACTGGTATTTTTAAGAGGGAAACGAGCTTTTATTTCAACAAACTGAAAAACTCATGACTTCCACACGTTGCACTAGACCTGGAAATGCATATTACACAATAGACACTATAATACACCTTCTCATTTAAACTAAACCTATTGCAGTCAAAAGCCTTTGATTGGCTTTATTTCCCATTGTCAGAGTGCAATAAAATCTTGATTCTCTGAAAGGACTGATTTCAGTTCAGAGAATCAGATGCAGCTCTAATAGCATGAGTTGAAGTCACACAGGTTTTCTATTTTGGTTTACACAGTTGATTTGACCACTGAAGTGATCTGAGCAGAGAACTGGGAGAAAGGACCTGTTCTTTGCCTTTTTTTTTTTTTTTCATGTTGTTTTTGGCTTGTTTGTTTTATTTCCACCCTTCAGTATTTTGAAATGACAGCAAGTTCATCTTATAACATAACTGCTAGATAGGAAATGTCATATTAGTGTCTGTACTCCATGAAGAATTAACTTGATTCAGGACTTTGTCTTAAACGGACTGACCATACAATGGCTCTGCTGAAATAGCTATTAAGGCTCTATGCTAGAAGCAACCACCTTATGAAATACAGCTTTGCATGCATCTTCCTTGGAACGAGAATCACCTTTTAATGGGCTCTTTACTGTAGAGCCTACTTGGCTCTCTACTGTAGAGCTCTTCCTATGATAAAACTTTTCTTGACAATGCTCTTCAAATGGGCACAGTTACCTGGTATACAGTGCTAACAGCAATCACTCAGTTTTGATAACTGTTCAGCTGACCATTCACTGCCTCTCTAGTGCAGACAGTAAACCATTAAGTGATACTGCTAGCATTTTGGGGGGGCCAGCAGTAAAGAAGAGCTGTTGCTAGGTTCCTGCCGCTTGCTGGAGGATTAAATTCAGCATCACTAAGGAGAGTGAAGTAGTGCTGAAAAACTGTTGTCCCCTGCTCACACATGCTCTTGTAGAACATGCGTGCCATTCAGATGAATTCAACATTGGCAGTCTGTCTTACGGTCCAATCCAAGCCTGGCAGAAATCTGCGTCTGAGAGCATTTAATATATATATTTTTTTCTCATTAGAATTTTGTGTTAAAAAATGAATGTATAAAGGAATTTTATCTTCCTGCTGTACTGAAGTAATGATTAAAGAACATACCCATTCTATTCATTGTTTATTTAAAATTTTGGATGCATCAGTTAGTGCCTTGGTATTTACAGTCATTCAAGCTTAAACAAAGTAGGTCTCTATAGTTGCTTTATTCCCAGTGGCCTCTTCCCAGGTACTCTGATTCAATTTTTGTATTTTTATCCCTCAACTGTGTGAAAGCAGTAATTATAACATACAGGATGCTTACCTATAATTTTTCTTCAGTCAGGGTGGTTTAGTCTTCCACAACATTTCACACACAGTTTAGCAAAATAATTTGTTTTTTATCCCCCTCTTGTAATTCAACAATCTAACAATCAACTAATCTGAATTTCTCTGATTAAAGCAACATTATTAGTATATTTGAAAATACTTGAAAAAATTAATGGAAGAAATCATTTCTTCAAACAATCAGTGTCTAAATCCCCAGTGTTGACTAAGTAAAATATTTACCGGTACATTTGCAGCTATCTACCAACACTCATTCAGCACAATTTACTGCTAAAGTGAACAGTATAATCTGAAATGCCAACACATATATCCATAGAATAGAATAGAACAGAACAAATTAGAATAAGCAAATTCTTGAGGGCATTATCAGATGCTTCTTGAACACAAGGCATAAGCCACCTTTGCAGGCAGCCTATTCCAGTGTTTGGCCACACCCACGGAAATGCTTTCTAGTTAAATAATCTGTATAAAAATCCTAAACTGATTCTTCTTGTAGAAAACAAAACAGTGTGCATTAAGTTTAGAGCAAAGCCCTTGGAATAACTCCTGTGCATTTTTTCTCCAGAAGCTTGTGTGATGGCAGTTTTTTTCCTGTCATTATAGATAAAGAGAACCAAGAATTTTTGAAGAGAGGAATCTTCTGATGTCCATGGTATGTCAGGCAGAAAGTTAAAGACTACAGTCATAATTAATGCTTCTCTCATTCTGACTCCTTCAAGGTACATAGTCACAGCAGCCTCATACTCCATGTGCTAATTTGAGGATGGATAGCAGAGGGTGGGTAAGAAGACAAGAGTACGTTCTATTAAATTGTAGGAGGACAGCTGGATATGGGATAAATTTATATTATGCCAGTTCCCTGCCCCTCAGTTCACTCTTATGGCTTTCAGACAGTCATTTGTGATATTTGTAGAGAGGAGGAATGCATAACAAAAAGAAAGCATGTACTGGACTTCATCACTTGTATGCACACAGTTTTGCAAATAAGTGTATTGAATTTCTGCAGAGATACACTGCATACTGTTTTTAAGAAAATAAAATCTGTACTCTGGGCAAAAAAAAAAAAAAACAACCAAAAACCAAAAAATCAAAACCAGAAAAACTTAAACACATGAATTTATTATGTTCCACTGTACCTAATTAGATACTGTAGACACTTTAAACATACTATCTTGTATTCCATTCTGTGTAGAGTAGGTTTTTGCACACTGATAGAAAACTACCACTTTTTTTTTTTTTTTTTTTTTTTTTTTTTTTTTTACAGAAATTTCTTGATATTTCTGAGATTTCTTGAGATTTCTGAGCTGGCATTTTGCTGGCGTTTTGATCATACATTTTTTTTCTATTTTCCATTGGAGAAAAAAAACAACAAAGAAAAAGAAGATATTATAGTTTCTGAGGTTTCTGAAAACTTCTGCTCTCTATGTACTGATATATTATCCTTATATTAAGATTTCTTTTTTTTTTTTTCTTTGGGACAGGAAGAGCTATCACATGGCAGAGCTAGCTACATAGCTTTTCTAGCCTGTTAAATATTTACAAAGTAAGGTCCTGCATGATTTATTCAAGAAAGATATGCACTGAAATCTGGGTAGGTTTTCCTTGAAAAAACAAGATAGAATAGAATTCAAAAGGACTAATCTAGATAATTGCAGAACATCCTTCTGTTACAAAATAAGTAGCATTTCTAGGAAAGTAAAAATTATTTATATCACAGTGGTAATGAGAAAAAACCACCATGTGACGGGATTCTCCTAAGAGAAGTCCTTTCTGCTCAATTGCTCTACCTGAACATTTCAGGGTGCAGAGGTTCAGTACACTTCTGTGAATGGCGTGTGCAAAATTCTTGCAGATGTCTGTATACTTTGACAAAAAACAGCCAGAGGATCCTTCTAGCTGTGAACACAAATCTGGAGTCAGACCTTCTTTGCTGGTGTGTTTCTAGTTGCATACACAAATAATTTGCTACTACAAAAATGTTTCTAAAGTATGATCACTAACTGTATGGTAAGCAATATCTCTTTTATGATAGTTACTTGCTTAATCTGAACAACTGATTCATTATATCTAATAAAAATAGGTGGTGAGCAGAGTGAACTTTACTTTCATTTTTACATGTCCATTTCCACAAAAACGTATTTGTCATAATCATGTAAATCTGCTTATAATAATAGAATGTGGCACTAAAACTTTAACTTGTTCTTCTGAAAAATACTATAGCAACAGGAACCTTTCCTTATTTCTTACAGTTATAATTTTTTTTTTTTAGGAACTTATCACTGCAAAATCTTAGTTTTAGGAGGAAAACAACACCCACCTCTCATGAAATATGAAGTGAGTCTCTGACTCTTGAACACTTCCTGAAAAACTTATGGTAAAAAATATAACTGAACATTAATTACAAATATGCACAATATCAGAAAAGGGACAGGGTAAGCATTTTGAGTACTGATTCAAAGCTTCTTCCACAGTACAAATAAGCTGAAATGAGCAGTCTGAGCTAAATGCATAAGAAAAGCTAACATACACAAACACTACTAACCTTAGTGTACTTAATTTTCAGATCTCTGAGTGGTTCCGGCAGTGCTGGCAAAACTGGAGCAGCATTGCTGTGTGAGCCTTGCTTCTTCATGTTGTCAGGAGAGAAGTTTGAGCAGGTTCCTGAAACACAGGTGAAATGAGGTATCAGGGAAGCGCAGCGATTTTAGCCCTGCCTGAGCCCTTAGCTTTATTTGTGCCCTTTTTTTATCTGTACCAGCTACGGAATATTTGCATACGAGAATATGATTGGATGAAAGAATTCCTTGCAAAGGGAAAACGACGCTGCTTATTTTTAAGACCAAAAGTCAGAATCTTTTCGTTCAGCTTGATACAGCATTTCTGCTGAAGCAATCTGCTAGCCAGGCGCTCCGCGTTTCGTGCTGAAGAATATTTTTAAAGCCTTCTTTTCTTACCTGTAAAATTACTTTCTGTCAGAAGGCAGGTCCCCAGATTTAATTGAGGTTCTTCACTTACTGGAAGGCAGCTGTGAAGATAAACACACACTTATTAGCTCTGGAAACAAACTGAGCACTTCTCTCTGGTCAGCTAATAAGAATAACTGCCAGATCGGGACAGCGTTCATTAGGAAACAAGCCACTCCAGGTTGTGCTTCAATATGTTTAGTGTAAATTCTTGTAATTAATACCTGCTTATCACATAGGTAAGGGATGACTGTTTTGATAGACTGTCCCTAACATGCTTTTCAAAAAATGTGAAAGTAGGAAAAAAAAGTCTTATCCAGAAAAATAAACAAAAAAAAAAAAAAATCTACATCTCTGGGTACAACCAATCAAAATAATATTATTTTTCCATTTGTGTGGTGGCACAAATTATAAGGACAAAATTTTTATTGCAATGCCTATCAGAAAATCAAATTTGAGTTTTTGCCTTTATAAAATCATTATTTAATAGTCAGAAAATTCTTACCAAGGATGGAAAATACCAGCATACATATGTTTCAAACTGTTTATTCAATGAGAGTCATATCTCTGGTACAAAGACACAAGACAAGAGTCCAAGGAATATGTACATAGTTGACATTTCTCAGGAAAGTCTTCTCCCGAGAAAGACCAGTGTGGACATGAAGACGTCTCAGCCACCCACTCTCTCTTATGATTAAGGTAGTCTAGTTCTCACTGCTATAATGCTATGATGGCTAAGATTAACAGTTAGGTTACTTTGTATTGGATGCATCATTCATCTTTTTGGTCTCAGAAGTCAGACTCAAAACATCCCAGTGTAGAATACTATATTTGAAAGCACTTTCTGACTAATAGTTTGAATTACAATGTCTTCTTGCATTAGAGAATATCACTGAGTCTCCCGAATGAAGAAAATATCTAAGAAAGTTTCAGTCAACATTTTCATAATTTGATTCTATCTGCTTACAATATAACTTCTTGAGAGCAACGTTCAACATGCTTTCTCTTTTTTTCTTTATTCTTTTTTTTTCTTTTTCCTTTTTTTCTTTCTTTTTCCCTTTACTTTTCTGTTATCTTTTTTTTCTTTTTTGTCTTTTTTTTCTTCTCTTTTTATTTCTTTATTCCTTTTTCTTTTTTCTCTTTTTTATTCCCTCCCCCCCCCTTTTTTTTTTTTTACTTTTCCTTCTTTCCTTCTTTCCCTTTCATTTATTTCCTTCCTTACTTTTCTTTCTTTCTTACTTCTTTCTTTCCTTTTTAAAGTTTTCATGAAAATTAACAATTTGTAATCTGCTTTAGTAATCTTCCTGTCACTTTTTCCCCACTGCCAACTTAATTCACCTCATAATTGTTCAGATTTAAATACCTTAAACAGAATTTAGCTGCATTTGTAACAAAAGCCAGCTTTAGGCCAAAAACATCTTTTCTCCCAAGTGGGAATGTCCTGAATTTGTTTTTATATTTAGGTACCTTTGTATTCCTGATTTGTTTATTTTTATCTGTTTACAAATCCATTATCATAAATTCTTTGAAAGAGTGGTTTGTTCTTCTTTCCAAATCTCTCTATTGCCTGCAATCTGCTTAAATAGACTTCACAGACACTACCCTATCTGAAAAGTTTTGAGTTTTCCAAACATGTCAGTCAAAATTGCTATATATTTTCAACAGCACTCATTCATTTAACACAAATTTTACTATTTTTTCATCCTTTATGCTTCCCTCTTTCCCTCTTTTACTCCTGGATTGCATGAATCACGTTCACTACCACAGCTTTTGAGATTCCTTTTTTTTTTCTCTTAAAACCTTGTGTGCTGTTGAAAATATCTCATCTCTTAAAAAGATTATTTGCTATCTTGAGCTCTTTGCTTGTCCTATCATCTGGTTTTATCTACCAAATGACATTTGCCACAAATTTCCTATTCTCTTCCAACCTAAGATTCCTACTAAGATAGTAAAGAAATTAATTCTTTTTCTTCATTTCACATGCTCTTGTTTATTACAGTTTCTTACTCTATGTGCTCTCACTTTTTATTTTCCTGATATTACATCATTATTTTGACACATTTCACCTAAATAAAGATAATGAAAACGTGTACTTTAAGCACTGTATCTTTAGTGGACTGCTTTAGTATTTAAAAATAAACAAACAAACAAACAAAGTTATACAACACTCAGATATAGTTTTATAGTTTTATTACCATTTTCCTTCTAACAAGGCAAAAATCAGATTTTATCTAGCTGTTTATTTTGTTTTCTTTTAGTCACTGCCTTGATTGTCACTTACTGTCATCATCTTCACATCTTTGCTACTATAAATATTGAAGAAATTAATGGAGCACTATATTACTGTGTGGATAGTGAGTTCTACATTTTAATGTATAACTTTTCTATTGATTAAAAACTACTGAGTTTCCCTATGCAATAAAAGATCAAAGAGGATCAAAGGTAAGTTAGTGGTTCATCATATAAGTTGTAATTAAGCTATGAAATACTTTGCTGAATGATATCCCTGGTAATAAAGCACAGGACTTAGGGCGACATGGACTTTAGCTCAGTCTTAAGTGATACCATCATATCATTATGTATGCTGCTTAGCTGAAAGAAGCTGTAAATCATTTGTACATGTGTTTCAAAAGTCATGAAGTTTTAAAAAATGAGTAACTAACCAAACAAAATGTTCCATAGTAAAAATTACCTTTCTCCTCAGATGCAGTCATACAGTGAGATATCACCAACACTGTTCTTTCAATTGGGCTCATTGCAACTTAGGTGGGCAAACTACTTGTTCTATACTATTAAGATTCCTTATACTTGAGTATTCTTCATGTGAGCTGGAGTTTTTAGTTGAGTTAGTTGTCAATCTGACCAGTGAAATCAGTGTATGAAAAGAAGCAGCTGAGTAACCTGTGACTGGATTTAGTAAACACAATACTAGTATAATCTGAAATGCTCTGGAGTATACCAGTTTCCCTGAGATGACAGTCCAGAAGAGTGCTATAGATATTATGTTACCTTACCAATCTGTATCATTGTCATCTATATCCTCATACAGATCAAATACAGTAGATGTCTATTTCTAAGAAAATGGCTTCACGAGAAGTGATGACTAAAGGGTTATGATTGTATTTACTATTTGTATATTAGCTTATGCCAGGCTACTACAGCCTGTAAAATGTAAGTTTGCTAAAGAAATTCACCTCTCATTTTTTTTTCCTTTATGTTTTCATTATAATTATAGCATAGAATATTATTCTGAGAGTAGAGATATCTGTTGACTAGAAATTACTTTGATTTTTAAAGGGCCAAAACCTATTACGCTGGTTTTTCTGTCTCGCTCTATCTCTCACCGTCTTAGATGATCTTCATTAAGAAAGTATTATGGGAAAAAAAAAAAAGTGCATTTTTTCTTTTTTTGAATCTTTGCCAAACTGTCTTCCTAATTCTCACTGTCTCAGTGTCTCCATTCTCAAGAAATAGGGGACAGATGACTTAGTTTTTGTGTTAAAACAGAAATTACAATCAGAGCAGTAAGAAATTTTGGCCTGTACTTTTCTATAGAGGGACACTGTGTCTTTCAAAATACTCAAACTTTATCATTAAAGAAATTTGACAATTGTCTTGGACTAGAAAAAACTCAAAGTTCAATACACAATACTGAATATATTTAGCTTGCTGACCTCTAATGTAGAACAGTGACAGGATTCTATTGAAGCTAAACAGTCAGTAGAAGTTTTCTACTTTCAAAGTTCTGGGAATGTTCCAAATTGAATATCTTTGTCATTTGATCTATCAAAGTTACTCCTTTGACCACATCACAATTATGTCTTCAAAAAAGTTTGATAATGATCTAAGTAAAGAGAAAAAATTAGTTACTAAAATTCAAAACAAGCTGAGTAATTTTTTGTAGTGATACAGGATTGCTGTGGAAAATACCCTGGAATAGAAAATGAAAAAAATCATATGCTCTATCCACAATTTGGTTGTGGTATTCTAACGTTTGTACTGACTGAAGTCAGAGTTGTTAATGATTAAACACGTTCACATTTTGTAATGTAAATTTTTATAAAACCTTGTCTTAAAAAATCACTTGAGAAATCTCTGTTGAAATAAAATGTCTGTGACAGCAAATCCTGAGTAGATTAACCACTTCCAAACTCAAATAACACATGGAGCTAAGGAATTCACATGAAGATACTACTGGTATTAGTACAGAATCTGCTATTAATTTAGGAGTGGAAAGTGAGTTTCAAGAACACCAGAACAGGTTAAGGGTGAAGTCACCAAGATTATTAAAGTAACCGGACCTTCAATCAGAAATTGATTCTGATTTATTCTGATTTATTCACTTTGTTAATCTTTCTTATGACATCTCATTAATGGCTTCACAGAAGAAACAGAGGTCATCATTTAGCATGATATGGAAAGACAGCCATCAGAAAGAACTGATCAGAATTTTGTACAATCTTCCTACTCTGAACTGGGACTCTAGAGATGGGTAATATGAAGACCTGAAAATTCTAATAATGGAAAATAAATTATTCACGTAAAAATATGACACGGTATTCAAGACTGCTGAGAAAATTCTTTTGATTTTAGACTATCACAGATTTCTGAAAATAAAAACATCCTTTTTATTTAAATAGAAGTATTTTTGAGTACAATTAAATATTCTCAAGTCATTATAACATTTATGTGAAGTATAAGCTCATGGAGTGAAGCAGCTGACAGATGCATATGTACTTAATTGAGTTTGAAATTTGAATCCAGAGAAAAACATTTCACTTTTGCTACATGGACAGTAACAGTGTATGAAGAAAAGTCCCAGAAGATATTTCTCCACAATGACTCCACAAACAAGTCTGAACACATAGCTTAATACTGTTTGGCTGATTCATGCAAACATCTTTGCTCCACTAATAGCCAGGTTTAACTAGCTTTAGTTCAGCACAATAAGTACAGAGGCAGAACAAGAAGTAGAAAAACTAGTGCTACCCATTTTGTCATCATGTTACAAAAAGATTTTGAATAATTTCTTGATATATGTACGTGGGTTGCTCAAGTGGATGCTGGCATGGGGTCTATTTTCTGTTAAATCCATAATGACACTTTTGGCACAAGACACTTTCTGCAGGGATGGAAGAAATTAAGTGTGTGCTCTGCTCCTACACAAAAGCAACAGCTTTGGAGTATCTTTTGTTGTTGTTATAATTTTTTTTTTTTCTTTTTCATTCAAATGAAGCCCCACTTAATACTAATAATTAATAATGGTAATGGAGCATTACCATTTCTTCTGATTTCATGCACCTATCAGAAACTCTGAATTGTATGCAAAAAGAGCTTTGAACAAATGTAATGAAAATTTTCATCTCTTCATCTTAAGTACTTTCAGAACAGGCAACAAAGTATGACAAGAGAGCATGACAGAGCAGAGTATCTAGAAAGCAAAGTTGAAACGTGGAAGGAAAAATCCACAACCAGTACATAAAGCATGAGCAACCATGAGATATCCCATAAATCCCGAGCAGATGGGGATCAAGGCTGCCTTGTAGAGTAGTGACTCTGCAAATCTTCCAATTTGCTGTTGAAAACCAGTGAAAATCTACATTTAGGAAAACAGTTTTATTTCCATTCTCTCAGGCTTTGCTGGGTGAAGATGATATGATTTATCTTGATTAGCCCAATGACATAGGACATTCTTCAACAAATTTATATCACTCCTGTACAGCTATTTGCTTGTAAGCTAATTGTAGAACAACTATTTGTAATCAGTGGTGAGAGACAGGATATTTTACAGCACAGATCTCACAACAAAGCAGGTATATAACATACATCAACTGAGTAGCATCCCACAGGTGAATAGCTGATATTGGTGCTTGTACAGGAGGTACCTCTGATGCAGAAACTTGCCTATAGCCAGGTAAGACAGGTTTCCTTTAATTTCTTTTTTCTATTTTTTTTAATCTGAATTCTAGTCTATCATTTATGAAAAATTGTATTACTTTTTTTGGACAGCAAATAAAGCTTAACTATATCCTTTCTTGAATAGCAGGCCCTCAGGAGAAGATAAACATATCTTCTCTGTTGAAGAGCCTTCGCTCTTTGAAAGATTGACTGGGAGCCCAGGAATATTTATTTAAAATTTTGTTGTGTTTATCCAGAGCAAAATGTTTTATTAGAAGCATGTACATCAGTCTAAACACATTTTCAGAATCCTCATCCCTCTTCCCTTGACATCTCTTCGTGGTCTCTGGTTACTATACAACATATTTCTCACTGTGTATTGCTTTTATGGGCAGATGGTCTATCTTTTGTGAATGGCAATTTGATTATTTCAATATAGTCATAAAAACAATGTCAAAGAAATAAATAAACATATTTAGGGAAATAGGTATGTTTTGGCACAATGAGAGTGAGCAGTGCTTTGTAATTATTAACACATTTTAAAATGTTTAGCTACAGAATCTATTCCAGCCAGAGGAAGCAATTTTCTCTGCTGTGAATAGTAAACGTTTGTGTGTATTTTTCCTAAAATTCAGGACATCAACAATTATATTTTATTTACATGTATGGATTTTTTTTTCCAGCAATTCCACTTCTTCCTTAGTATTCAATAATGTCATCAAATATGAGCAAAAATAAGGTCAGAGAATAAGTCTACTCATTAATTAACAACTGCCAAAAATATGTGTTTTTCACTCAGGCTAAATAAATTTTCATGTCAAGAGGATATTATTTAATTAAAACATTAATAATGAGCTATTGCTTTTTTAACTATCCTTTGTGAAAAGAATATTGTATCTGAGCTGTAACAAATGAGAACTGATATAATAATAGTATCACCACAACAACATATTATCAAGCAAATAAATAGAGAATAGAGCAACAAACTTCAGAAGTTTATAACAGGATTAAAAAAAATAATGATTTTAAATATTCAGAATTTTTTGTGATGTTTTTATATTTATTCCTTACTAAACTGAAGAAATATAATAGAGGTCATTTTGGAGGTGTCAGAATGACAAAGCAACTCCTATTGAAAATTAAATACTTTTTTTCCTTTTCCTTTTCCTTTTCCTTTTCCTTTTCCTTTTCCTTTTCCTTTTCCTTTTCCTTTTCCTTTTCCTTTTCCTTTTCCTTTTCCTTTTCCTT